>NW_026713018.1:0-600000 GCF_030625045.1 Achroia grisella | reverse complement strand
CATGCATATGAATATAAATACGGTACATACACCAAAATAACATTTAAAAAAAAAAATTCTGTCTGTCTGTTTGTTCCGGCTAATCTCTGAAATAGCTGGACCGATTTTGACGAGACTTTTATTGGCAGGTAGCTGATGTAATAAGGAGTAACTTAGGCTACTTTTATCTTAGAATATTAAAGATAATTTCCCCGCAAACTAAGTCGCGAGTACAGCTAGTACATATAATAAAAAATTAAATGATCGCTGTCTGTACGTAGAAGATATAGTATAGTATAGTATAGTATAATAATAATAATAATAATTGTTCAAAATCTACCCTGTACCATCGTAAGCACAGATTATTATATTAGAGCCCGTTAGTTTCTGTTCCCGCGTCTTTACTTCCCCTCCCTTACCTAGTACTGAACCGACTGAACGGCGGCCATGACGCGCGCGCATTGTGTTGTGAATTAAAATAAATTAGAACTGTGAAACCTACTGTGAAACTGGAAAGCTAGCGAAGATATCTTCGAGACCCTGAAGCACAAGAAATCCGCAGAACCATACAGGTACGTGACTGACGCTTCCATCATTTTTCACTATACATATACAGAGAGTAAATTCCCTAACATTTTGGTAGCAGAGTAGTTTCCCAAACAATAATAATAATAAGTATAAGATATAGTATAGTATAGAAGATATAGTAACTATATATATATATATATATATATATATATAACTTTTATATAGGAAATCAATAATATCTATATTGTGTCGTGACAGATATTACACGCCACAGCGTAGCTGCCTGCCCAGTGTTTATTTGTGTTCCATCGAACCAATACTCGTGGCACTTTCTCAGAGGCCAGCTTTAAAATATTGTTTTGTTAGAGAAAGTTATACTTTTCAAATAAATCTCGTAAAACATTCTTGTTACGTGTCCACTATGACCGTCGGACAGTGACCGTCGGACAGTGACAACCCTGTATTGTATGACTTGCGAATATGGTATCAATTGTATGAGTAATAAATAGTTATACGTGTTCTTTGATTAGAGTTTTGACCTGGGTGCTTTAGAGGTTTGGCACGCAGCTTTATTTACGATGGTCGTGGGTTCGATTCCTCTTCATGAGTATGATTGTTTATATCTGTCTGGGTGTTTTCTATATATATATATTATGTGTGTATTTATATAAAACTAGCTGTTCTCGCGACTTCGTCCGAGTGGAATTTAACTTAACTTTTCCAAAATTATTTTTTCTAAAATAAAAGTAGCCTAAGTTACTCCTTATTGCATCAGACACACCTACCAAAAAAAGTCCCGTCAAAATCGGTCCAGCTATTTTAGAGATTAGCCGGAACAAACAGACCGACAGACAGACAGACAAAAATTGTGAAAAATGTTATTTTGGTCTATGTACCGTATTTATATTCATATGCATGTAGTACAAAACGGTTATTTCAATATTACAAACAGACATTCCAATTTTATTTATATATATATGTATAGATATATAGATGTATCTATGTATTCATATCAGTTGTCTAGTACCCTTAACACACTCAACTCTGCTTAGCTTGGGACTAGATGGCGCTGTGTAAATTCTCAGATATTATTATTATAGTGATAAGAAATTTTATAATAATTTTTTTTTACCATTCACACAGCGCCATCTAGATCCAAGTTAGGCTAACTAAAGCTTGTGTTATGGGTACTAGACAACTGATATAAATACATGAATACATTTTTTTTTAGTAAATACATACATATTATGCATAGAAAACACCCAGACCGTCACAAACAATTATACTCATGAATACAAATGTTTGTGCCGTGCGAGGAATCGAACCCGCGACCATCGGACCACTAGACCACCAAGGTCGTCGATTTAATAATAATTTAATTAACTTTATGATGATGATCATGTGTGTGAATGTGTCCAAATATTTGCAACTACGTCTGACGGGGGGGAAATGGGGATTGTTAGTAATGTGGATTGATGATTTCATTGCTAGCAATGTACCATGTCAGATTGACCTCCACGCGGTTCCCCCTGGAAACCATCGTGATAAATTCTTGGTGAATGTGTCACAATGGGCTAACTGACCTGACCTCATGTTCATCTTATTATTATATTATTATCTTATATGTTATTCTATGTATAATATGTATGTATTTACAAAAAAAAAATATCTATGTACATGTATCAGTTATCTAGTACCCATAACACAAGCTTTAGCTAGCTTAACTTGGGTCTAGATGGCTCTGTGTGAATTGTCCTGAGATTATTATTATTATTATTATCTTATCATCCTCCACTGGTGCCCCGCCAGCGTAAACCGTCAGCGCAGGCGGGTGCACCATTCCATTATCATCTATAAAAAAAATCGCTACGACAAAGGGGAATTCCATTGCTATTGATAAAAAAAAAACTACGTCTGACGTTGACGTTATAGGAGATCACGCTCTTCTACAGTTATTTATTTATTAAGAATTTGTTTCTACTGTAAATGACGCCTGTGTGTGTATATGTGTGTGGAAGGGTGTTGGGTGCGAATATATGTTTATTAAAATATTATAATTGCGGTCCTCCACAGTGCGGTTTTCTAGAAACTTTTTGCCACGCACAACCACATTGTGGAATCACCTTCCAGCAATGGTATTTCCGAACCGATACGATATTGAAACCTTCAAGAAAAGAGCTTATTCCTTTTTAAAAGGCCGACAACGTACTTGCAATTCTCCTGGTGTTGCGGGTGCTCATAGGCGGCGGTGATCACTTACTTATCAGGTGAGCCGTATGCTCTTTTGTCCCCTGTGTCATATAAATACTAGCCGTCCCGGCAAATGTTGTTTTGCCTTAAAATAAAATAAAAAAATTAGGGGTGGACTACCCATAACATTTAGGGGGATGAAAAATAGACGTTGGCCGATTCTCAGACCTACTCAATACGCTCACAAAATGTCATGAGAATCGGTCAAGCCGTTTCGGAGGAGTATGGGAACGAAAACTGTGACAAGAGAATTTTATATATAGGAAGATAAAGTTACTCCACTACGTCAATTATATTATTTACAGCATATAGCTGTATTTGAAGGTATGTCCCAAGTCGAGTTAACGGCCACAGTATCTACAATTGCGTGAGAAGCTGTAGTTATTGTACACAACCTTTATCAAATTCTTTATTACCAAACAAATATTGCATAAATGTCGATATAAATATAGTATAGTTAGCAAAAACATTACTGTACAATAGTCTGTGAACGTACGTAATCCATACTAATATTAATAGTGAGAAAATCTGTCTATCTGTCCGTTATATAGATAGACAGAATAATGAATAGGCTTTTTACTGTAAGTAATGAGTTTATCAAAAAAAAAGGACGCGCAAAAAAAGACAGAATAAAAAAATGTGACTATACAAAAGTGCTTATATTAAGTTTGTTTGAATAAAGATTATTTCTATTTCTATTACTGTAATGAAAATTACATAGTATAGTAAACTAAAAATAAGTTAATATAGTGCGGTAATTATTAATTAATGAATTACAGCCTTTGTTTAGCACTGCACTTTACTTCCGATTCGCGGGTTCGATACCTCGCATGGTACAATACTTGTATTCATAAGTATGATTGTTTGTGTTATATATATATATATATATATCAGGGTTTGCTCGCGGATTCAGTCGCATGAAATTTATAGCCCTTGTGCTATTCTGATGAATAAGCTATATTGTCTGTGAAACTTTACAGTAATATAGCTTACTAGAATTTATATTTATAGCCTATGTTATTCTGATGTATAAGCTGTAAAGTTTTATTAAATTCCATTCATAGTTATTGAGTGATTAAATTAATTTTGTTCCAAAACAAAATTAACATATTTTTCACATTTTATTAGAATAAAATAGAATAGAATAGAAAATAATTTATTCAAATAAACATACATTGAAGCACTTTTGAATAGTCGTTACATTTTTTTAATCTACCGCTCATTCGGAAAGTTGTCTCATCACAAGAAGAACGAGTAAGAAACTTGCGTGTTGCTCTTTTAAATAATTTTACTATTACTTTACATTTTTAAGTTTAAGTGTGTGAATACAAACCACCAATTAACACTAATTCAATTAAATACTCAAATAGAATAAATTATATATAACCAACTGGTTAAACAATTAATAAGAGGAAATCAGTCATAGTGATTAGAGAAGACTAGTCCCTACAAGCAGCACCCGTTCACGAGTATGACGGATGAGCCAGCCACCATTGCGCTCGACCATATTTTAGGGAGCCCAATGACCCGGCCCACCACGCCGCCACAAGTCTGGACATTTTAGTGAGCATGTCTACTCAAAACACCAGACCACGTCATAGCTACTCACAATTGCCATCTGATGGTTATAGTATTCACATTTCACATAAGAATGCATGCGGCAATCAATACAAAAACCGCTACGCTTTCATATTTCTAAAATAATTAAATCAAGAAAGCAATGAGAAAATAAAATTATAACGTTGTATGCTAATAAACTAATTATTTACTTGATATGTTGTCGTCTATGAATTCGTCTATCCTGTAATAGGCTTTCTTACATAAAAATTGTTTAATATAAGATTTGAATTGCCTCTCTGTCAGATTTAGTGCAGATTCTGGCAGTTTATCATAAAATTATTATATATACGTATGTATCTATAAGTATTTATATCAGTTATCAAGTAGGTACCCATAACACAAGATCTGTTTGCTTGCGTTTTAGATACTAGATGGCGTTGTGTGAATTGTCCAGGTCTATTATATATATTATGTAAATATATACATGAGATCACCGCGGCCATGTTGGGGCGTCCACTTTGAATAATTTGCATCCAATTTGAGGATCGTGCTTGTCTCCTCTGTGACGCATACAGTTGTAGGAGAAAGTTAAACGACTAGGTGCCACCTCTTGCCACCTTGCAGAGCAGTGTTTCCCAACGTGGGGCCCAGGGGGGCAATATGATTGTGAAGGGGGGCAATTTAGAAATGGACTCTCATTAACGCTTGATTAGAGTGTTTTGACCTCGGTGGTTTAGAAGTTTGTAGTTTTTTGTTGTGGACCTGTAACACCTGTAATACTCATAGATCTATTGTGCTCGCCCTTTTCAAAGTTCGCTACCTAGACCCGTCAGGGACAAGAACTGAAGGATATCCTTAGGAGCGATGGTTTTTATCTCCTCGGGAAAGGTATTGTGTATCTTACCTTAAGTCTGAAAATCACATTCAAAATAATATCTTAAATTCAAATTCAAATTCAAATTCAAATTCAAAAATCATTTATTCATGTAGGACATTTTAGCCGCTTATGAACGTCAAATTTTTACATTATAATTTTATTTTTTTCCCTACCGTCCAGTTCGGTATATAGATCCAATTGAGAAGAACTGGCAAGAAACTCAATTGAATTACTTTTTTTTTTAAAGCCAGTTTATTTACAATGTATATTTATATAGGTGTCTATGTCTAACATTAAATGAAAATTCAGTGCATGAACAACTATTGCCATGCACACTCGTCATTCAAGTAATCGTTTAGTGAGTAATAGGCTTTGCTCAGTAAATATGATTTAACAGATGTTTTGAATTTATTTAAGGGTAATTCCAACATATCCTTTGGTATCTTATTGTAAATTTTTATACCTATTCCCATAAAAGACCTATTAACTTTTTCTAAACGATACTTGGGGACAGCAAGTTTGTCTTTAAATCTTGTATTAATATTATGAATATTGCTGTTTTTTGGAAAATTTAAAATTTAATTTAAAATGTTATAGAATAGAAAAAATATTTATATTTACAATAGTTTATTTGTTAATCTATATTTTTATGCTATCACTACTCTGTGTTAGATAAATTGTGAGCTACGGGCGGGCTGGATACGAGATTTCGATCGATTGGACGAAAACTGCGGTTATTAATTTCATAGGGCAGCTAACCTTGACGGTGTAGCGATGTATATTGCCTCATTTTCGGATGGTCGCGGATTCGATCCTAACACAATGCAAAATTTTGAGAAGTTAAAAGTAAGATGTTAAAAATAATTTAACACAGAAATTAGCCATGGACGTAGAGTTAAAATTGATTTAATTTACATTGATATTTAATTGATGTTGTTCATTTAATTTATTGTATTCTAGATGTGTTTTTAAATCCGAATGAGCGACCATCGCAAGGAAAGTGGTATGCTAATCCGCTAGACCACCGAGACCGTCAGTTTGTAACTGTAAAGTAAGTGTTTCTTATGTGTTTATTTATTGCCATTATATATAGATACTAGCAGACCCGGCCACGCGTTGCTGTGGCTAAGGTTCTTGAATAAAATAATATTGCGACTATAAATTGAGATGTAAGCTATCCTATCTTTCAAGTTCGATCAAATCGCACACAATGTGCAAATCAAATTTGCAATCCGTTCAGTAGTTTTGGAGTCCATCGCGGACAAACAACGTGACACGTAATTTTTATATATCATTACATAAAACAAAGTCGCTGTCGCTGTCTGTCCCTATGTATGCTTAAATCTTTAAAACTACGCAACGGATTTTTTTAATAGATAGAGTGATTCAAGAGGAAGGTTTATATGTATAATACTTGTACACACGTGCGAAACTGGGGCGAGTAGCTAGTTACATAGTATAAAATAAAGTCGCTGTCGCTGTCCATCCCTATGTATGCTTAAATCTTTAAAACTACGCAACGGTTTTTTTTAATATATAAAGTTATTCAGGGGGAAGGTTTATATGTATAATACATGTATACCCGGGCGAAGCCGAGACGAGTAGCTAGTAAAAATACAAACAACAGCAGTACTCGTCCCTCTAGCCTATAATTACTGATTGAACCGCCATAAAATTTCATGTAATAGGCCTTTATGAATAAATTACTTTCTGATTGATTGAACGTCCAAATGTGACTTACAATTATCGACCATATACCTGTGGGATAGATGTCATTTTAGCATAGCAGGTATAGAATTGGAACATTTTCAATCGAGTTCACTATGGTCGGGAATGTTGCGAAAACCGACAGGTGTTTAGTTGAATGTGAATATTGAATGTTTACAACACAGTGATCAAATGCTGTCTGCATACACCTTATATGGTCTCCTCTGATCGATCCCAGGTCCAATTCAAACGGGGATCGATATTACGACGGCCTGAGCCGAGTGCCCTCAGACTAAAGTCGTATCCGTCAGGCGGGAGTTGGCCTTCAGCCGCTCCATAAGTGCTTCCGCGGGTTTGGAGTGCCATCTGCCCTCCACCAGCTCATCTGTATGGCATTCTCCATCAGCTCACCTTTAGGTATTGTAAGAGTATATAATAAAATTAAACTATAGTTCATTCTATTAATGTATTTTATGAACACAATTTATCACTCGTATATATATTAACAAAAAAACAATAAAACATAATTGTGGACGAGTAGCAAGAACGCAAAAGTAGTAGCGGTGGGGTGTCCTTCACACCGGGCGACGGATGTCGAACTAACTCGGCTCACCAAGGACGTGCGTAGCAAGCGCCGATTCGGATACGCGAGAACAATAGGTGTTAGGCTGGCATCCCCACTATGGTCGCGTCCTCGTTCAGTCGGCCTTCCTGATGATCCTGAGCGTCCCGCGCAGGTCCACCTATATCTATAAGATGTATAAGCAGAAACAGAAATACAGAGACCCTCTTAAAGATCTCCTCCAGACTTCTTAAAGTCAATCTATCTCAAAATCATATCTAATAAATAATTAGACAGGAAAATAAAAGATAACTCTCATAGTTTACAACACCTCTTAAGGTCATGAGGTACTATTTTACAATTAACACTGCCTCTTAAGGTCGTAAGGTACTGTTTTACAAACAACACATTACCTCTTAAAGTAATCTATTTTCATCATAAAACAGCCAACACCCAACCTTTTAAAGTTGGTAGTACCTCCTACAGGGTTTTTTTTTTTAATGAACTAAGGTCCACCTCTAAAGGCCTGCTTGAGTTTCTCAACCCCATCAACACCTTCTCTTTCAAAGGTCAATAATGAGCTCAGAAGGTTCTGTAAAACCATTTATTATGGGCCACAATTAAACAAAATGTAAGAATACATCACCTCTTAAGGTGATTTGACTACGAAACCGTTAATACTTTAATAGAGGGTGCCATATAGCTCCCAAATAAATCACCAGTAAATTGACATTATTTTTTTTTAATAACACTTTTTAATTACACAATTTGACACATTTTGTTATTAATCAGTTCACAAAAAGAATTCTTTCTATGGATATAAACGGTTGTAATTATTAGTCAACAAATGATTCTGTTTTTAATGTGAACAATTGAAATTCACAGTACAAAGTTCGAATATAAAATTAATAATAAATAGCATTAGATAGATCTGGTAAAGATTCGGACTTTAATCTGAGTCCGTACAATTATTATCAGCAGTATGATATAATTTCAATTTATCCCTAGCCATCACGTTTTCATAGGTACGACCAACGGTAGATGTGCTTTTAATTAGGTATCGGTCATGTGGAAGACATTTTACAATGACGTAAGGACCATCGTAACGTGGCATTAGTTTACCGCTCCTCAATCCCTTTTTAATAACCCTACGTTGTGCAAGAACTAGTTGTCCTACTTGAAGTGAAGGCTCTATACGTCGTTTTTGGTCAAATTTACGCTTGTACGCTTCTGCAGCAGTTCTGGACCGCGTAGCAGCTACTTCTCGCAAAGCACTAAGATCAGCTACGCGTGAAGGTTGAACCAAATCGCCGACTATACGCGGTTGATAACCACATAATAATTCAAGAGCAGATTTCTTTGTGGTATTATTGACATTAGAATTCAATCCTAATTGAACTTTCGGTAAATATTGATCCCAATCATTTTGTTCGTCATTAACGTATGCAACTAGAGCATCTAGTATCGTTCGATTAAACCGTTCGATTTGCCCATTGGCTCTTGGACTAGCTACAGCTGTCATTACATGTTTTATTTGTCGCTCAGTGCAATACTTTTTAAACGAGTGACAGTCAAAAGCCTTGCCTCTGTCACTAATAATTCTATAGGTAAACCAAATGTTTTAGTATACTGGTCCAGAACCTTCAATGAATTTTCGCAACTCGTATCCTTTACTGCTTCAATCCATAAAAATCTAGTAAACGCATCTATTACCGCAAAAATATACATTTTACCAGATGATGTTTTACAAAATGGACCCAAATGATCCACATGTATAGTGTGAAAAGGCACGGCATGCTTTTCAATAGAGTGAAGTAGCCCAATTTGTCGTCCTGTCGGTTTCTTAGCATATTGGCATGAGATGCAACCCTGAACATATTTTTTAATAAAACGTCGCATGTTTTGAAACCAATATTTACCTTTGACAGCTTCATATGTTTTGTTAAAATTAACATGTCCATTATTATCGTGAAACGATTGAATAAGAGACCAACGTGATTGTTTAGGTACCACAACTTTATTTTCTTCATTTGTTTTTTTAAACAGTATCCCTTTGTCAATCACGTAACAATTTGCTAATCCCTTTAAATTGTTTTTAGCTATCTCATCTTTAAGTTGATGAATTATCGAACGTATTGAATCATCATTTTGTTGCATGGTTTCAATTAAATCCTTTCCTACACAACGCATAACGGAATCCACAGGATTTCGACTCAATGCATCAACGTGTGCCATGGATTTACCAGGCCTATATTCTACTTCGAAATCGTATCCCTGAACCTCAAGCCACCATCTCGCGATACGCGAATTTAGATCTCTTTTAGACCACGTCCAACGTAAAGCATTGCAGTCTGTTACTATGACAAATTTTATACCACTGATATAGACTTTAAACTTTTTAAGGCTCATGACTATAGCTAGTGTTTCGAGTTCGAAACTATGATATTGCTGTTCTGCAGGAGTAGTTTGCCTACTGGTATATGCCACTGGTTTCCATACGCCGTCTGGCTGCTTTTGTAATAATATTCCGCCTAGACCTATTTTCGATGCATCGGTATGAACTTGGGTTTCGTACTTTGGATTAAACAACGCCAATACTGGTCGACTAATTAAGATAGATTTTATCTTTTCGAATGCATGTTGCTGTTGATCACTCCATATCCACGGCTGATCTTTCTTAGTTAATATAGTGATTGGGCGTGCGAATGTAGCAAAGTTACAGACATATTTCCTAAAGTAATTTGCTAGACCCATAAACTGCCTTACCTGATGGATATTTTTAGGTGTTGGAAAATCTCGCACAGCATTCAGTTTATGTTGTACTGGCCTTACTTTACCATCATAAACTTCATGACCTAAATACTCTACCCGAGGTACTAAAAATGAGCATTTATCTAATCTAAGAGTCATGTTTGCATCTCGTATACGTTCCAAAACGGCTCTCAACCTGCTCAAGGATTGCTGGTAATCTTTACCGTATACTAATATATCATCCAAATATGCAGTAGCACACTCAAATTTCAGCGACCCTAGCACATCATCCATAGCGCGCTGGAATACAGAAGGTGCATTAACTAGTCCAAAACTCATTCGCTTATATTGATAATGCCCATCCGGCGTAATGAAAGCAGTTAAATGTTTACTTTCATCCTCGAGTTCTATGCAATGATACGCCGATAAGACGTCAAGACTAGAGAATACACGTTGTTCCGACAGCCTATCTAACTGATCTTGAATTAACGGTAGGGGGTAACGTTCTTTTCTTGTAATTTTATTTAACGCGCGATAATCCACGACGAGTCTTTTTTCTCCTGTTTTTTTGGGTACTAAAATAATAGGACTCGCATAAGGTGAATTAGCTATTTCAATTATATCTTTTTCTAACAAATCAGAAACTATAGTACGAACTAGCTCACGATCTACGGCGGACATTCTGTATGGCCTATAATAGACAGGTTTATTTTCAGTTAGTTCTATTTTCATTTTCACTAAACATTTCCCTATTTTCTCATTACTTCCTGAAAAACAATCTGTAAATTCGTTAAGTAAATTTTTCAAATCTGTCATAATAGACGAATCTAAATCATCTCCTACTTTATATGTGTGATGCCCTAAATCAACTGAAACTCGTGCCATACAAACATTTTCAGGTATAGTTACCATTTCGTTAGTTATATTTATAACATTAACAATAGCGTGACCCTCAGTTACCTCAGTAGTATGTGCGGGTATATGTATCTCAGATCTAGGCTTTAAATGTAGGGAATTTGGTACAGTTATGGATCCCTCAAAATCTGAACATGACAGTACAATTTTATTAATTCCGGGCTGCAACGAAATAACGTCACATGTACGTAACTTAATAATTTGTGTTTCATCACATAGGAGAGGTAATACTGTCAAATGATTAGCATTAAAAATCTGTAACGAGTTAGGAGTTTTTATCACGTATACGTTGTGATATTCTGTAAACGGTTGACCTACTATTACACCTACCTCGCCAAGAGGTGTAACAATTGATCCACCGAAACCTTTTATTACATTATTTTCTGCACACGGTTGAATGTCCAGCAATAGTTGATTAGCCACCGACTCCGTAATCGTAATGCATGTACTTCCAAAATCTATAAAAGCATTTACTTTTATGTCATTAATAATTATGGGCATAAAATACTTTGAACCTTCATCACGATCAGTAATCAATTGTACCTTTTGCGGAGGCATAGAGTTTTTTGTATTACGACTTTTAAGTTTGAAGCATTCCTCCTTAATGTGACCCATTTTATTACAATATGAACATTTACGTATTTTTAAAAAACAATTATTTTCATTATGTCCCTTTTTACTACAAAACGAACAATTACTTACTAATTTTTCACGCATTTTATAAGTACAACGATTGGCAGTATGACCGCGCCTTTTGCAAGTGTGACATTTAACATTATTAGAATACCTAACGTCCGTACTCTCATATTTGTGAGACACTGGAACGGCTAAAGCTGAGGTTCTCAATGATGACAAATAATTTAATAATGAATTTGGTTCACGACAACCCGCCGATATCGCTCCTATTTCTACCAACTCGTTACCTATCGTACCTATAATTGCCTCTGTTATTAACGATGGTTGAATGTTA
The DNA here is from genome assembly GCF_030625045.1 of Achroia grisella. Taxonomy (NCBI): domain Eukaryota; kingdom Metazoa; phylum Arthropoda; class Insecta; order Lepidoptera; family Pyralidae; genus Achroia; species Achroia grisella. Next base: position 587,901 of record NW_026713018.1, on the reverse strand, counting down.
CATGCATTACCTAGCGCCAGTTTATCATAGTAAAATGGTAAATAATCCATATCGGGACGCCTAATGGTATTTACTAAATCACGTAACATACTTAATTTACTTTTATGGGACGGAAATGCTGTTAACAATTTATTTTTAAATTCCGCCCAAGGGCGGTTTATATCTTGCAGTTGTAATTGATTATACCAACTACGAGCATAACCTTTTAATTTTGAAGCGCAATTAAATAGTAATGTTTTCTCATCCCAGCCATACATGTTGGAAATGCCCTCTACCTTACGGAGCCACAACTCCATGGTTATTAACGACGTTTGAGGGTCGTATTCAGGTACTGGGTCACTCCGACCTACATAACGAATATTAGTATTGAAAGAACTATTATTACAATGTTCATCATACGTAAATCCCTCTTGAGATGACAGCTGTGGTCTGCCTGTGATAGTCGTTGAGTCCTGTGCGACTACAACAGGCAGCGAACCAATGGTGCACGAAGGAGTCTGCACTGTAGACTGTGAGTGCGCGGCCCGCTCACTAACAATCACAGACGGCATGGCCTGTAATGTTGCGCTCACGCCTGTGGGTGAAGGCCCGCTAATAGCGGTCACCGCCACAGGAGTAGGAAGAGGCGGTGTTCTGACGCCATCATCACGTTCCTCGGATTGAGAGGTCGACTGCAACCCTCCTTCAATTGGAACATGCCGAGCTTTGTAAATTTCATTTTCCAAATTATGTAACCGTTGTGCCAACCGACGGTTTTCTATTTCGGCAAGCAACCGACGACGTAAACGCTTTTCCCGTCTTGCACTTGATTTGTCTTTTTTTTGACTTCGACCCCATAGTCACAATATTAGTACTATAAATATCACAGTTACGTCGTAAACAAACACAATAACAAACGTTCTTCGGCAACTACGCAGTTAAATTGTCCATCCCGGAAACACAAGAACAAGCGTTCATCGGTTAACTACGCAGTTAAATTGTTCATCCCACTTCTGAACTGTAAGAGTATATAATAAAATTAAACTATAGTTCATTCTATTAATGTATTTTATGAACACAATTTATCACTCGTATATATATTAACAAAAAAACAATAAAACATAATTGTGGACGAGTAGCAAGAACGCAAAAGTAGTAGCGGTGGGGTGTCCTTCACACCGGGCGACGGATGTCGAACTAACTCGGCTCACCAAGGACGTGCGTAGCAAGCGCCGATTCGGATACGCGAGAACAATAGGTGTTAGGCTGGCATCCCCACTATGGTCGCGTCCTCGTTCAGTATACAGAAAGCTATGTGGGGCAGTTATGACGAGAAGCGATCACAAAGTTACTACTAAATATCATTATTATATAATGTAGTAATTATTATTAATTAAATTATAAATTAAAACCCATTATTAATAAAAAAAAAGTATAAAACCAAGTCGCTGTCGCTGTCTGTCCGTCTCTATGTAAGCTTAAATCGAAGGGCGTGTAGCTAGGTATATAATATATTCGTCACTAGCGTTTGCTCGTGGCTTCACTCGCGTTAATTTATCCCCTTAGGAGTGGAATTTATCAAAATCCTTTCTTAGGGGATGTCTACGTCATAGTAGATTTATGCATGCAAAGTCTCAGCCCGATCGGTTTAAAATTGACAAATTTTCATACAAACTTTCATCCCCTATTTTATCCCCTTGGGGGTAGAATTAATCAAAATCCTTTCTTAGCGGATGCCTACGTCATAACATCTACCTGCATGCCAAATTTCAGCCCGATCCGTCCAGTGGTTTGGGCTGTGCGTTGATAGATCACTACGTCAGTCACCTTTGAGTTATATATATTTAGATATTGATTCATTTCTATTGTAATGATCTCCGATACTCATTTAATGAATTCAATGCGAGCGAAACCGCGGGTAAAAGCTGGTAGTATATATATATGTATATATATATATAGTCTATAGCTCGTCAAATTATAAAAACTAACTTTATCAATATATCAACTCATAACTGAATAAACTGTTAGCGTTACTTATAAACGTTGACAGGCCAAGGCTCTCTCAGTTGATTTGTATAAGTCTTGATTTTGAAAATAACTAGTTTAACATTTCGTAACTTAGTTAATTTGTTACGCAAACTGGCCAGCTATTTATAACAAATAAGATTTATGACTGTTTTTATGTTTTTTAAACGATACATTGCATTGAGATCGAGGTAGATTGCTGTTACATATCTATATAAATATATATGTTGATTAATTTGTTAATTAATAAATTTTAATATATATTTTTTTTTACTTCCACAGACATAGAGTCCTTGCTCTTATCATATTAACTTTTTACATTTCTGTTTGAGTTAAATTAATCAGTAAATCTATTTTGGTCATATAACAATTTTATAGATGTCAATATATTAATATAAAAGTAATATAATAATAAAAATTAACTTAAATAAAATTAATTAAATTTAATATTATAATTAATAATAATAATACCAAATATATTATCATCTACAGGAACTATTCCTAAAAGACTACATAAAGCAATAGATGATCTGTAATTAAATAAACTAATCTACATTCCACTACAAAAGGTTGTTATCTTAGATACATGTGCAATAGTCCGTCGCTTCTTAAATGCCACAGAGTAATATAATCTCACCAAGCAAAATAAAGTAACGAGAGACTTGGCAAGTCCCGTCCTCGGTACTAATCACCAGCTTAAGCTGTGAAAAAGAGAATAATAATAATCTCAGGACAATTCACACAGCGCCATCTAGACCCAAGTTAAGTTACCTAAAGCTTATGTTATGGGTACTAGACAACTGATATAAATACATAGATATTTTTTTCGTAAATATATACATATTAGACATAGAAAACACCCAGACCGATACAAACAATCATACTTCATGAATACAAGTGTTTGTGCCGTGCGAGGAATCGAACCCGCGACCATCGGACGTAAAGCAGTGTGCTAGACCGCTAGACCACTGAGGTCGTCGAATTACAACTATGTTCTTAATTATTACTTTATTTTTTTTATTTATGACACTTTATTTATGTCTTGATTTGGTTATCTGTAAGAGATAGCTTTGAGCAATAAGGCCGCTGTTTGCATGGAATCGAACCCGCGACAAATGGAAGTAAGGTAATGTGCTAAATCACGTTTATTTATAGTGTAAATTCAATGAGTCTCATTAATTAAAATTATTACCAAATACTACAATATTTGTTGGACAAACAAAGATGGCCGTTATTTAATATATGATTACACGCAAGACAAACAGACAGTTACACAATTTCAGCAATAGTCAGAAGTTCTCTACACACTTACACTCATAGGAATGCATGAAAGTTACTCTGTCATGCAAAAACTACTGAACTAAACATCCAAACATACTCACAAACGCGTTTATAATATTAGAAAATCTTATTTAAATATATATAACTCAAAGGTGACTGACTGACTGACATAGTGATCTATCAACGCACAGCCCAAACCACTGGACGGATAGGACTGAAATTTGGCATGCAGGTAGATGTTATGACGTAGCCACCGGTTGAAAGTACTATACTATGAAACTTTGTTAATTTTAAACCGATCGGGCTGAGACTTTGTATACATAAAGCTACTATGACGCAGGCATCCCCTAAGAAAGGATTTTTATAAATTCCAACCTTAGTTAAGGATATATTTACGCGAGCGAAGCCGCAGGCAAAACTAGTTAACATTACAAACGCGAAAGTTTGTGAACCTAATCCAAATTCCAAAACATGTCACGTCACACTGGGTGAGAACCATAAATGTGACCAAAACTGTGACAAGGACGGGAAGGGTCACAAATCACGAAATTGGTATTACGTAATTTATGAAATAATAAGAGAGAGAGAGCAATTGTAAACAATATATGAAAAAGTCACGCAAAGGTTACGTATTAGTATGATATTATGTTATCTGTGGTATTAGGTAAAACATGTTAGCAATTAAAGTATAAAATTGTAATTAAAAAAATAAAAACTCGAGTTGTAACTCTTAGAAATACTTAAATACATACGTAATTCATTGTGTATAGAAATCACCCAGATCAATACAAACAATTATACTTATGAATGCAAATGTTTTGGGGTTTTAGTGGGTAAAAGTCCCACAGTACCTCCCGCATCTCTCATAAGGACAGGCGGTTCTGTTTGAACATTTCCCATTGAGGTTTTAGTGGATAAAAGTTTCACAGTACCTCCCACACTCTCTCATAAGGGCAGGCGGTTCTGTTTGAACATTTCCCATTGGGGTTTTAGTGGGTAAAAGTTTCACAGTACCTCCCACACTCTCTCATAAGGGCAGGCGGTTCTGTTTGAACATTTCCCATTGGGGTTTTAGTGGGTAAAAGTGCCACAGTACCTCCCGCATCTCTCATAAGGACAGGCGGGTCTGTTTGAACATTTCCCATTGGGGTTTTAGTGGGTAAAAGTCCCACAGTACCTCCCGCATCTCTCATAAGGACAGGCGGGTCTGTTTGAACATTTCCCATTGGGGTTTTAGTGGGTAAAAGTGCCACAGTACCTCCCGCATCTCTCATAAGGACAGGCGGGTCTGTTTGAACATTTCCCATTGGGGTTTTAGTGGGTAAAAGTCCCACAGTACCTCCCGCATCTCTCATAAGGACAGGCGGGTCTGTTTGAACATTTCCCATTGGGGTTTTAGTGGATAAAAGTCCGACAGTACCTGCCGCTCTCTCTCATAAGGGCACGCGGTTCTGTTTGAACATTTTCCATGGGGGTTTTAGTGGATAAAAGTCCCACAGTACCTCCCGCATCTCTCATAAGGACAGGCGGTTCTGTTTGAACATTTCCCATTGAGGTTTTAGTGGGTAAAAGTTTCACAGTACCTCCCACACTCTCTCATAAGGGCAGGCGGTTCTGTTTGAACATTTCCCATTGGGGTTTTAGTGGGTAAAAGTGCCACAGTACCTCCCGCATCTCTCATAAGGACAGGCGGGTCTGTTTGAACATTTCCCATTGGGGTTTTAGTGGGTAAAAGTCCCACAGTATCTCCTGCATCTCTCATAAGGACAGGCGGGTCTGTTTGAACATTTCCCATTGGGGTTTTAGTGGATAAAAGTCCGACAGTACCTCCCGCTCTCTCTCATAAGGGCACGCGGTTCTGTTTGAACATTTTCCATTGGGGTTTTAGTGGATAAAAGTCCCACAGTACCTCCCGCATCTCTCATAAGGACAGGCGGTTCTGTTTGAACATTTCCCATTGAGGTTTTAGTGGGTAAAAGTTTCACAGTACCTCCCACACTCTCTCATAAGGGCAGGCGGTTCTGTTTGAACATTTCCCATTGAGGTTTTAGTGGGTAAAAGTTTCACAGTACCTCCCACACTCTCTCATAAGGGCAGGCGGTTCTGTTTGAACATTTCCCATTGGGGTTTTAGTGGGTAAAAGTCTCACAGTACCTCCCGCACTGTCAAGTCAAAACGGTTACGTATTAGATAAAACATGTTAGCAATTAAAGTATAAATTTGACCGTAATTGAAGTCAAACAAAACACGAGTGGTAATGTTTCAAAGTGATTACTTCACAATTCCGTGATTTAGAGGATCGGTAATCCGCTAAATTCATATTTAATGATTGTCCATCATTTCGCGTTGGGCAAGATAAGTTCTGTTACATTGAGGTGCCTAGAGACACAGTCACGCATACACCACAGTATAGTTCAAGAAAACAGTACGTCAATATCTATTGAAAATATCACTCATTGGTAATGAATATTTTGCAATTATTTCAATGAAACTCGAAATAATATTTTTTTTAAGAATAGAATAGAAAATCATTTATTCAAATAAACTTAATTTAAGCATTTTTGAATAGTCATAATATTTTTTTTATCTACCGCTCGTTCGGAAAGCTGTCTCATCACAAGAAGAATAAGCAAGAAACTTGTGTGTTGCTCTTTTAAATAATCCTTGTAAGTTTACATTTTACAAGTCGAAACGTGTGAATACAAGCTACCAACCAGCACTAATTTATTAGGTTCAAATATATATATACACAATAAGATTAAATCAGCGTAGTGATAAGAGCAGACCGACTGATCTGCAACAAGCAGCACTCGTTCACAAGTATGACGGATGAGCTAGCCATCACTGCGCTCGACCATATTTTAGGAAGCCCAATTAGGATGAGAGGATGATAATGGGTTGTAATGATGCCGATGATAATATAAACTGAACTTGAAAATGATAGAAAATTCTCGAATTAGTCAATTTAATCGTTAATTATGTATTGGTTTAATTATATATTTATTAAAAATTGTTTTATATCTAACAATTATCCTAATAATCTCATCTAGAGATTTTGTTCATTTTATTTTTATTAATTTCTATGTAATAATAATTTGAAATACTGATTGATTATTTGTTTTTGGTTCATTAATATAATTTTACATCCGAAATTAATTAAATATACGCTCTATTTAAATTATTAACCGGGTCTTAACACGAATAATTTTGTGGCAAATAAGTGTCCAGTCAGCTCGTGACCACGGCTAGTGCAACCTAGTCGAAACGTCGAGAGAGGTAAATACCTTTATTTACCATAAAATCACTCGTGTTAAGACCCGGTTAATAATTTAAATAATGTATATTAAACACGAAAGTTTAAAAGTAACTAAATATACACTTGTTTTATAAAGCACACTAAAAATATTTACAATACGAGTAGTCATCTACTCATTTAGTTACACGCCACAATAATTTAGTTATTATGAACTTGCACTACTGGATTTAAACTATGCTGTGACATCTATGGTTTGACGATCAACGCAGGCGCAGGTGCGGCAGCGCAGAGCGGGGTGCGCGGGCGCAGAGGCCTGCCTTCGATTTCGCAAGCGGCTAAAGTTCATGCTCGCAAGTTGCCGGCGATTTGATATACAAGTGCTTGCAATTTATTTAGTCTATACTAACATTATAGAGATACAGTTGATGAGTTTGTTGCGGATAATTTCTGTATGTGCTAAACCGATTTTGAAAATTCTTTCATTGTTGGATAGCCCATTTATTAAGGAAGTCTATAGGCTATATAACATGACGCTATAACCAATAGGAGCGGAGCTGCAATGAAAAATGCAATATTTATTAAACCGAATTTGAAAATTCTTTCAGTGTTGGATAGCCCATTTATTAAGGAAGTCTATAGGCTATATAACATCACGCTATAACCAATAGGAGCGGAGCTGCAATGAAAAATGCAATATTTATTAAACCGAATTTGAAAACTCTTTCAGTGTTCTATAGGTCATTTATTAAGGAAGTCTATAGGCTATATAACATCACGCTATAACCAATAGGAGCGGAGCTGCAATGAAAAATGCAATATTTATTAAACCGAATTTGAAAACTCTTTCAGTGTTCAATAGGTCATTTATTGAGGAAGGCTATAGGCTATATAACATCACGCTATAACCAATAGGAGCGGAGCTGCAATGAAAAATGCAATATTTATTAAACCGAATTTGAAAACTCTTTCAGTGTTCAATAGGTCATTTATTGAGGAAGGCTATAGGCTATATAACATCACGCTATAACCAATAGGAGCGGAGCTGCAATGAAAAATGCAATATTTATTAAACAAAATTTGGTATTATATTTCATTATTCAATATCATTATATACATAGAACGTTATAGGCTATATATATATTTATAACCAATAAGAGCAAAGCTGCAAAAAGTATGTAAAAACAGGAGAAATGTGACGTACTATGAAGTAGCGCGGATAGCTCGTACCTAATAGCTTTGTTGCTTAAATTACAAATGTTATATAAAATACGTAGAAGTAACTTTATATTATATTCTTTATTGCACTTATATACATAGAACGTTGTTTCTTTATATATATTTATAAATAAAAACGTGAGCAAGGGTGGGCTTATCTCTGAAAGAGATCTCTTCCAGCCAACCTAGCGCTGTGACAGTGGATATATTTAGCGGATACTTCTTCTAAATACATAAATATAATATTACTATGTACAATTAATAAATCTACATATTATAATACATATATAAAAATATACTATACTAAATATCACTTCAACACACTTGCTCGTGAAGTGGATCTAATTTCACCAATTTTTTATATATACAGAAATAAAAAATAAATATTATTTCATTTCAAACGCAAATAGTGAAGATATATCCCATAACTTCAAATCTATATTTTTATCACACTTCTAAGTGACTTACGCGCTGATTTAAAAAAGTAAAACGGCGGGAAAGTAACAGTTTGCATCACAGTTTTATGGTTGAGTTTGTTTAGAATCAAGTGTGTTGAAAACGTCGTATGATATATATACGTATAACACACTCGGCTGTTTTACACCCTCGCGGTCGGCTCGAGTTGTAATACAACCTTGTGTGTTATAACCATTATAACGCACTTATACCGTAATACATTATTATTCAAATAAACTTAATATAAGCACTTTTGAATAGTCATATAATACTTACTAGCTATCCACCCCGACTTCGCCCGGGTGTACATGTATTATACATATAAACCTTCCTCTTGAATCACTCTATCTATTAAAGAAACCGCTTCAAAATCCGTTGAGTAGTTTTAAAGATTTAAGCATATGTAGGGACAGTCAGCGACAGCGACTTTGTTTTATACTATGTAATAATTTTGTATTTATTTTTATTTAAGTACGTTAGTTTATTAGTATTTATGTTAAAGGCATACAAACTTGTGCCTTTAACATAAATAAAAAAAAAATCTATCTGCCTATCACGGTCAATTATAAACATTCCTCTTAAATCACTATCAACAATTTTGCAGTCATCTCCATTCAAACAAAATGATAGCAAACACTTACGACACACCTTCAACCGTTTAGTTTTAAAGATTTAAGCATACATAGGGACAAACAGCGACAGCGACTTTGCTTTATAGTATGACATTACATACTTCTTTTTCATTACTTCACAATTTTATAGTCATCTCCATTCAAACAAAATCGTAATATATATATAGCAAGCTGCTTGGCAGCTGAAGGAATTAGAGACAGATGTATCTACGCTGATTATGATGACTTGGTGAGAATGACTATCAAAAACTAAATACAATGATCTATAATTGAATATGAACTGTCTAATGATTCGATGACAATTGGAAAGTCATTCGCAGTTAGAAACTTTGCTACTATATCCAACTTACATATAACTGATACGTTCTCAATATTTACTAATTCATTGCATACAAAATCTATAAATCTATACATATAAATAAAATTAGAGTTTGTAATATTGAAATAACCGTTTTTTACTACATGCATATGAATGGACAAAAATTGTATTAAATGTAATTTTGGTGTATGTACCGTTTTTTATTACATGCATATGAATATAAATACGGTACATACACCAAAATTACATATATTACAATTTTTGTGTGTCTTTTTTAGTGTGTGTTTTTCTTCTGTCTGTCTGACTATTTGTTCCGGTTAATCTCTGAAATGGCTGGACCGATTTTGACGGGGCTTTTTTTGGCAGGTATCTGATGTAATAAGGAGTAATTTGGTCTTTTATTTTGGAAAAATAAAGTTAAATTCCACGGGTACAGCTAGTCTTATATATATTGCAAGCAGTTTAAAATACATTGCACTATTTTTATGTTCCCCATAATACAATTAGAAACTTTGGTACTATATCCAGTGTTCAAAATCTACCCTGTACCATCGTAAGCACAGATGATTATATTAGAGCCCGTTAGTTTCTGTTCCCGCGCTTTTACTTCCCCTCCCTTACCTAGTACTGAACCGACTGTACGGCGGCCATGACGCGCGCGCATTGTGTTGTGAATTAAAATGAATTAGAACTGTGAAACCTACTGTGAAACTGGAAAGCTAGCGAAGATATCTTCGAGACCCTGAAGCCCAAGAAATCCGCAGAACCATACAGGTACGTGACTGACGCTTCCACTCATTTTTCACTATATATATATAGAGAGTAAATTCCCTAACATTTTGGTAGCAGAGTAGTTTCCCAAACATCCAGTTTACACATATCTATATATATCCACAATTCATTGAATAAAAAATCTTATATACATTGCAAACAGTTTAAAATACAATGCACATTTTTTTATGTCCTCCAATTAAAAACTTCGCTACTACATCCAGCTTACATATACCTAACGTCCTCAATATATACCCACAATTCATTGAATAAAAAATCTTATATACATTGCAAACAGTTTAAAATACAATGCACATTTTTTATGTCCCCCATAACTTTACGGTACCCATTCAATGTGGTCATTCAATCAATACTGTTATTGACGAAAATCATTCTTTATTGTCGATAATGACGTTCCGTTAAGTAACGTTACCTCTTTATGGTTACGAGTGGTACTATCACGCTTAGCTCTAGGGGGTAGGCAGGAGGTATAAAAATCTATAGAGTTCGTGTTGCTTGAATGAGATTTTGTTGAATGTCACAATGATCATGATGATCAATGATGGGATTGCATAAGGATGATTGTTAGTTTTTTTACGTGTAGGTATATATGTTAGCTGACCAAACGTTGTTTTGTTATATAAATTAAAATCGCTATTAAAAATAAGGGTCTATGGTGGAAGGGTGAATATTTAGGGTAGTATGTAAATTATATGCAGTAAATAAATAATTCAAAAGATAAAAAAAACTATACACCCTTAAGGTGGACAACCCTTATCATTTAGGAGTATGAAAAATATTTAGTAGTCGATTCTCAGACTTACTGAATATGCATATAAAATTTCATAAGAATCGGTCAAGCCGTTTCGGAGGAGTATGGTAAGTGGTAACTAACATTGTGACACGATAATTTTATATATAAGACTAGCTGTACCCGCGACTACGTCCGCGTGGAATTTGACATTATTTTTCTAAAATAATATAATTATTTTTTAAATAAAAGTAGCCTAAGTTACTCTTTATTACATCAGCTACCTGCCAAAAAAGTCCCGTCAAAATCGGTCCAGCCATTTCAGAGATTAGCCGGAACAAACAGACAGATAGACAAAAATTGTAAAAAATGTTATTTTGGTGTATGTACCGTTTATATTCATATGCGTGTAGTAAAAAACGGTTATTTCAATATTACAAACAGACACTCCAATTTTATTTATATGTATGTATACATGTATAGATAATACCTACAATTTGAATGATTGTATGTAAGTGAGACAAAAATTGTAAAAATGTTATTTTGGTATATGTACCACATTTACATTCATATGCATGTAGTAAAAAACGCTTATTTCAATATTACAAACAGACACTCCAATTTTATTTATATGTATAGATGTATAGATTATCTAGAAACGTCACAGATAAAGTCGCAATCATTAGTATAGTTGAATTATATTATTCTCTTACGGGTAGACTCGCACGTTACCGATTTTTTTGATACACCCAACGACGTCGGTCTGAACTCGGGCTCCATTCTGTTGCAACCGTTCACAAGTTTTTCTGTTGCATTACACACAAATTGCACGCCATATCCGACGTGTGTAGGCTTCGAGTGCGACACACGGCTGATACTGATGCAACGCCACAAAACGTGGCAAGCTGAACACATACTGAACATACCGTCGCAAATAACACAGTTTATGAATTTGAAAAGTAAAGTATATATCTTATATACTTTACTTTTTGCACTATTTTAAATACGAGATTATTATTCTTGTATTTTATTCAGTCTAAATTATTAAGTTTAAATTATATTTTAATTGTAATTTATAATACACTAGCTGTTCCCGCGACTTCGTCCGCGTGGAATTTAACTTTATTTTTCTAAAATAAAAGTAGCCTAAGTTACTTACTAAAAAGAATAGAATAGAATAGAATAGAAAATCATTTATTCAAATAAACTTACATTGAAGCACTTTTGAATAGTCATTACATTTTTTTTAATCTACCGCTCGTTCGGAAAGCTGTCTCATCACAAGAAGAACGAGCAAGAAACTTGCGTGTTGCTCTTTTAAATAATTTTATTATTACTTTACATTTTTAAGTTTAAGTTTGTATTCACACACCACCAATTAGCACTAATTCAATTAAATACTCAAATAGAAAAATATTTAATATATAACCAACTGGTTAAACAATTAATAAGAGGAAATAAGTCATAGTGATTAAAGCAGACCAGTCCCTACAAGCAGCACCCGTTCACGAGTATGACGGATGAGCCAGCCATCACTGCGCTCGACCATATTTTAGGGAGCCCAATGACCCGGCCCACCACGCCGCCACAAGTCTGGACATTTTAGTGAGCATGACTACTCAAAACACTAGACCACGTCAAAGCTAGTAGTAGTAGTAGGTAGTTTATTATAAAATCTTATGCAATTACCATAGAATGAAAATTGTAAATCAATTCTATAAATTTATTTACAATTTTCGTCTGTCTGTTTGTTCCGGTTAATCTCTGAAATGGCTGTACCGATTTTGACGGGACATCTTTGGTAGGTAGCTGATGTAATAAGGAATAACTTAGGCTACTTTTATTTTAGAAAAATTAAGTTAATTTCCACGCGGACGAAGTCGCGAGTACAGCTAGCTATAAATACGTTTCTTTCTTAATGTAAGACCATAAGTTGGTGAAAATAATAATTCTCATTGTTTAAATGAAAATTCTTGATCTTTGGTTATCTAAGTGTTAATAAGATATCACATATAAATTTTTGACAGATTAAAAAAAGACACTTTTTTCTTTAATACTGCTACAGAACAATAACATAATAAGCGAAATGCAAATAGTAATTAATTACTTATAAATATAAGACATAATTGATATCCTAATTAATGCACATTGTGACACGCCAACTAACATATATGCGATGCAATATGCAACCCCACCAGTGCAGTGCAGTGCAATGCAGGTTTGCGTCACTTACAACAAAATAAAGTTTTTATGAAACTATGCATTTATTATCAGGGACTTTGCAATCGATTGTTTGCAAGAATACCTTTTTAAGGTTTTATCTGCATGTGCAAGATAGACTCTTTTTTTTATTGGGTTGTTTTGGGTATTGTCAGATGTTTTTGTTTTTAGTGGATGATAATGGAATGGTGCACCCGCCTGCACTAACGGTTTACGCTGGCGGGGCACCAGTGGAGGAAGATAAGATGAACACGAGGTCAGGTCAGTTAGCCCAACGTGACAAATTCACTGGGAATTTATCACGATGGTTTCCAGTGGGAACCGCGTGGAGGTCAACCTGATATGGTACATTGCTAGTAATGGGTTCATTAGTCCACATAACTAACAATCCTATTTCCCCCCCTATTGTCAGATGTTTGCAGCACCTGTAGCACTGCGACCTACATAGATCTATTGTGCTCGCCCTTTTTCAAAGTTCGCTGCCTAGACCCGTCAGGGACAAGAATTGAAGGATAATCTTAGGAACGATGGTTTTTATCTCCTCAGGATAGAGTGTAAACTTTCCAAAGGAGATATTTCGTTTATGCATGAGTGGGCTACAACCACATAGGATGTGTAGTGGCGTTTCCTCTTCAGTTTGGCGGAATCTGCAGATTTTTGTCGTGCATTGGCCTAGTTTAGCCATAAGCTTGTTTAAATCAGACGATTAAAACAATATAGTTTTTATCAACTGTGTAACCACTTTATATTTAACTAGCTTTTAACCGTGCCTTCGCTCGCATAACTTTATTACCGGCTACTAGATGGTTGAAGTAGCAAAATATGGATATTATTTCTTTTTGTTTCTTGTAAAAAATATTTGAATAAATAAATAAATAAACAGTACAGTGGGAGCCGCAGACCACAGTCGCAACGAACGTATTGTGTCTGCGGTTTTTCTGTGCTGGTGTCTTGATCTTGCGCAATCACATAGCTATGTGGAAACACTATGACTTGTTCATTACGATATTGTCTTTTAGAAATGTTTGAAGTTAGATTTCTTTACGTTTATGTTGCAGTATCTGTCTGTTTTTATCTTTTGTTATATTGCATAGGTATATGAATATTCAAGTTAGAAGTTAACAAACTGATTTTACCTAAATGTCGTTTAACTAAAGTTAGTAATTCGTTTTATGGCAATTGCGTAAGGTTTTACAACAAAATACCAGAGTCTGTTATAAATCTGCGTGAAAAAAGATTTAAATGTCAAATAAAACACTTCGTTTGCTTAGCTTCGTAGCTTACTATAAAATTGAAGAATTCGTTAACGACAATAATGTTTTTATAGAAAAACTTAAAATCCATAGCACAGACAATATTATCTGATTACACTAATAATAAGTGCGTAGCGATTTCTATGTTTATTATCGCAAGCCTCTTACTTGTTACACTGTAATTATTTATATAAAAAAACATCTATTCAAAAGAGCAACACACAAGTTTCTTGCTCATTCTTCATGTGATGAATCTGCGTTCCGAATGAGTGGTAGAATCAAAATATGACTATTCGAAGGTGCTTGTAATGAGTTTATTTGAATAAAGATTATTTCTAATTCTATTATTTCTATTTCTATTTCAAGGTCTGTTTTCTTTTATATTTGAATCGGTATACGTAACGATTAGTAGTTCACCTGAAGATAAGCGACATCTGCCGCGATCTATATGTTACGTGTCAAGCATCTCTTTGAGCTTGAGTGTAATATCTATTCTATTCTATTCTTAGACCAAATCATCAGCATATGTAAGATGTTCTAAGTTTCTACAATAAACACCGATTTTTATGATATGTTTAATTCCAATACCAATAACATGTGCGAGGCCACAAATATTCAGTGCTGAAACCAGATCACCGCTACCAAATTCCGGCCGATTTCATAAAATTATACTTACGTAAAATGAAATGGATTGTTCTGAGAATGTTGGACATACTTTGTATCTGTATAACTTACCTGAAACAATAAAAAAGGAAACATTATTTATATTTTCTCTCATTTACTCAATTTGAAGTAAACAACATACTTTAACAGTTAAAATAGCTTTGTAGGAAAAAATATTTTTTATCAATAACAACATAACTCTCTTCGATCGGATGATTGGTGGTCCTCTATCGTGGAATTTTCTAGAAACAACCACATTGTGAAATCACCTTCCAATCGTAGCAGCAATCGTATGTACTTCCGAACCGATACGATATTTAAACTTTCAATGAAAGAGCTTATTCCTTCTTAAAAGGCCGACAACGTACTTGCAATTCCCCTGGCGTTGCGGGTGCTCATGGGCGGCGGTAATCACTTACCATCAGGTGAGCCACTAACTCGTTTGTCCACTATACTATAAAAAAAGGATAAAAGTTGGTATCTATGTAACTGGTGTTCACATCAATATTGTAGAAAAATCCGATATTTTTAAATGATATTAAAAGGTAATTTTAGTTTAGTACTATTGAAGTACCCAATGTAAAGATTATTACAAATATTGTAAATAGCGCCATCTAGTATTTAAAGACCGAACTAAGTTATTTGTCATAAGATATCCATTACCATCGCTTCTTTTCATACTACATTGACTTTGGTCTATAAATACGGAGGTCGGTAGTTGAATAATCCTCTTTCGTTGCGTGAGCCGCGGCATTCAGTCGACTAGCGCAGAGCGTGCCAGTTGTGTTTTGGATATTAAAGTGAATTGTATTAGCAATGGGTTTATCCCGGTCTTAGTTGGGCCTGGGGGGAAGCTGCAAGTAGTGAAGGTGAGTGTTAATGCATTCTAAAAGGTCCTTTTAAACCTACACCCGTGTCACAAGTCACGGGCGCTACTTGGGGTCTACCGTAAGGAATTACGGTGGCCGGCTTCAAAGCCTACGTTGTTATCATTTATTAGTGCTTCTTACACTGGTTATCACTGGTATAGCATAGAGGCTTACGATTCATCTGCTAAAAAGTAACAACTACCGCCAAATTACTTCTATTCACCATAGACACTATTTACATCACGTGATCCCTCAGCCCTTGCCTATACGGCACCATAGACTCATGTACTTATAATAATAATGGCCTATGCGTCTATTATAGACGATTTATGGCGTAATGGTCCGTGAACAGCTTTTTTCGTGGCTGTATAAACCGATACGAGAACGGCATGGCCTACCACAGGCCCAGCAAGGGAAACTATTGGCAGTAGTCTGTACTGAGCCGCCTAGGTGGCGCTTCCGTCTCTTGTCAGCAAGTCTTTGAAGCCAGGCATCATCGCAAACCCTTCGACCCTCCATTACGCGTTTGCGCCAATCTGATTTATTGGTTGCGAGCTTTTCCCAGCTACGGTGGTTAGTGCTTTTTACATGCGTTGTCTACGCAAAATTTTGGGCATTTCATGGCGTGACAGGGTAACCAACGAGAAGATTCTAGAAATCGCACAGCTGCCTAGCTTGACTGCATTTCTTAAACAGAAGCGTCTGCGTTGGCTAGGGCACGTGCACAGAATGGAACCCTCTCGTTTACCACGACGCGTTCTGCTCGGTGCAATAGCGAATGCAAAGAGAGATGTAGGGAGGCCTTTGCTTCGCTTTAAGGATTGCGCCAAACGTGACATGGCCACATTTCATGTACTTATGTATACACGTAGGTAATTCCAGTATACGCTTGTAGAGACTGATCTATTCTAGTTACGAACACTAATTAGACTATTTGCTTTTGCAGTAGCACATGCTGGTGGTCACTCTATTCTCCCAAATTTGAATTTAAATGAATCTGTATTATTGTAAACATGTACATTTATTTGGAAAGAAAACGAACTGAGTTTTTTGTCGGTTCTTCTCATCTTGAAATCATTCCGAACTGACGGTAGATTTGACATATCATAATAGATTTACATGAATAAAGATATTCTGAAATTGAACATCTTTTGGTATCTTATTGTAAATTTTTATACCCATTACCATAAACGATACATTGACTATCTTTAAATCTGGTATGAATATTGCTGTTGTTTTGGAAATGAGTGAAGATTTTTGTATGTTAGTGACGCGGAGGTATCAAATGTGTCTGATGAGTGAGAAGTGCTGAAGGTTTTAATGAGGAAAATACGGAGATTAAATAAAAATGCGACTAGTATGACAGCGATATGTAATAGAAAGTAGCAATAAAGAATATATCAAAGAATATTATTATAAAATATAAAAATAGTATAAAAACCTATCAAGGAGTTCGCTACAGTTAGTATTCCATACAATAGACTATGAAAACAACTAAAAAGAGCAACACACAAGTTTCTTGCTCGTTCTTCTTGTGATGAATCTGCATTCCGAATGAGTGGTAGAATCAAAATATGACTATTCAAAAGTGCTTGTAATGAGTTTATTTGAATAAAGATTATTTCTATTTCTATTTCTATTACTAAAATAGACTAATCTATAAGTACCAGAATCAGTGTATCTAACAGAAACAGCTGATAGAGCAAATTGTTTGAGACCAAATTATATTATAGTTTTGGTCTGTAAGTAAGTGCAAGCATACGGGTTCACTCTCACTGTCCGGGGTGGCCAATAGAAACAGAAAGCAGTCTGTCTGCATGCCTCCACACTTGTACGCACCCGCCGTGCAGGGCTGCCAACCGTAACAATCTATACATCTATACATATAAATAAAATTACAGTGTCTGTTTGTAGTATTGAAATAACCGTTTTTTACTATATGCATATTATATAGAAAAACGGTACATCCACCAAAATAACATTTTTTTTTACAATTTTGTCTGTCTGTCTGTTTGTTCCGGCTATAGCAGGAGTACATCAGCCTTATTACATCAGCTACCTGCCAATAAAAGTCCCATCAAAATCGGTCCAGCCATTTCAGAGATTAGCCGGAACAAACAGACAGACAGACAAAAATTGTAAAAAAAGCTATTTTGGTGTACGTACCGTATTTATATTCATATGTATGTAGTAAAAAACGGTTATTTTAATATTACAAACAGACACTCCAATTTGATTTACATGTATAGATGTATTTATTTTGACAACCCTGCCGCCTCGAAACTCGGCTGTGAGTGACGCACCTTCTTATCTCTTTAAAGGTATGGAAGCTTGCCCTCATAAAGCAATGATTTCTAAGTGGAAATCTGCGTTTCTCTAGCATTTAAACTGATGTTTTACCTACCTTTGCAGTTCGAGTTGCATTTTTGCCATGTTTCGTCAAATTTATAATAAGTGACACGTCCAGAACATTTATAAGTAAAACAGATGGATTCTCGATTACACCCGCAAAGTTTATAACCTATGTGTTATTCTGATGTATATGTTATCTTATATATACATTTCTCGTATCACAATGTTAGTTACCATAACATAATCCTCTGAAACGACTTGACCGATTTTTATTAAATTTTATATGCATATTCAGTAGGTCCGAGAATCGGCTATAATCTATTTTTCATAAAAAAAAATTTTTAGGTGTGGACAACCCTTATCACTTAGGGGTAAGTGATAAGGGTTGTCCACACCTAAAATATTTTTTTTATTTTTTGGGCACAATTTTTTATTTAGCTGCTTGTAGGGACTGGTCTGCTCTTATCACTACGACTGATTTAATATTATTGTATATTTTTGACCCAATAAATTAGTGCTGGTTGGTAGTTTGTATTCACACGTTTCGACTTGTAAATGTAAACTTACAAGGATTATTTAAGAGCAACACACAAGTTTCTTGCTCGTTCTTCTTGTGATGAGACAGCTTTCCGAACGAGTGGTAGATAAAAAACAAATTTTTATGACTATTCAAAAGTGCTTCAATGTAAGTTTATTCAAGAAATGATTTTCTATTCTATTTATATTTTTTTATTATGTGTCATTAAAAAATACATACAACCCTAAATTTTCACCCTTCTATCACCAACCCCTATTTTTTATAGCGTTATTAATTTATATGGCAAAACAACTTTACCCGGGACATATAGTATTACTCCAAAGTTTCATCAAAATCCGTTCATCAAAAGTTTGACAGTTATCCATCGATCCATAGACACAAACTTTCGCGTTTATAATATTAAGTAAGGCAATGAAAAATATTTAAAGATTTTTTTACCTATACATTTCTATATATCTGGTATATAGAAATAATGAAATTAGATTATACATTCTATGGTTTTTATTGTTGCAGAGTACAAAAGAGCTGCACAGAGCACCGACTCAAAGAGTGTTGCCACGCATACCGCAATTTGTCCAATATAATTTATTGTCCATAGACAATTTGTTTGCTAAAACACAGTCTAAAGATAACCTATTTGGAATAAGGCCCTGTGTTTTGCCATTGAGTTCAATTATACAAACATAATTCACCAAAAAATTATATACTATGTTCTCTCCTGTGGACAGTTAATTTGTGTCCAGTAATATATGTATAACGTGTCCAGTATTATCTTAAAACTATGTTTGAAAATTTATAAATTTATTTATTTATTTATTAAAACTTTAATGCACAAATACATAAATAAAGGTACACATGGCGGATTTAACACCTTGAGGCATTTTCTCCCAGTCAACCATTGGGCAAACAGAGATTCATGTTGGCGGTGCATTAACAAATTGAAATTCAAATCTAAAAAAAATAAAATAATAAGATCACTTTAATATGATTAAATATAAATACATATGCGAATATACTTATAAACTATAATACATAATATGAATAAATAATTATACATATATAAATATAACTACATACACGGACGTACCTACATACATACATACATACATACAAATACACTTACCTGACTTACTTACATTTATTACCTGAAAATCTTTAACATTATTATTACTAAATTCATAATGGTATAGCAATGGTAACATGTAAATTCTATTATTTATTACAGTAGAGGTGCCTGCAGCAGTAATTACTTGGTTACAACAAAACAATATTTAACTGGTTTCGAAAATCTAATTTTGTTGGAAGCCTAGTGTTAACTGTTCGCAGTTTAGTTTGAAATAGAAATAATCTTTATTCAAATAAACTTATTACAAGCACTTTTGAATAGTCATATTTTTTATTCTACCAATCATTCGGAACGCTGACTCATCACAAAAAGAATGAGCAAGAAACTTGTGTATTGCTCTTTTGAATAGATGTTTTTTTTTATATATATAATAATCACACACACATATCTTCATTACATAGTATACAACAAAGTCGCTGTCGCTGTCTGTCCCTATGTATGCTTAAATCTTTAAAACTATTCAACGGATTTTGAAGCGGTTTTTTTAAAGTTAGAGTGATTCAAGAGGATGGTTTATATATATAATATATGTACACCCGTGCGAAGCCATGATGAATAGCTAGTTTTAAATAAAATACAGTGGACCCGCGGCAATCCGGCCCCTGTCTAATCCGGCCCCCCCTTGTAATCCGACATTGTCTATTATTTGTTATTGAATATTACTTTGACAATACACTTCAGAGTGCATATACATACATACATATACAACATAGAATCTTATCACTGGATCTGTAATTTGTCGGATTACAAGATACTCTTTTGTAAAAAATTCCGGACTATAAGCAGACGACCCTTAAGCAGCACTCTATAATCCGACAAATACGATGGTCCGACACTGCCCTGCAAAACGTTTGTCGGATAACCGGGGGTCCATACAGTGGGTGTATATAATATAAAGAATCATCATTGGATCTATAATTTGTCGGATTACAAGGTACTCTTTTGTAAAAAAATTCGGACAATAAGGGGTCTTAGGCAGTACTCTATAATCCGACAAATTCGATAGTCCGACACTGCCCTGCAAAATGATTGTCGGACTACCGGGGGTCCACTGTATATATATAAAACTTCTGTAAACATTAATAACCAGTAATTAACAACCAGTAATTAAGTCAACACTAAGTAGGTAAGTCACTTGTAAGTAGCTTTGACGTGGTCTAGTGTTTTGAGTAGTCATGCTCACTAAAATGTCCAGACTTGTAGCGGCGTGGTGGGCCGGGTCATTGGGCTCCCTAAAATATGGTCGAGCGTAGTGATGGCTGGCTCATCCGTCATACTCGTGAACGGGTACTGCTTGTAGGGACTGGTCTGCTCTAATCACTATGACTTTTTTCCTCTTATTAATTGTTTAGCCAGTTGGTTATATATTCAATATTTTTTCTATTTGAGTATTTAATTGAATTAGTGCTAATTGGTGGTTTGTATTCTCACACTTAAACTTACAAATGTAAAGTAATAATAAAATTATTTTAAAGAGCAACACGCAAGTTTCTTGCTCGTTCTTCTTGTGACGAGACAGCTTTCCGAACGAGCGGTAGATAAAAAAAATGTAATGACTATTCAAAAGTGCTTCAATGTAAGTTTATTTGAATAAAGTTTATTTCTATTTCTATTTCTAATATTATACCATAGTTTCATATATATTAATACGTAAAACAAAAACTTTGTACCCCTTGTGTAAATAAATGATTTTCTATTCTATTCTTTCTTACTATTCACCTGAAATTCTTGCTTAATTATAACTTCGTAGTGGGTCTAGTTGGTCCCTCAGCTAAATAAAAAAAATAACAAAGCACTGTTGACACAGATTGACTGAAACTGTGTTACTCGCACTATCGAGTCGAAATCTTGGTCGATGTGTCGAGAACAATTCGCGATATTAAATAATGATGACAAAATGAAGAGAGAACGTCTGTATGCAACATAATTTGGTATAACATTATGTAATACAACGTTAACATGCACTCTGTACGGACGGACACAACTAATTTGCATTATTAGATGCGAATCATTAGATTCGTGGTGCATATTTGCGGAAAATTACACGATTGTGTTATATTTTTTACTTTCTTTGTATTGTTATGTATTCTACAGTCTTTTACCCGTGGCTTCGCTCGCGTTTAGAAGTATTATTATTAGGTGTAGTTTTTGCGGCTTTATAGTACTTTCATACAAACTTTCATCATCTATTTTATCCCCTTAGGAATGGAATTTATCAAAATCCTTTCTTAGCGGATGCCTACGTCATAACATCTACCTGTATGCCAAATTTCAGCCCGATCCGTTCACTGGTTTGGGCTGTGCGTTGATAGATCACTATGTCAGTCACCTTTGTTATATATATATATGTACTGACATCCTTTTCCAATCCCCATATCATTGTATTAATCAACGATCAATAAGAAGATATTTCATTCGTTCAATTAATTCCAAATTCAAATATTCCCGCCAACCGGTGCTAACTGCGTGAGCGTGTGAACCCCGAAAAAAAAGAAAATGTGCAATTCATTATGGCTGCCGTTAATACCTGAGTTGACATTACTCATATTCTAATTGAGATTTAACAAGAAAATCTGTGTCAATTTACGTGTGCAGTGCATTACAAGTGTGAAATAAACTGCTGGTGGTGTGTGGAATCGGAGTCAAGGACGAAGGGTGCACCCAAGGTCTTCAATTTACAATCAAATTAGCCCGGTCGGTGAGTCCCGCTTTCTCCTTCCTATTTCTGTCATTACACAGTCTTCTGCTGGTTTCTGGGGATATTCAAACCTTTCTCAGGCAGGTGAATAAAATACCACAGATTTCTTCTTTAATTTAAAGTCATAATCTACCAATATATATATAGAAGATTGTACCCTATTGGTCCGTTGATGTCATAATAAACACATTTATTATTATTATAACCCTATATATACGATATGGTACAATTGGCAGGTAATAGACACATGCGGTCAGGGAAAGCAGTGACCCCACATCTCAATGTACCGAGGTCAGCTTTCCATCTCACTACTAGGAGATGAATTATGTAATTACAATTGTGTAATATACTTCAATACTTTGTGCATGCACTTTAAAATAAATGCAAATTAATTTGTGAACTGTTAAACAGATTTTAAACAATTATGTAATACACTGACCATATTAACGAGGTTAGTGTTAGACATTATCCCGAGAACATCCCTGTACCAAAATAATAGCACTGCTATGTTTATTAAAATTTATAATAAAGTTCCTGATACTATCAAACAATGTAATATAAAGCATTTTAGATCAACGTTACAGGAGTGACTAGTTGTAAATAACTTCTACAGTATAAAGAATTAATTGATATACGAACTTTGACTTCATGTAATTATAGTTTTAATAATATTGATTGACATTAGTGGAATACTGTTACATTTATTATTTTATTGTGGTACCTATTGACAATTGATTAATGACTATCGGTATGATGACGTAGTACAGTAATTTAATTTCATTAAACATTAATTGTACCTACAATTTGAAATTTTGCACACCACTTACGAGGTTAATGTACGGATCTCAACAACATATTTTTAACACCTTATTGTTTACCTACATTTGGCAAATAAAGTATTATTATTATTATTCTTTATTTTTTCTCAGCTATTGCTGGTTTTCTCCACACTTACGGGCCGAAACCAAGTAAGTGCAGAGTGTGTGTATGTGTGTGTGCGCGTGTATGTATGTGTGAGTGTGTGTGTACTTATTGTGTGCCTGGTGTGACTGGTGTTATATCATTTTCATCGATTTCGAGAAATTTTCGGACTGTACGACAGGTATTTAAGATGGCAGCTTTTTGAAGGGTGATGTAAAGTGTTTTTTTTATATCTAATTGTTTATTATTATTATTATTATAATGTTATAATGAAAAGAAATTTAATGACATATTGTTTTTTTTTATTCTTTATTGCACTTTAAAAGAGTGTACAAGAGGCGAGCTTAATGCCACATGGCAGTCTCTACCAGCTAACCTTTGGGTGGAAGTAGAATGCGTTGTAGGGCAGTAATGGCGAAAATTTATGTTATTAATACTGTAATAAATAATTAGCTAAACAAAATCTATATACATATATAATTTATGTTATATAAATATAATATATACTTTAAATATACATATATATAAATTACACAGAATAAATACAGTATTAAAATAATTATGATATCAATTTCAATATTTGCACCCCTACGGGGTGCGGCATGTCGTGTACTTACATTACATTGTAAGATCAAATTACCATGTAGCAGACAAATAAATAAATTATTATTATTATTATTAAAGGATTCGGTGGTTTAACCCCAGTTTTTATTTTCAATGGTCGCAGGTTCGATTCCTCGCACGGTGCAAACATTTGTATTCATGAGTATGATTGTTTGTATCGGTCTGGGTGCTTTCTATTTATATTATGTATTTACAAAAAAATATCTATGTATTTATTATATCAGTTGTCTAGTACCCATAACATAAGTTCTGCTTACAGTGGGACTAGATGGCGCTGTGTGAATTGTCCTGACATTATATCTAAATATATATAACTCAAAGGTGACTGACGTAGTGATCTATTAACGCATAGCTCAAACCACTGGACGGACCGGGCTGAAATTTGGCATGCAGGTAGATGTTATGACGTAGGCATCCGCTAAGAAAGGATTTTCACAAATTCCACCCCGAAGGGGATAAATTAACGCAAAGCCGCGGGCAAAAGATAATTGTATATATAGGGCTATAGAAATAGAAATAATTTTTATTCAAATAAACTTAATATAAGCATTTTTGAATAGTCACAAGTGCTCATTCGGAACGCAGACTCCTCACAAGAAGAATGAGCAAGAAACTTGTGTGTTGCTCTTTAAAAAAAATATTGTTTTAATTAGATTTACACTAACAAGGATTAGGCATGCGACAATCAACATAGAGACCATTACGCAGTTAATCTGTGTTCAACCAGATAACATTATCAGCGCTATGAATTTTACTAAAGATTATTTATATTTCTGTTAACTTATCGCAATAGATGTGTAATGTCAGTAAGTCTTCGCTAAAATGTTAGTTCGTTGATGTAACAAATTAAAAATTTATCATGATGGTGTCCAGGAGGACCCGCGTGGAGGTCAACCTGACATGGTACATTGCTAGCAATAAGATCATCAATCCACATTACTAACAATCCCTTTCGTAGCGATTTTTTTTTATAGATGATTATGGAATGGTGCACCCGCCTGCGCTAACGGTTTACGCTGACGGGGCACCAGTGGAGGATGATAAGATGGGCATGAGGTCAGATCAGTTAGCCCATCGTGACATATTCACCAAGAATTTATCATGATGGTTTCCAGGGGGAACCGCGTGGAGGTCAACCTGACATGGTACTTTGCTAGTAATGGGGTCGAGAGCAGATCAGTCCTTATAAGCAGCACTCGTTCACAAGTATGACGGATGAGCCAGATAAATACTGATAAAGAATATATTATTTATTATTATTATCGAATATACCGACAGCCTCAGTGTTCTAGTGGTTTAGCACACCGCTTTACTATCCGATGGTCGTGGGTTCGATTCCTCGCACGGTACAAACATTTATATTCATGAGTATGATTGTTTGTATCGGTCTGGGTGTTTTCTATGTATAATATGTATTTATTTACAAAAAAAATGTATCTATGTATTTATATCAGTTGTCTAGTACCCATAATACAAGCTCTGCTTAGCTTGAGACTAGATGGCGTTGTGTGAATTGATATCTCAGGATATTATTATACAGTGGACCCCGGTAGTCCGACAATCATTTTGCAGGGCAGTGTCGGACTATCGAATTTGTCGGATTATAGAGTACTGCCTAAGACCCCTTATAGTCCGAATTTTTTTACAAAAGAGTACCTTGTAATCCGACAAATTATAGATCCAATGATGATTCTTTATATTATATACATATACAGTGGACCCCCGGTTATCCGACAAACGTTTTGCAGGGCAGTGTCGGACCATCGTATTTGTCGGATTACAGAGTGCTGCTTAAGGGTCCTCTGCTTATAGTCCGGAATTTTTTACAAAAGAGTATCTTGTAATCCGACAAATTACAGATCCAGTGATAAGATTCTATGTTATATATGTATGTATGTATATGCACTCTGAAGTATATTGTCAAAGTAATATTCAATAATAAATAATGGACAATGTCGGATTACAAGGGGGGCCGGATTAGACAGGGGCCGGATTACCGTGGGTCCACTGTATTATTATCATTATAGGATTGGTCTGTAATAACAATAAGATTGAATACAAACCTTCAAGCACGGCCTATGTTTCATTAACGCGTCTGTATAATTGCGGACTTAGATTTCTACAACGCCGGCCACCATAAACAGCCGGTGAAAGTCCCGGCCTGTAATTACTGACATTTCTACGGCCCAAGGCAACTTTTTTTCCCTTGTTAGACGACTGTTTTGGGGCTTGTTTTAGTTATGCAAGGGGTCGATGACTGTCCGCTAGTTGTGCCACGAATTAGTTATGTAACAATTATCAATCTTGATACAATGTTTAATTGAGTGTTTTGTGTTGCACAAGTTGTTTTGTTATTTTTTGTCGATGAGATAATATTGACCCCGCCTAGTGACGGTGTGTATCAGAGAAAGTAACTACTAGGTTTCGAAGTATATTTAAGAGTTTAAATACGAGAATTTTCGTGGAGTTGGATGAAAAAACTGGTCTCACCTATCTACATTGACGTTGTTGTTACTGCAATCAGCTCATGACCACGTCGAGAGATGTAAAGTAGAGTAAGAGAGTAAAGTCGAGGTTTGGTCGCCGAAAAGACAACACTGGGCTTCCACGCTATATCTGAACTCTATACAACGCCTGATGATGCCTAGGACAGAGGTGAAACACGTGTCGCAATATGGGTACTCAATGTCGTATATATATATATAATAAAAAAAACTATTCAAAAGCGCTTATATTAAATTTATTTCAATAAAGATTATTTCGAATCTAAAAATTATTCTGTTTGCCACGACATTTTGTTTTTTTTTCTTTCACCAAGTCTCTGGAAACCTGTTATTTCTCTAGCTGTCCTAGTACAGAGGTGAAACACGTGTCGCAATATGGGTACTCAATGTCGTATATATATATATATATATATATATATATATATATAATAAAAAAAACTATTCCAAAGCGCTTATATTAAATTTATTTCAATAAAGATTATTTCAAATCTAAAAATTATTCTGTTTGGCACGACATTTTGTTTTTTTTTCTTTCACTAAGTCTCTGGAAACCTGTTATTTCTCTAGCTGTCCTAGTACAGAGGTGAAACACGTGTCGTAATATGGGTACTCAATGTCGTATATATATAATAAAAAAAAACTATTCCAGAGCGCTTATATTAAATTTATTTCAATAAAGATTATTTCAAATCTAAAAATTATTCTGTTTGGCACGACATTTTGTTTTTTTTTTCTTTCACTAAGTCTCTGGAAACCTGTTATTTCTCTAGCTGTCCTAGTACAGAGGTGAAACACGTGTCGTAATATGGGTACTCAATGTCGTATATATATAATAAAAAAAAACTATTCCAGAGCGCTTATATTAAATTTATTTCAATAAAGATTATTTCAAATCTAAAAATTATTCTGTTTGGCACGACATTTTGTTTTTTTTTTCTTTCACTAAGTCTCTGGACTCTTACTTTTGGCTGTCTCTAGAAATATACTGTGGATATAATGTATGGTATTGTAAGTTGTTGTAAGCTGTTTTTCAAATAAATAAAGATTATTTCTATTTCTAATTAAAACCATTGCGTGATATCCTAACACTAAACTCTAACAACCTCAATTCGATGAAGCTGTATGAGAATTTACGGAAGCCACAGCTCAACTGCATGAGCCATCAATCAACGGTGCCCATAAAAACTATGATATACGATTATGGTTCTTTGTTTCCCATGGTTTAAATGTCACTTGGGTTGCCTGTCGGATAATATGATAGTTATAAAATCAAATGCCAAATGAGCAATTTGCTTTCTACGTTACGTTAGTATTGATTACATTAGCTGGACCCGCGACTTTGTCCGCGCGGAATTTACCTTTATTTTTCTAAAATAAAAGAATTTTTCAAAATAAAAGTAGCATAAGTTACTCCTTATTACATCAGCTACCTGCCAAAAAAAGTCCTGTTAAAATTAGCCGGAACAAACAGACCGACAGACAGACAGACAAAAATTGTAAAAAGTGGTTGTTTGGTTTATGTACCGTATTTATATTCAAATGCATGTAGTAAGAACGGTTATTTCAATATCACAAACAGACACTCCAATTTTATTTATATGTATAGATTGACGGTCTCGGTGGTCTAGCGATTTAGCATACCGCCTTACTACCGAAGGTCGCGGGTTCGATTCGTCGTACATATGTATTCATGAGTATGGTTGTTTAAAATTGGAGTGTCTATTTGTATTATATATATTATCTGTTTATATTATATATTGAAATATCCGTTTTTTACTATACGCATATGAATATAAATACAGTACATACACCAAAATAACATTTTTTTGCAATTTTTGTCTGTTTGTCTGCCTGTCTGTTCCGGCTAATCACTGAAATGGCTGGACCGATTTTGACGGGACTCTTTTTGGCAGGTAGCTGATATAATAAGGAGTAACTTAGCCTACTTTATTTTAGAAAAATTAAGTTTAATGCCACGCGGACGAAGTTGCGGGAACAGCTTGTTATGAAATGTAATATATCTGGAAAATTCACACGATGCCATCTAGTCCCAAGTTAAGCAGAGCTTGTATTATACAAAAACTCATATAAAAACTTAGATATTTTTTTGTTAATACATACATAATACACAAAGGGTTAAGGGGATTGTAATGTGGACTAATGATCCCATTGTTAGCAATGTACTATATCAGGTTGACCTCCACGCGGATCCCCCTGGAAACCACCATGATAAATTCTTGGTGAATCACCATCCCATTAGCATCCACTAAAAAAAACACCCAGTCTGACACAAGCAATCATACTCATGAATATAAACTTATATACCATGCGAAGAATCGAACCCGCGAGTATCAACATTAGAGTTTGCTTAACCGCTAAACCATCGAGGTCGTCAATTATAACTTTTATTGTTACAATGAAATATAATTACATAATGTAATAAAAGACGAACTCTGTAACACTATGAAAAGCTAATGTGTAGGTTACACAACTATGTTCTATACGAGCTGAGTTATGATCTAATACCACTGCATTATGAAGACGGATATGTCTGTCTGTATAGTATTACAACCCAAAGTATGCGGCAGGTTCCTGCAGCCGATCCGGCTCCACATGTATTGGCTTGCCTTTCCTGTGGGATCAGCTGGTGAGGCAGAGAGGGTGATACAGGTCCTGGACAACCCTATGTTTCCTTAATTCCGTCCTAGGTGGAGAGGTCACGCACCCACATCAGCATTGCTGTGTGGCTAACAACACGGAAAGTGGCAGTTACCAGTTCATTATATACAGTATTATATAAAATTATTCCATATCGCAGATTTTCTATTCTATTCTATTTCAGCCGCCAATTAGCTGACTTTATAAGCCATTTCTACTGGACATGGTCGCGGCCAATTCATCAGGATGAGCTATCACCTGACATTCTCATCAACTTTTCAGCGCTCGCTGTTAGAGCAGGTGAATGTAAGTGTTGTAATTTATTATATTTGTACAGGTAAGAAAAAGAAATGGATTTGGTATACGGAGAAAAAATTATATTAGGATAGACTACTGACGATTGCAAACAATCAAAAGTGGCAATTCCTAGAACAAATCAACGAATGGCAAAACGCCTACTAAATCTGGACAGGCATAACATAAAAATAATGATAGGAACAATGACGGGCCACTGTCCCTTAAACAAAGATCTGCACACAATAGGTGCTACAGACAGTCCCCTGTGCCGGGGCTGCTTTGTAGCCGAGGAAACTGCCGCTCACGTAATTCTGGAGTGCGTAGCAGTGACCACACAACGCAATCAAATCCTCGGAACGGTGAGGTCGCTCCGTGAAGCCTGCGAAGACGCCAGGAGACTCCTGCGCTTCTGGGAGGAGCTTGGCTGGCTACTTTAGTAGTCTGGCTCTACACGCACAACGGCCCGAATGAGAGGCCAATTGCGGAACATGGAGTCCAACCTACATTACATTAGACTACTGACATAGAATAGACTGAAAGTAACAGAATACAGAAAAAGGAACTATATATTTTAAATACAAATTTAGAATATAAATAACATTTCTTCATTAGCCAGTTACAACAGTAAGAAACCATAATTGTCCATTACAAAAAAATACTCAAATAGCTTAGTTCCAATAGCCCAAAATACTCTAAGCAGACAGTGCATCGTTTCTGCATCTGTTATATTCCGCAATGTCTTATTGCAGAATCGTGAACGCAGCGTTTCGTGATATTTGACGTATGAACACAACATCACTGTCACGTGGGAACGTTGATGAAATGATAAACAAGATGATTGCAAACATTGCAACCATCAGGTTGTTCGCAGTTTCAATTACATAATAAAACAAAGTAAGGCATTTGGTAGGTCCAGCAAGGTGGACCGACGATCTGGTTAAGATCGCTGGAAAGATGCGAGCAGCGCAGGACCGATCGTTGTGGAGATCTTTGGGGGAGGCCTATGTCCAGCAGTGGACGTCTTCCGGGCCGCGATGATGATGATGAGTCCTTTAGTATCGAAATTTGCGGATAAAACTTTGTTACTACCGTATCTCTCATGAATGTAGCAGCATTCCGATATAAATACAGTAACTAGCTGACCCGCGTAACTTCGTCTGCTATTCATTTCCCCAACTTTTGCAATATTTTTCATTGCAGCTCCGCTCCTATTGGTCGTAGCGTAATGTTATATAGCAATCTTCCTTAAATGGGCATCCAACACAAAAAGAATTTTTCAATTCTAACCAGTATTTCATGAGTTTAGCGCGTTCAAACAAACAAACTAGCTTTATAATATTAGTATACTGGACAATCAAATCACACAACGCCATCTAGTAATGTTATATATATAAATAATTAGATTTGTGAATACATACATAATATACACAAATACATAGTCGCCGACTAAAAATGTTTGTACCGTGTAAGGAATCGAACTAGCGATAATTGTAAGTAAAACGGTGCGCTAACACTAAACCACCGAGACCATCATGAAGTATGAAATAAAGTAGTGAATTTATTACCTAAAACAAATAAAAATGTAACATAAATAATAAAACTATCATCTATAAAAATTTAAAAAAATCACCATAAGTAAATGTAAAAACTTATATAAATCTGCGATACCTCAATCTTACATTACAGCCTATATTTTTCGTTTATAGAGAAAGATAAAACTGTGACATCTCAATACAAGTACTTAAAAAAGAAGGAAAACTTAAAGAGAAATTAAACTATTTTCTTTGTAAAAAAGCTATTATAAAATTGAAGAATTTATAAATGATAATAATGTTTTTATAGAAAATATCTAACTTAAAATTCATAGTGACAATGTTATCTGATTGAACAGAGATACTTAAAATGTTGATTGTCGCAAGTTGTTAATTAAATATTACTTAATCAATATTTATTTAAAAGAGCTTTCTTCTTGCTTATTCTTCTTGTGAAAAAAAACTAGTTTATAAGAATAAAGATTATTTCATTAATATAATAGAAAGGTTGTTAATATATTAAATTAAATTAAACTTAATTGCAAAGTAAATAATAAAATAATAATAAAAACTAATATACTACCAGGCAATATACATTAATCAAAGTGATAAAACAAAACGTTGATTCACATGATCCAGCAGTTCATCGGTGCATGCGACGCGCGAACACGCGAGTGCAGTGTTGCCAGTTTAGTTGTTTTACCAATTGAATGGTAGATTACACCACTTTGAGTAAATTAGTTTCTTGTGAAATTTACAAAAAGGTAGATTTTACGGTGCCTTTTGTTAGCTGTATTTGTTTCTGGTGAAATTTTCAATGAAATTGAAATATAATAAATTATAAATATTTCATTTGTGAAGTTACGGTTTGGAAGTGTTGTGATTAACTTAACTTTTTGAAATTAGATTTAAAATTGTATAAATAATATTATATATATATAAATATTCTATAACTTAGTATTCCTACATATATAAATAATTGAATTTAAATCAAGTCAAATCAAAACTCGGTTAACAATATAAATAGTGTGTATTAAATACGGAAGTTTAGGAATTTCATGTATTTATTAATATCGCTTAAAAAAATTGTGACTTTAGAAATATAGTGGAAGTTTTTCTGCGATTACTCTAATGCTGTTGACCGTAACTGACCTTTACAGCTTCAGAGAACGATAGCGGGCGAGTGCTGATGGTACTCTAACCTGTGGAAGGACTTGGAGCGGCTCATGGTCAACTCCTGACTGACGGATATGACTTTAGTCTAAGGACACCTGTAAGTGTTCGAACCTCAGCTTAGGCGTCATAATTTCCAGCCCCGTTTCAATTGGACGGTAAATTAATTGATGGGTAATACAATGGGTAAGTCACAATTGCATTGGCAACACAGCCGCGGCGCATGCGCGTAGCGGGCACGCTTTTTACCGTCCCGCGTTCCGCTCTCATAGCCAGCAACGAACGCCCGCCATTACTAATACAAAATATCTCACCAAAACGAACGCTTCGGTCAATTTTTTTTAATTCTATTGTGGATTATAAACTGTTGGAAATTTCTTGCTTTAATAAGTTCTGGATTGTGCCAGATTTCAATTATATGGCGTTAGTGGTGCACGTGCCTCGAGTAAAATCCAAATTACGATTTGACTTGAAGATTCGCTAATAACAGTGAATCTTTTCGAAACTGGTTAAATTGTTTCTTGATTACTAAAGTAATAATAAACGTTTTAAAAGTTGATTTTAGTCTTAAAGATCGATAAATTAATTTTTTTTTTCTCCTCACAGAATATAAATAAGCTTTTATATACACTACTAGCTGTAGCCGCGACTTTGTCCGCGTGGAATTTAACTTTATTTTCCAAAATAAAAGCAGTCTAAATTACTCCTTATTACATCAGCTACGTGCCAATAAAAGTCCCGTCAAAATCGGTCCAGCCATTTCAGAGATTATATTTATGTACCGTATTTATATTCATATGCATATAGTAAAAAACGGTTATTTCAATATTACAAACAGACACTCACAAATTTTATTTATATGTATAGATGTATAGATTAATATATAAATATGTATAAACATATAACGTTAACCAAGTAAAAGGAGAACAATGGGAGGCCTTATCGCTGAAGAGCGATTTCTTCCAGGCAACCTTAGGATGGGGAGAAGCGATTAGACTTGAGTCTGGTCGAGGTGTAATAATAATATTCTCACTAGAAGTGATGTTAAAATAGACATCTGTGTCTGAATTATGTTACATCACTATAAAGGATCCAGATTTCTAACTTATATTTAATTTTTGCTAATTTCTCCTTCTTTTTAATATGCATAAGTGTTATGCGAAACTAATAACCGTATATCTAATGTTAAGGATATTTATAACTATTAGCGCATTTTATATACATATAAATGTCATTTAGTCGCTTTCACATATATAAAAAAAAAACTAAAATAGCTGTTTGTATAATTTTTATTACATACTTTTTCTTTAGTCTTTGGTCGACGCATAGTGTCGTCCCAAATATAATGCTGTATGTGGAAAATAGTGTTCAATTGACATGCTGTTGGTCAGCAGACCAACTACAAATGTTTGTGAGGGCCGTGCGAAATACTCGAACTCCGTTCGACGGATACGGTCTAATGTAAGGGCACTGCTGAGGGATCGAATCTCAATACTCGACCGATAATGACCAAATAGAGTCTCTAGTGTGAGGTGTGAGATGACATTCTACACTAGAAGTGAATGTTAAAATCAGACGGATACGACTCTAGTTACATCACTATGTGGAGGATCCAGATTTTCAATAACTTATATTTAATCAGCACAATTGCTAACTCCTTCTCCGACGGATACGATAAGTGTGAGGGCACTGAAAATCTCTAACTACTCCTGTTCGACGGATACGACTCTAGTGTGAGGGCACTGAGGGATCTCTCAATACTGTTAACGGATACGACTTAGTGTGAGGACACTAATCTATCTCTATACTCGACTTGTTATATAGGGCATATAAATACTCGACTCCTGTTACGGATACGACTCTAGTGTGAGGACACTGAGGGATCAATCATATATAAAACTCTAGTGTGAGGACACTGAGGGATCGCTGTCTGTATCGACTCCTGTTACGGATACGACTCTAGTGTGAGGACACTGAGGGATCTAATCACAATACTCGACTCCTGTCGACGGATACGACTCTAGTGTGAGGGCGAGGGATCTAATCACAATACTCGACTGCTGTTCGACGGATACGACTGTGTGAGGAACTAGGGATCTCAATTGACATGCTGTTCGACGGATACGACTCTAGTGTGAGACACTGAGGGATCTAATCCAATACTCGTCAGTCTGACGGATACGACTCTAGTGTGAGGGCACTGAGGGATCGAATCTCTATACTCGACTCCTGTCCGACGGATACGACTCTAGTGTGAGGGCACTCAAGGATCGAATCTCAATACTCGACTCCTGTCCGACGGATACGACTCTAGTGTGAGGGCACTGAGGGATCGAATCTCAATACTCGACTCCTGTTCGACGGATATGACTCTAGTGTGAGGGCACTGAGGGATCGAATCTCAATACTTGATGTGATAATGTTGTGAAATATAAATAGATTTTTAATATAATACGAGAAGCTAAAACTATGAACCCTACTGTTTGAAATTTGACGTGGTTATTATTTATACGTACGTAACCCCTTGATTTTTACTAATTATAGGTATTTATACCCTAGTGTGGACGTGTGACGGATGGAATATATCCAGTGACATTCAGTTTTGCGGTCATTTGGAGGACAAGGCTAAAATAGCCTCAAAAAAACTTGGTGTGCTCAGTAGAGTGAGACGGTATTTCACGGCGGCCCATCGCTTGCAATTATACAAGGCACAGATCCGGCCGCACATGGAATACTGTTCTCATCTCTGGGCGGGACCACCACAATACCAGCTACTTCCATTTGACCGCATTCAGTATGTTCTGAGGAATTGTTCAGATTAATACCAGCTGCTGAGTTTCACCACCGTCCCACCCGCCAGAAACTAAAATACTATCCTGATCATCTGAATGAATGGCGGTCCTCCACAGTGCGGTTTTCTAGAAACGTTTTGCCACGCACAACCACATTGTGGAATCACCTTCCAGCAATGGTATTTCCGAACCGATACGATATTGAAACCTTCAAGAAAAGAGCTTATTCCTTTTTAAAAGGCCGACAATGCACTTGCAATTCCCCTGGTGTTGCGGGTGTTCATAGGCGGCGGTATCATTTACCATCAGGTGAGCAACATGCTCGTTTGTCCCCGGTGTTATAAAAAAAAATATATCCAATAATGTCATATATATTTATGGGATAATGTCATATAGAATTGCTTTAAATGAATCTATATAAAAACATGTCCAGTTACCTGTCCATCTCGCCAGCATAGTTATGACTACTGACAAGTGTCACTTTCATTTAAAGTATGCAATCTGTCAGTCTGTATGCCATTACTCGGCGGACCGTATCGTACACGTTACTTGTATCATGTAGTTTGTGTGACTATAATGTGACCACAGACTTTTTTTTAGGTCACTAATTGCCCTTGTCTTTATAGAACTTTATAGAAAGAATACGAGCTGAGTTTCTTGTCAGGTCTTCTCATCTTGCAATCATTCCGAACTGACGGTAGATTTGACATATCATAAGAGTCTGTAATAGACCTACATGAATAAAGATATTCTGAATTTGAATTTGAAATCATTCCGAACTGACGGTGTACAGGACTCCTTACTTTCGGGCCGCTGGGTGGTACGAATATTTCTTATTTTTTAATATTTATATTTTATATTGGTTGCTATGGTTTTGTTATTCCTTCTATTGCTCTTGCTTTCATATAGTTTGTTACAACATATTCTTATATAATAAAAAATTCTCGTGTCACAGTTTTCGTTCCCATACTCCTCCGAAACGACGACCGATTCTCATGAAATTTTGTGAGCGTATTGAGTAGGTCTAAGAATCGGCCAACATCTATTTTTCATCCCACCGGGGTAGTTAGGGGTAGTCCACCCCTAAATTGTTATTTTTATTTTTTAGACAAAATTTTTAGATTCTATTTTTTTATGATACAACATACAAAAATACATACAATCCTAAATTTTCACCCATCTAACATCAACCCCAATTTTTGATAACGTTATTAATTTATATGGCAAAACAACATTTGCCGGGACAGCTATTGTCCCGGCAAACGTGCAGTATTTTTATAATACACTATTTCTTTTACATATTGCGCCTTTAATTACCACGATCGTTGGCTGCACCGACCCCAGCGCCCTACACAGTCCCACACAGACGGTAGATTTGACATATCACAAGAGTCTGTAATAGACCTATATAAATAAAGATATTGTGAATTTCGAATTTTGAATAAATTATAAGAAAAAATTTATATAACTATTAACAAAACCGCTAAGTAACGTTAAGGAATGTGTTAGCGTGTTAGCATGACTATTGTTGCGGTCATTTACTGTGATCTTGACTTTTGAAACACGCAATGGAATGGCAGTTATGTAGACGCATTCGTTAATGGAGTACGCAGATTCTAATAAATATGTTGTAAATGATAATAATCTTTTTGTCTCCCAAGTTTGAATTTAAAAAATATTCTATATTATTGTAAACATGTAATATTAATTTGAAAAGAATACGAGCTGAGTTTCTTGTCAGTTTTCTTATTTTTTAATATTCATATCCGAATTGATCTATTCCTTCTAATAGTTTGTTACGACTATATAAATAAATAAAATATTTGGTCAAATTGAATTCTCATGAATTTGAATTTGTAGAAAAAACTTAAAATTCGCGACATTATTATGTATTTATTATAAATTTCTAGGTTTATTGTTACATGCCTCCTCCATGTTAATGTGTATTTACAAAATAACAATTATTTAAAAGAGCAACACAACACAACAATTTTCTGACCATTCTTTCAGTTGTTTAATTACCACGATCGTTGGATATAAAATATATGTTCCACACAGAAGTGGTTATATTAATTAATCTAAAAGGTTAAAGATTTGAATTAAAATTATAAATTTAATTATTCTATTCACATCCTAAGTATTAAGGATACATACTATATTTACTGTGTGAACTTGGAAGGCAGTTATCACGCACTAATGGAGTACCAACAAACTAGTTGTAATTGTAATTCCAGTTAGTTCAAGTTTTGAATCAAAAAATATTCTATATTTTAAAAAATATATTTGAAAAGAATGGGAGTTTCTTTTTACATCGAAATATTTTGAACTGACGGTAGATGTGACATAGCATAAGAGTCTAGAATGATACATAAATAGATATTTGGGAGATTGAATATTTGAATTTGTAAAAAACTTAAAATGGACATTTTATGTATATAAATTTATATTCATTGTTATATCCTTATCTGTTAATGTGTAACAAAACAACAATTATTTAAAATTGCAACAGAGCGTGCCAGTTGTGTTTTGGATATTAAAGTGAATTGTATTAGCAATAGGTTTATCCCGGTCTTAGTTGGGCCTGGGGGGAGCTGCAAGTAGTGAAGGTGAGTGTTAATGCATTCTAAAAGGGCCTTTTAAACCTACACCCGTGTCACAAGTCACGGGCGCTACATGAGGTTTCCGGTATCCGGCTTCAAAGCCTCAGTCGTCTATCATAATTAGTGCTTCTTACATACGTAAGCACTATGGGAGGGTCTTTACTTTACTTATTTTGGATGACATGGGGGGTGGGGGAGTCTAGACGATGATTACGTCATCGGTAGTTATTTACTTTTTTACACGAATGTCAATGTGATGACATTGTCTTTGCTAAAAAAACTATACATTAATTGAAAAATGTTTACGTAAGCATTGGGGAGGGGGTAAGAGAGCTTACTGTGCTAACAAGGGGCATAGGGGGGTAGGGGGGGGTTAATCAATGTTATAAATCTGCTTACGTAATACTTGGACGGCCTCTTACTGGTATTTTTTTATAGTAAGTTAGTGATAAACTTGCATATGGATCATCAACTGATAAACGGTCACCACAGCCTATAGACACCTGAAACTTACTTTCATTTCGTAATTATGCATCTATAATAACATTACGATAGTGCTACCAAATTTAGATACAATTACAATAATGCCCCGATTGCTACGCTAGAGGCCGTCGTCGCGTGCGCCTGCGCAACGTGACGCGAATTATAATTTCGCTCCTGTTTACGATTTTATCCGGATTCGATGATTTCGTCGCTGTATCGAGAACGTATTAGAATAGCAAATTTAGACAAAGTGGAGTAGTTTCTTTTCGAAACCTAGATTTCGTTTAAACAGGAACACAGCATGTTGCACGTTGTGGGTATATATATATATATATATATATTTCGGACTATTTTAATGTTATTGGCCGTTGCAGTTTCACTAGAGGATAGGGGGCAACTGCAAATGACACTCCAAATCCGCAGAAGGACTTATAGAGCGGCTGAAGGCAAAATCCCGCCAGACTGATGCAAGTTTAGTCTGAGGGCACCGCTAGGGGTTCGAAACTCGCCTCAGACCGTCGTAATTTCGATCCCCGTTTGAATTGAACGGGGGTTCGATCGGGAGAGGATCGATTTTTTGTGTGGGTTTAATTCTATTGAGGTTGATATGACGGCCTTGGGGATGTAGGGGTTTAGAACATCGCTTTACGGACGATGGTCGCGGGTTCGATTCCTCTCCAGCACAAACATTTGTAGTCATAAGTATGATTGGTCTGGTGATTGGTATTTCAGTAATTAAGTATAGGAATAGTTCACCCGCCTACACTAATGATTTATATTGGCGGGACACCACTGAAAGATAATATGAGCATCAGATCAGGTCAGTTAGTCCATGGCTAATTTATCAGGAATTTCTCATGATAGTTCCCAGTGCGAACCGTGTGCAGGTCAACCTAACATGGTACATTGCTAGCTGGGTCTTCGAGCGATAGATAAAAAAATGTTATGACTATTCAAAAATGATTAAATTAAGTTTATTTGAATAAATGATTTTCTATTCTATTCTATTCGGTCCTCTACCAATCCCCCCCCCTTATAGCTAACAGTCACCACTTACCATCACGTGTACCGTCCGTTTGTTTGTCATTCCTAAACAAATTTAATCAAAAATTATTTATTCATGTATGACATTTTAGCCACTTATAAACGTCAAGTATTTTTGCATAAATATTTATTCCCTACTACTATATCCCTATTCATGTTGTTTTGCCTTAAAAATAAAAAAAACTTTGGGGTGGGGGTCAACCCCTAACATTTAGGGGGATAAAAAATAGATGTTGGCCGATTCTCTGACCTACTCAGTACGCTCACAAAATTTCATGATAATCGGTCAAGCCGTTTCGGAGGAGTATGGAACGAAAACTGTGACACGAGAATTTTATATATAAGATATATACTAGCTACTCGCCCCGGCTTGGCACGACTGTACAAGTATTATAGTATACATATAAACATTCCTCTAGAATCAGTCTTCTAAACTTCTAGAGTCACTCTATCTATTTAAAAAAACCGCTTCAAAATCCGTTGCGTAGTTTTAAAGATTTAAACATACATAGAGACGGACAGACAGCGACAGCGACTTTGTTTTATACTATGTAATGATAGTATATATTTAATAATAGTCATATTCCGACCATTGGTTTAAATTATTAGTTAGAGAATTATTTAGTAGTAGAATTATTATCATGGACGGCAGGTTTCGTGTAAGTAGGTACCTATATGCCAATCGTGCGTACGATCGGACAGTTCCGCATTGCTGCGGCAGCAAGTCGAGCTCGGGCTGCGCGCGCGCAGCTCCGATAAACACTGACATGTCTTCTCGTTAGCTCACCACTGCAACTTGTATTAGCAGATCTCTATCGCATTATTGTATCACTTGCTATATCCGTTGGCTTTAGTCGATGCTTTTCATGTATATATACAAATTTATGAATATATACAAGTGCATGGCAATAGTTGTTCATGTATAGTTTAAACATATAAATAAAATTGGAGTGTCTGTTTGTAATATTGAAATAACCGTTTTTTACTACATGTATATGAATATAACTACGGTACATACACCAATATAACATTTTTTCCAATTTTTGTCTGTCTGTCTGTAGGTTTATTTTAGAAAAATAATGTGAAATTCCACGCGAACGAAATCGAGAGAACAGTTGTTAATATAATAAATGCGATAATTTGTGACTATGAATGGATGTTTGTTACTCTTTCACGCAAAAACTACTGAACGGATTTTGATGAAACTTTACAGTAATATAGCTTATCCATCAGAATAACATAGGCTATAAATTTAACAGCTGGTAAATATATAATTTTAAAGTTTCACAGGTGCGGCGCGCGTGTCGTGTGAAACCACAGTTCATATGTGTAATACAACATAATTATAGCGAGCTGTATGTTTTATTGCTCCCGCCATTTTATATTTTATGATAGAAAGTTTTAATCGGCTAGTTACCGTAAAATATTGCATATATCTAATACTAGCTACACGCCCCGGCTTCGCCCGAGTGTACGTGTATTATACATATAAACCTTCCTCTTGACTCACTCTATCTATTAAAAAAAACCGCTTCAAAATCCGTTGCGTAGTTTTAAAGATTTAAGCACAGATAGGGACGGACTTTGTTTTATACTATGTAATGATATATAAACTCATGTCATAGGTTTCTTGTTTATACTCCTCCGACACGGCTGAACCGATTTTGATGAAATTTTACTTTATTTTTAAAGGTGGTAAGGGTGGTATTTTCTCGAGCACAATAGATCTATGTAGGTCGCAGTGCCAAGGTGCTACACATCTGACAATAACCCAAAGAAAAGGGGTGGTAACCATAAAAAAAATAACATTTTCGACAATTTTTTTATCATTTTATATTATGCGGCAGTATACAATACATACAACCCCAAATTTTCGTCTTTCTTGCCATCAACCTTATTTTTTTATAGCGATTTTAATTTCTATGGCAAAACAACGTTTGCCTGCACAGCTAGTATGTATATAAAAATCTCATGTCACAGTGTTAGAAGGCCATATTTCTCCGAAACAGTTTAACCGATTTTGATCGAATTTTATACGTGTACTTGGTATGTTTAAAAATAGATTTTTATCTATTTTTTTATCCCTAAATGATAAGGGTGGCTCATTTGAATGTTTGCTTTCGTATTGGGTATTTTTCTGTATGTATGCAATTACAAAAAATAATGTATTTTAATCAGTAGACTAGTACTCATAACATAGACTCCCCTTACGTTCAAACTAGATGGCGTGTGAATTGTCATAAGTTAAAAAAATACTTGACCACAGCAAATCGTGATACGTCGTATGTTTGTATGTTAATATGTTAGTAGGTAGTAATTGTTATGTGTGAATAAAAAAAGATGATGAGCCTATACAGTATGAAGGTCACACCGGTCACGCGCGGTCAATTATGACATACCTTATCATAATTTAATCTTTAACATGAAGTCATAATTATAAATTGAAAACAATAAAAAAGACAATTAATTACTTGAACATTTTTGATATGAAACAACATACAACCTATCAAGAAATCACCAACATTGCACATTACCTATATTAGTGTTAATAATCATAGTATTAACATCGCGCATACTGCCATGACGTGGTCGTCATCCTACTGCATCTGCACATCGTGCAACACCCCCTCCGATCGATCCCCCGTCCAATTCAAACGGGGACCGATGTTACGACGGCCTGAGCCGAGGTTCGAACCCCTAGCGGTGCCCTCAGACTAAATTCGTATCCGTCAGGCGGGAGTTGGCCTTCAGCCGCTCCATAAGTCCTTCCTTTGGTTTGGAGTGCCATCTGCACTCGCCCCCTATCGTCCGGTGAAGCTGTAAAGGCCAGCTGCGGCCAACAGCATTAGAGTAGTCCGAAAAAAAAACCGTGCAATATTTGTGTATCTGTGGCGCATTGCGTTTGCGCGGGAAAACTAACTACAAAATGGTTTCTTTTATAGAATTTCTAATTTACTGTTGTACTCCTGATTACTATTTTTTTATACTGGCCTACTTCTTATATATAAAAGTCTCGTGTCACAATGTTAGTTACCATACTCCTCTGAAACGGCTTGACCGATTTTTATGAAATTTTATATGCATATTCAGCAGGTCTGAGAATCGGCTACTATTTATTTTTCATACCCCTAAATGATAAGGGTTGTCCACCCTTAACCCTTAACCCTTGTTTTTTATTTTTAGGGCAACATTTTTTTTTGCCATTTAACAATACATACAACCCTACATTTTCAGCCTTCTATCCCCAATCTCTATTTTTATATAGCGTTATTAATTTATATGGCAAAACAATAGGAAGTGCAATACAATAGAGTTTGCCATGACAGCTAGTAATTATATGTCTGAAATTTACTTTTATTAAAATAAACTACTTATATACAACAAAACATATAAATACAACCCTATAATGATACGCTAACAATTAGTTTAAATAAAGTTTACTAAATCAAATAAAAAAATATTTATTCACATAGGACATTTTAGCCGCTTATGAACGTAAAATTTTTTGTATTTATATATTTTCCCTACCGTCCAGTTCAGTACACAGATTCAATTGAGAGTTGGTTAGAAACTTAAAATTCATAGCGCTGACAATATTATCTGATTGCACTAAGAATGAGTGCATAGCGATTTCTATGTTATAGTGTAATTATTTATTTAAAAGAACAACACACAAGTGTCTTGCTCATTATTCTTGTGATGAGTCTGCGTTCCGAATGAGTGTTAGAATAAAAAATATGACTATTCTTATAGATGATTATGGAATGATGCTCCCGCCTGCGTTAACGGTTTACGCTGGCGGGGCACCAGTTGAGGATGATAAGATGAGCATGAGGTCAGGTCAGTTAGCCCATCGTGGTAAATTCACAATGAATTTATCACGATGGTTTCCAGGGAGACGACATTCTCCAGGTCAAGTCTCCAAGAGGTCGACCTGATATGGTACATTGCTAGCAATGGAGTTATTAGTCCATGCGGGTAAATGATACGATGTTGTTGGTTGAGACGATGTATATTACAGATGATAATTGATTGACAATATGTACATTTTTTTTCAGACTACTCTAATGCTGTTGGCCGCAGCTGGCCTTTACAGCTTCACCGGACGTTAGGGGGCGAGTGCAGATGGCACTCCAAACCAAAGGAAGGACTTATGGAGCGGCTGAAGGCCAACTCTCGCCTGACGGATACGACTTTAGTCTGAGGGCACCACTAAGTGTTCGAACCTCGGCTCAGGCCGTCGTAATATCGATCCCCGTTTGAACTGGACGGGGGATCGATCGGAGGGGTCAACACTCGTGACCAACGTCAACACCCGGGGGCGCCGGTGTGGAGCGCCCGGGCGCGCGTAGGCGCCCGGCTGAATGCGCGATATTGTGTGTTTGAGGTCGTCGCCTTCGCCGGCGAGGACGGTGTCGTGTGTGTGTAAAAGTGTGGTCGGGGTGGAACGGGTGGACCCGTGGGGAGATTGCCTGCCGTTATGGGGTCGTCGGGGTCAATGAGAACGTCCCTCGGGCGACGTTGTCGCGTATATCGGATAATATGTACATAAAAATATTGATCTTATATACTAAATGACAATAGGAAAATGTAAGGTGGGGTGACACAGTTTAGACACGGCAGCGCTCAGTACACAATATTGAATTTGTCTTACTAGCCATTATTAAATGCAATTATTATTTTGATGTATCTAGATAACTGTGTATCTAGATACATCAAAATATATGCTTGTATTGAGTTTATTTGAATAAAGATTATTTCTATTTCTACTTAAAACACCATATTTCTTGTACTGTATATATGTAATAATAATACTCCTTCGACAACCTCGGTGGTTTAGTGGTTTAATACACTGCCTTACTTCCAATAGTCGCGGGTTCGATTACTCGCACGGCACAAACGGTATTAGAAAATAAAATATCTATTTATTTGTATCAGTTATCTAGTACCCATAACACAAGCTTTAGCTAGCTTAACTTGGGTATAGATGGCGCTGTGTGAATTGTCCTGAGATTATTATTATTAAAATAGTTTTTGTTTTAATTTTACGGAATTGGAAGGAATATTGCAATGTTTAATTTGTTGTATTAATAAAGTAAAAAATTGTTCAGAATGTATTGTAAATTGAATTTTGATAGTGACGCCACGGAATGTTCGACAAGAAGTGAAAAAATTACGTTCTAGATGTTGTATGCGTTCCAAATTTGAATCTTATAATTTTACTCGCTATTCCCGCGACTTCGTCCACGTAGAATTTAACTTTATTTTTCTAAAATAAAAGCAGCCTAAAGAACTAAAAATTATTTTGTTCGTCTTAATTTATTCGTTGCATTGGGTACTGATAGGTTCAAACTAATACATTTACATCCTGCATCATCCCTTATTTTATCCCCATGGGGGTTGAATTTATCAAAATCTTCATCATAGTAGCTCCAATCTTTAATTTCAGTTCAATCAGTCGAAAATCTAAGAAGATTTATACAAACTTTCATCCTCTATTTTATCCCCTTAGGGGCGCAATGAATTTATCAAAATCAAAATCCTTAGGGGATGCCTACGTCATAGTAGCTTTATGCATGCAAAGTTTCAGCCCGATCGGTTTAAAATTGACAAAGTTTTTCTATGTATAGTATATATGTATTTACGAAAAAACCTAAGTATTTGTATCAGTTGTCTAGTACCCATAATACAAACTTTAGCTTAACTTGGGTCTAGATGGCGCTGTGTGAATTGTCCTGAGATTATTATTATAAATATGGTTGTATATGGTCGTAGTATTTATTTGTTTTTATTGCATAATCTTTAGGTATATTTGTTTCCCATGGTATACAACAAGTGCCTGCAATAGACCTACATGGTAATACCACAGTTTGATG
Organism: Achroia grisella; assembly: GCF_030625045.1. NCBI lineage: Eukaryota > Metazoa > Arthropoda > Insecta > Lepidoptera > Pyralidae > Achroia > Achroia grisella. Next base: position 542,993 of record NW_026713018.1, on the reverse strand, counting down.
TGATCGACTTACCGTGGTGGCGTGGTGGGCGGGCAATAGCACGACGGGTGTGTGGTGCTTCCTAGCCTTCCGCACGCCGGGCCGACGGCGACCACCCGTGGTGGTGGTGGTGAGGGCACCCTGGTGGCGACCCAGCCAGTGCGTCACCAACTTCTCCTTGCTATTCGCGCTGCCGTACTCCGCACCTGACGCCGTAGTGTCTGTACTCTCCTATTGTACAAACAAATGATTTACCGTTTACTGTTTATAAAGGAATCTGTACTAATATTAATTGCGTAAGGTTTTACAACAAAATACCAGAGTCTGTTATAAATCTGCCTGAAAAAAGGTTTAAATATCATATAAAATACTTCTATAGCTTAAAAGCTTACTATAAAATTGAAGAATTCGTTAACGACAATAATGTTTTTATAGAAAAACTTAAAATTCATAGCACTGACAATATTATCTGATTACACTAATAATGAGTGCGTAGCGATTTCTATGTTGATTATCGCATGCCTCTTACTTGTTATACTGTAATTATTATATAAAAAACATCTATTAAAAAGAGCAACACACAAGTTTCTTGCTCATTCTTCTTGTGATGAATCTGCATTCCGAATGAGTGGTAGAATCAAAATATACTAAAAGTGGTTGTAAGGAGTTTATTTGAATAAAGATTATTTCTATTAAGATGAGGTAAAGTTTGTGAATATTTGAGGTTGTAGGAGATATGTGTGATTGTAATAAATATTATTCTATTCTATCCTATCCTATCCTATCCTATCCTATCCTATCCTATCCTATCCTATACTATACTATCCTATCCTATCCTATCCTATCCTATCCTATTCTATTCTAATTAATGGGGTATTCCAATTCCAAATTACGAAGAGGAAAACTTTTCTGTGGATGAGCTAAACGAAGGTATAGCTTAAAAGCAGTTTAAATCTCTTCAAGGGGAAACCGAGGTTTACCCATCCGGGTCCTGTTTATTATTCCAAATGTATAATATATTTTTTAGATTTTATTTTATTTTGTTACTGTCCAATTACATTAGTTTGTAATTTTGGCAACTTATTGTAAATTTTTATGATTACTTTGTTGGCAATAGTGTAGAACTTAAGTGCTATCGTTGTCGTGGATCTCTTATTGTATTAATCTAAATATATATAACTCAAAGGTGACTGACATAGTGATCTATCAACGCACAGCCCAAACCACTGGGTTTTGGTGTATGTACCGTATTTATATTCATATGCAAGTAGCAAAAAACGGTTATTTCAATATTACAAATAGACACTCCAATTTTATTTATATGTATAGATGTCAGTTATGGTAAAGTTTTAATACAATATTTCAATGTATGAAAATGATGGTAATATTCCCATACTCGTGCGTTGAACAGAAGGTCAACGATTCAGTCAATTCGGATTCACTGCAAAATCGATTGTTCACAAACAATCGATGGAAAGCTACGCATTGTGGCATCGAGCGACGGCAGTAGGCAATATTCTCAACTGTCATAAAACAATGTTTACTATTATCTTTGGGATATCTATTGTGTGAGTTGCAGGGGCGGATCTACCTACTGGCTGCAGCCCAGCGCCCCGTAGATATAAAGGGCCCCAGCCCCACTGATAACAATAGGCGATATTTAGGTTAAACATCTATAATATTAAATAACGTATTTTAAGGTTGGCAACCCTGAGATCAATCAACCCATGTGCACTTGGCACATCTATCGAAAGGAACGGGGAATTTCTGGTCGCTTGTTTTTGGTCGGTGTATTTTTTTAGTTGAGTAATATAATTAGGGCCCTAAGTTTTAGCCAAACAGTTTTAAACAAACTTTCATCCCCTATTTTATCCCCTTGGGGATAGAATTAATCAAAATCCTTTCTTAGCGGATGCCTACGTCATAACATCTACCTGCATGCCAAATTTCAGCCCGATCCGTCCAGTGGTTTGGGCTGTGCGTTGATAGATCACTATGTCAGTCACCTTTGAGTTATATATTTAGATTATCAAACAATAAGACATTCTTTCCGCCGATAAGCAGACCGTTCAGTAGCTTATCCATTAGATTAACATATAGGCCATGGGTGACCAACTTGATTAGACCCAAGATCTCCTATCAGTAGCTTATGCATTAGAATAACATATAGGCCAAGGGTGACCAACTTGATTAGACCCAAGATCTCCTATCAGTAGCTTATGCATTAGAATAACATATAGGCCAAGGGTGACCAACTTGATTAGACCCAAGATCTCCTATCAGTAGCTTATGCATTAGAATAACATATAGGCCAAGGGTGACCAACTTCATTAGACCCAAGATCTCCTATCAGTAGCTTATGCATTAGAATAACATATAGGCCAGGGGTGACCAACTTGATTAGACCCAAGAACTCCTATCAGTAGCTTATGCATTAGAATAACATATAGGTCAAGGGTGACCAACTTGATTAGACCCAAGATCACCTTTCAGTAGCTTATGCATCAGAATAGCATATAGGCCAAGGGTGACCAACTTGATTAGACCCAAGAACTCCTGTCTACTATTGAAACTCTGTGGGACCAATTACATACTTACTGAAATCTTAAATGAAACAGCACAGTTCAGTACATCATCACGGAGCATTTTTTTATTTTATTAAGAGAGAAAACATATATGTGAAAATTATTCTTAGTAACTAAGTACTTATTTATATTAGTGTGAGTATTGCGTCTGAGCATCTTCCACTAGTTTAGCATAATCAGGTTTGTAGGTGGGAAATTGGCAACCTTTTTTACGGTTACATTGCGTAGTGTGGTCTACGTATTTATATTTTTTGCCTTGCCACGATCTATTGGACTAACAGTCGCGATCGACCTATTGGCCACCCCTGATATAAACTATATTTTTTATTGAAATTTAACGCGGATGAAACCGAGGGCACAACTAGTAAAGCATAAAACAACGATTGACACTGACCTTCTTTTTCTTCAACGTCTCCCCCTGCAGCTTCACCTCCAGGTCCTTACAAAGCTCGTGGTTTCTAATCTTTTCTTCGAGAACCTTCTTTTCATCGACGTGTATCACGTACGGCTGAGTTTTGAAGGTTGGATCGAATTGGTTGTGGTCGAACGCCTGCTTTGGACGGAAACAGGGGCATATACGCTTGGAGAGGTGGTATATGCTGATGATGCAGACCAGACAGTGGACGCTGGCGATGATGAGAAGGGCTATGTTGGTGAGTACAGGCGTCCATGCTTCCATTTCATCCTGGTGACAATAACAAAGGAGACTTTTAAGTTTTTTAGTCTAAAACTCTTAGCCGCAGCTGGCCTTTACAGCGGACGATAGGGGGCTAGTGCAGGTAGCACTCCAAACCAAAGGAAGAACTTATAGACCGGCTAAAGGACAACTTTCGCCTGACGGATACGAGTATAATATGATGGCCCGAATTGGCTAGTGTAATTTCGAACCCCGTTTGAATTGGACGGGGCATCAATCGGAGAGGTTTGTAATTTGTTCGTACGTACGGGGCCAACTAAAATCCAGCCCTAGAAAACCATGTTTCCAACACTATGGTCAGTGGTCCCCATTAACTCTGGTGTAATGTATGTAAATTGTGTTTGTTTTTTTTTTATTTCATTATTATTATGTATTAAGTGTCAAAGAATTATATTTTGTTCTATTCTACGTACATAAAAAATAACTCGTTTATTTGTGAATTAGGGACAACCAGCAGATGTATGAAACTGCTTCGTAAAATCTGGACAAGAGTTTGTTCATATACAACGCTATATTATGATTGAATATGAAATATAAAATACATATATTGTAATTTATATAAAAAAATATATGACATTTTTTTTAGGACAATTCACACAGCGCCCTCTAGAAGCTAAGCACAGCTTGTGCTATGGGTATTAGACAACTGATAGAAATTCTTACATACATACATAATAAATTGAAAACACCCAATACAAATAATCGTACTCATGAATACAAATGTTTGCACCGTTGCATCGAACCCGCGACTATCGGAAGTAAAGCGATGTGCTTAACCGCTAGACCACCGAGAGCAGAACCAGACTACAATCAGGCAGATGACCTGACCAGTTCTGACCTCTAGCTATAAATACCCGGCTGTGAGATCCACAATTAAAACTCACATTTAGTTAACACGCCAATTTTTATATATCACACAAACAGTGGTCGAGAAATGCCAGGATTAACACATTCAAAAGACCTAATATCGGGCTTCTCGACCAAATACTCCAATAGATTACTGCTATTGAGTAAAAACGACATATGCATGATGACTAGGGCCCTCACAGGACACTGCAAATTAAACAAGCATATGGCTAAACTAGGCCTATGCACGACAAGTATCTGCAGATTCTGCCAAACTGAAGAGGAAACGTCGCTTCACATCCTATCTGGTTGTAGCCCACTCATGCATAAACGAAATATCTCCCTTGGAAAGTTTACACTCTTTCCCGAGGAGATAAAAACCATCGCTCCTAATAATCCTTCAATTCTTGTCCCTGACGGGTCTAGGTAGCGAACTCTGAAAAGGGCGAGCACAATAGATCTATGTAGGTCGCAGTGCTACAGGTGCTACACATCTGACAATAGCCCAAACAATCCAATAAAAAAAAAAACAGTGGTCGATTGTTATGACTATTTTTATATTCGACAGAGTGTAGAGTTAGTTGCATGTCAATTAGAAATTGCAAGCAATATAAAAAGATTATATATATTTTTATATTGCTTGCAAGTTCTTCTAAGGATGGACGGTTAAGAATTGGCTGTCATATGGTAATTTTTAGTGTCCGAAAATATTTAAGTAACACAAACACTTTCACATAATTTTCATGCCTGTATGGTAAACATTGCTGATCAATCAATTTCATGTAACATCTTATTTACTGTACCAATATTTCGCAAATAAATTATTTCATTCCATTTCATTCCGTTTCATATCGTTATAAGCAATCATACTCATGAATACACATATTTGTACCGTGCGAGGAATCAAACCCGCGATAGTAAAGCGGTGTGCTAAACCACTAAACTGTTATCATTAATTTTTCAAATTTCAATTCAAATTCGTTAAAAAAAACACGCGGACAGATACAAGCAATTATACTCATGAATACACATATCTGTACCGTGTGAGGAATCGAACCCGCGATAGTAAAGCTGCGCTAAACGACTAGACCTCAGGGGCCGTCAAATAAATGGTTTATCTATCTGTCTGTATTCGTGAGTGTAACTCGTGTATTATTACGGCTAATCGGCGGATGATCATAATAGAACCTTGACCACATAGATCTTTGTACACCTCTGACACTTTAGCAGGTACATACACACATACATACATACAAAATTAATGGATGTATGACTCATGTTACATTCACACGATACAGGTTGTAATAATTGAATAATTTAATATGTATTATTATCTATACAGAGTGTCTATTTGTAATATTGAAATAACCTTTTTTCACTACATGCATATGTATATAAATACGATATATACAACAAACAAACATTTTTTACAATTTTTGTCTGTCTGGCTGTTTGTTCCGGCTAATCTGTGAAATGGCAGCACCGATTTTGACGGGACTTTTTTTGGCAGTTAGCTCCTGTAATAAGGAGTAACTTAGGCTACTTTTACTTTAGAAAAATAAAGTTAAATTAATCGCGGGAACAGTTAGTTATTAATATATTACTAGTAGACCCAGCCACGCGTTGCTGTGGCTAAGGTTCTTGAATAAAATAATATTGCGACTATAAATTGAGATGTGAGCTATCCTATCTTTCAAGTTGGATCAAATTGCACACAATGTGCAAATCAAATTTGCAATCGATTCAGTTGTTTATAAGTCCATCGCGGATAAACAACTTGACACGTAATCTAAGGTATATATATATATATATATATATATATATGCGATCCTACTTTCCATCAGGTAGTCAATTAGCTTGTTTGCGGTTAATACAAAAACAACCCTATTTAAAGTGGTTTAAACTAAAAATCAATTATCTTCACTCAAATATTGATATTGAACGTGCATTCCGAAGCCGTAAAACAACATGGTTGGGGAAAAAATATTTTTGATAAATTAATTTATTTAAATATTATTGTAATGGTCAGTCGGCCGGCTCAGTGGAGCGTGTAACTGTGCTTTATGGGTATGGGAGTCGATTCTAACTTTGTTATGCTAAAATTGTTGTGACACCACTAATGTAACGGGCGTGCCAGATCGTAATTTCGACAATACGTTTCTCGGCTGCTAACTTCCAAAATGGTTAAAATGCTCAGAACATGTACTGCATACCTAAGTCATAAACAAGCAATCTATATTCGAACTCTGGAGTTGTCATTTGTTTTTTATTAATTTCGTATTTTTTTTATTTTCCCTACTTTTGTAATTATCGCATGCCTAATCCTTGTTAATGTTTGTTCCACACAAGTTTCTAGCGTCTTCTTCTTGTGATGAGTCTGCGTTCCGAATGAGTGGTAGAATCAAAAAATGTGACTTATATATATATATACCAAAGTACTTTATACGAATAAAGATTATATCTATTTCTATTTGGAGTAAAGCTAGTTTCAGCTTTAGAATATTTCGAAAAATGAATAACTTAAGTTTTATTTACTGTTATAGAGTACGAAATATCGTATGTATATGTTATATACCACGCATTTAGTTCATGGCAACACGCATGTCCTACCACATACCACCATTTACAACATTGTCTAATGTGATTAGCCATTCACACGTTGTCAAATGTGACTGCAGAGGTGACCTTCGACTGTCTATACACTGCACCTATTTGTAGAATGTATTTACGCTCCACGTACTTACATACCATTGCTAGAGTTTTATGCAACTTTATGTTTTTATTACAGTCGATTTTTTAATCTCGGAGACTATTGACAGGTGTAAATGTCAAATTCCAAGTAAGTGTAAAGTGGCTGGACTGGCTTGGAGAAGGACAGAGGAATGTGGAGTCTGTTGGGAACAGTATGGGGAGAAGGACAGAGGCACATGGAGTCTATAGGGACTAACATGTGGAGAAGGACTGAGGAATATGATGTCTATAGGGACCGATATGTGGAGAAGGACAGAAGAATATTGTCTATTGGGACCAACATGAAGGGAAGGACAGAAGAATATAGTCTATTGGAACCAACATGAGGATAAAACTGAGGCACATGAAGTCTATTGGGACCAACATGAGGAAAAATCAAAGGCACATGGAGTCTATAGGGACTAACATGTGGAGAAGGACAGAGGATTATGGAGTCTATAGGGACCAACCTATGGAGAAGGACAGAGGAATATGGAGTCTATAGGGACCAACATGGAGAGAACGACTGTCCAGTCCCCTCAAACAGTGCCCGTTCACGAGTATGACGGATGATTTTATCGTAAATTTAGTAATGACATATTGTAATTTAAATATGTAGTAATGGGTGAAAACTGTGATCGGTGCAGCCTATGTTGTAAATAATATAAATGACGGTAGATTTGACATATCATAAGAGTCTGTAATAGTCCTACATGAACGAAGATATTTTGTATTTGAATTCGAATGACATAAACATTTAATTGTTGAATAAAGTAAAATACGTACTATAATTGTTGAATAAAGCATTTATCTATCTATCTATCTATCTATCTATAGTCACAATTAATTAATTTTCCACCTGGGGAGAAGTTCGTGAGAATATTTTTTTTGTCTAAATATATATAACTCAAAGGTGACTGACATAGTGATCTATCAACGCACAGCCCAAACCACTGGATGGATGGATGGATCGGGCTGAAATTTGGCATGCAGGTAGATGTTATGACGTAGGCATCCGTTAAGAAAGCATTTTGTCGAAGGATGAAAGTTTGTATGAAACTTTGTCAATTTTAAACAGATCGGGCTGAGACTTTGCATGCATAAAGCTACTATGACGTAAGCATTCTCTAAGAAAGAATTTTGATAAATTCCACCCCTAAGGGATAAATTAACGTGAGCGAAGCCGCGGGCAAAAGCTAGTTTATTTATTTATACAAATTGCAAACATTTCAATTTTATCTAGACACGCGGTAGCGTGTCAAAGCCGAGTTTCAAGTAAACTGGCAAGCAGCACCGTGTGTATATTTACACGAACCATTTGGAGCTACTTTTGACCCCCTCATAACTCAAAAACTCTTTCACACAAACCTGTCAAATTTGGTTCATATATTGAGACTTGCGAGATAAATATGTGTTCCAAATTTCATAAACATATCTCAAACGGTTATTTAGATATTAATGTCCAAAAATCGTCATTTTTATCACTGATCAACTATAGATCAAAATTATTACCCACTTCCAGATGACCTAGGAAGTTCAAATTTGGCATGCAGATAGGTAATTAGGTGAATATAAAGGAAAAAATCTGAAACTGGTAAATTGTTATCATTTTACTACAATTTTTCACTTTAATTGATTCTATTTCAACTTATACTGGACGAATAATAAAATTCTATGAAAACGTCGATAGCCACCAATTGACATTGATCCCTGGCGAAATATCTCATCTTGTACTGGACAGAAACTAATATTGTATGAAAACGTCGATCATTACCAATTTACGTTGACCCCTTCACATCAGTGTCGATAACTAGCAAACTTCAAATATTGCATTGAGCGGTAAACACTAGTTGCTATAATTTAGATTCTGTCTAAAATATACTCGTACTTATAACTAGGAGTATAGTCGAATTTCGTATTTATTATGTTATTAACTGAGATTTGGTATTAATTATTGTTTCAATATTTAGCGCACATCGATAGTGTAAAATCATTATTTTTATAAATAATTATTAAATAATAGGCATTTCGGTATAGGACGCCGCGGCGGCGCGGCGCCGTGTGGGAGCGGTGCGATATAAAACTCAATGTTTTGTTTCTCGATATCTAACCTATAAGGTTGCGATTTATGCTACGAAATTCATAGCTTTCTTAAATTATACTTATATATTTGTGGTTATATTATTATTACATTATTTTAGTAAATACGTATGGTATAGACAATAGTTTAAACCAAAAATTAATAACAATTTTAGTATAGTTATAAGTAGGAATGTATAGTTAACTCGAGAATGAGAACTCATTGGTAACAAATTGTTTTCTTGAGAATTCAATAGATAACAGTCAATTTGTTACATAATCGTCTTTACGAACTATAACGTGTCAATACCAAGTTTCAGATATTAAATAATGTATATGTTGAAAGAGAACAAATCCGTATTTGCTTAACATATGCTATTACTATCCACAAATCACAAGGCCTTAGTTTTAGCAGTCCTCTTCTCAACATAGGCTCTTCTATATTTAATAAAGGGCAGGTTTACGTTGGACTCTCCAGAGTTAAAACCTTAGATGGAGTAGGTACGTCTTAACAATTTAGATCCAAGTCACGAGAGCTCTATTGTAGAGTACAACCATCTGTGGACGTTATACCGCCCCGATTTGCCCAAAAATTCCTGATACTGAATTGGCAATGCACTTGAACATTTAAAAGTTACAAGAAAATATAGAAAATAACACAAAAAAAGACAATTATACCCCGTAAATATAAGAAAATACAGTAATTTATCAAAAATAATTTGGTATTAATTTAGTTATAAATAAGTAGGTACCTCGTATAATTTATGTACAAAAAGTAATGATATCCCATCAAAAACATAAATGTGAAATGATAGCCGAGTTTAATATTATGATATATACATTGATTGTTGACTTCTACGACAAAAGAGATGAGATCTAAATGGGTGCCAAGTTCAATGGTCTGTCCTGAAATGTATTTATAACAATATAAAATATCATTTCTTCTTATAACTTAGGATAATATACTGTAGCCTAAGGTCTAACTTGGCTAGTTTTCATATACGAAATATACTGTAGCCTTCGCAAGTTCTAAACATGTTACTTGTCGGTTCCTATTTTAATATTAGTAGTAACTAGCAATAGAAAGTAATAATTGGTATATGAGAACTGGCCAAGTTAGACCTTAGGCTACAGTATATTATCCTAAGTTATAAGAAGAAATGATATTTTATATTGTTATAAATACATTTCAGGACAGACCATTGAACTTGGCACCCATTTAGATCTCATCTCTTTTGTCGTAGAAGTCAACAATCAATGTATATATCATAATATTAAACTCGGCTATCATTTCACATTTATGTTTTTGATGGGATTGGCATTTACTGCAAAGAGCAACAATTTCTAGTCAACTTATGCAAGTGTTAGCTGACCAATGAGACAGTAACTGGTGCATAGTAATTCGTTTATACACCGGATTGCAACAATTTATTGATAGATTACATTTGTTAACAATTGTAATGGTTGGAAGACGATTCTGCGGTCTACTGACCAATTGTGAACTAAAGGTCAAGAGGTTATATTTACTGTTTACGGCAAAGTTATTTGACCTATACGATTAAAATTATAATCGTCTAAATACCTCTATATAACTCAAAAGTGACTGACATAGTAATCTATCAACGCACAGCCCAAATCACTGGACGGATCGGGCTGAAATTTGGCATGCAGGTAGATGTTATGACGTAGGCATCCGCTAAGAAAGGAGTTTGATTAATTCTACCCACAAAGGGATAAAATAGGGGATAAAAGTTTGTATGAAACTTTGTCAATTTTAAACCGATCGGGCTGAGACTTTGCATGCATAAAGCACTACTATGACGTAGGCATCCCCTAAGAAAGGATTTTGATAAATTCCATCCCTAAGTTCATGCACGGGATTTTCACTTAATATTAGACATACTTACATACATTAGTACACAATGAAAATAAACTGTCTTTTAAAAAAAAGAGATGAGAAACTCAACTAAATATCTCGTTCATAGAATAGAAAAGAATAGAAAATCATTTATTTAAAAAAATTACATTGAATCACTTTTGAATAGTCATCACATTTTTTTTAATCTACCACTCATTCGGAAAGCTGTCTCATCACAAAAAGAACGAGCAAGAAACTTGTGTGTTGCTCTTTTAAATAATTTTATTCTTACTTTACATTTTTAAGTTTAAATGTGTGAATACAAACTACCAATTAGCACTAATTCAATTAAATATTAACTGGTTAAACAATTAATAAGAGGAAATCAATCATAGTGATTAGAATCTTCGATTAAATCGAAAGAAATTTTCGCTTTGATTTGATATATCACAAGAAGTATAGTCATACTTGTTATATCAAAAAGAATACTAGCAAAATCTTTTAAGGACGGACTGTCATTGAAGGTAATAATCTAATTTATTATCTTGCTTGTTTTTAATAAATAACACCCTGTGAATTGTCCTGAAATGTTATTATTTTGGTCGAGTAAAACTTGTGTGTACCTCAAAACTGGACAGCGGTGGTGAGGGTGCCCGCATGGAGTCTCTCTGAAGGCCGGTGGCTGCCAACACAGCGGCGCTGTTCCCGCACGCGAGGCATAACAGCGACAGCGCCAGGAACGCCGTCAGCAACGGGCTGTTTCTGTAAAGACAGATAACATATTGCAACTTTTTTTTACATATTGAAATGTAAACTAATGGTAAGAGGCAACAGTCATCATGAGCACCAGCATGGCAGGTGGTCAGGTGACGTGAGTGTAGTAACACGTTTGTATTTCTGAGGATTAGGTATGATATCTTTTTTTTTTATAACTCAGGGGACAAACGAGCATGCGGCTCACCTGATGGTAAGTGATTACCGCCAGGAGAATTGCAATTACGTTGTCGGCCTTTTAAAAAGGAATAAGCTCTTTTCTTGAAGGTTTCAATATCGTATCGGTTCGGAAATAACATTGCTGGAAGGTGATTCCACAATTTCCACAATATCTTGACTTACCTTGTAATGTTACTACCATATACATATATATAAGAGTGAGCCTTAAAGTTAAAACACAGTTTATTTATTTATTTATTTATTAGTATACAAAACAGACTACAATCAATATAATTAGGAGCGTGTAATTCGGTACAAAACTGGATTGTAATCCAACACTATGTATGAATAAAGATAAATTATATAGACGCATTCAATATACGCTAGATAAGGTTATATAGTGGCGAGTAGCGACCACGGACCGGAAGACGCAGCGTGGGTGGCCTCCAGCAAGGAGGACCGACGATCTGGTCAAAATCGCTGGAAGGCATTGGATGCGAGCAGTGCAGGACCGATCGTCGTGGAGATCTTTGGGGGAGGCCTATGTCCAGCAGTGGACGTCTTCCGGACCGCGATGATGATGTTGATGAAGGTTATATATTGAAAAGTAAACTAAATAGAAAATGTATAACTACGTAATGCAACGAATCGTTAGGTTGACAAAGCAAGCTGCTTGGCGGGAATTACGTGAGACCACAGATAAGATATCGCATAAAGCAATTCTTAATTACAATCAAGTACAGGTAAAAATCAAATAGATTAATGTAAGAGAAAATGTAAACTAAATGGAAATTGTAAACATTGGACACCTGGCGGATTCAAGCAGAGTTTTTTTTTATGGATGATAATGGAATGGAGCGTCCGCCTGCGCTAACGGTTTACGCTGGCGGGGCACCAGTGGAGGATGACAAGATGAGCATGAGGTCAAGTCAGTTAGCCCATCGTGGTAAATCCACCATGAATTTATCACGATAGTTTCCAGAGGGAACCGCGTGGTAGTCAACCTGACATGGTACATTGCTAGCAATGGGATCATCAGTCCACATTACTAACACACAGGGTTTATTTTAGGTTTATTGGACGGGGGATCGATCGCAGGGGTAGAATAGAAGCGCCACTTGGGATTTCTCTCCCTGCCTCCTAAGAACCCGGCACCCGTACGGTGGTTCCATGGAATGCTGATACAAGTAACGAACTGTCTGGTGAAGGTTCAATAGATAAGTACTGGCAAGAAACCCAACGGAATTTCTTATTTTAAAACAGTTTATTTACATTGTGTTTTTATGTAGGTATCAAGTAATCGTTTAGTGTGTAATAGGCTTTGCTCAAATTCAAATTCAAAAATCATTTATTCATGAAGAACATTTTAGCCGCTTATGAACGTCAAGTTTTACATTATAATTGTTTTCCCTACCGTCCAGTTCGGTATATAGATCCAATTGAGAAGAACTGGCAAGAAACTCAATTGAATTACTTTTTTTTTTTAATCCAGTTTATTTACAATGCATTTATATAGGTGTCTATGTCTAACATTAAATGAAAATCCCGAACATGAAAACTATTGCCATGCACGCTCGTCATTCAAGTAATTGTGTGTAAATAGTGAGTAATAGGCCTTGCTCAGTAAATATGATGTAACAGATGTTTTGAATTTATTTAAGGGTAATTCCAATATATCCTTTGGTATCTTATTGTAAATTTTTATACCCATACCCATAAAAGAATCGTTGCCTTTTTCTAAAATTCTATAAGTTTCAAGTCATATAAATATATTTTTATTTTTTTTTTAGTCTTACCATTAGGGCTGTCTTGATGCTGTAGGTTTAACTCTGTACATAAATAGTACAGTGCAGTTAATTACTCATCTCGTAGAGTTACTGACCGTTTTACTGTATACTATGCATATTTAACTAACGATTACATTAACTGCCGTCTCCTGGTCTCCGTGTACAGCTCATACATTGATGTTTTATTAACTTTACCGTTCACTATAACATAAACGTTACAATTTTAAAAATATATTCACGACTTTTATCCCGGATGGGGTAAACTGTGGCATTATTGACTGTCGATGTCATATGGAATGCAAACATCGTTGGATATTTATTATAATTATGTTGAAATGTTTGAAAATTCTCAACTTTGTTTCCAGATTCTCAGTTGAGAATTTTGAGAATCTTGGTTCAAAACTTTTAATAGCTAATACTCAATACATATCCCGTAAGAGGTTATACATGTATAGCCACACTTATATTAAGTATATTTATATATCACAATATATATTATACTAGCTGTACACGCGACTTCGTCCGCGTGGAAGTTAACTTTATTTTTCTAAAATAAAAGTAGCCTAAGTTACTCCTTATTACATCAACTACCTGCCAAAAAAAGTTCCGTTAAAATAGGTCCAGCGATTTCAGAGATTAGCCGCAACAACAGACAAAGCTACAAAAATTATAAAACATGTTATTTTGGTGTATGTACAGTATTTATATTCATATGCGTGTAGTAAAAAACGGTTATCAATATTACAAATAGACACTCCAATTTTATTTATATGTATCCACCTGAGATCTTCTGCTTCCTTGCACTATCCCATTTTATATTGTAACTTCGCGACGCCAGGACCATCTATCCTTTTTTTTTTTGACTTGGAGAAAATCCCTCATGGAGACCCGCCGGCCCCGGGGGAAGCCCGCGGGTACTGTGAGACTCCTACTCACTAAAAACTCCAAGATGTCCCTCACCCAACGCCTAAGCCGAAGTCGCGGGATCGATGACAGTCAACCGCAACTCCGGCAGCAGGACCTGGTTCGGATCCTGGGTTGGCGTATCGAGCAATTTTTCCCTCTCCATGAGATTTGTCTATGAGATTAAAAAAATGTGATGACTATTCAAAAGTGCTTCAATGTAAGTTTATTTAAATAAATGATTTTCTATTCTATTCTATTCTATTCTGATCCACCAGGGAAACGTTCCAGCTGGGGAACGTCCTCTAACTCTTTTACGTTCGGGTAGTTGTAAAGTTTTTTTTATATCCACTTAAGATCAGCAATCAATAATTCTGTATATTAATTACAATTATATCGATCGTCGATCAGCACCTGATACTTAGTAAACTTTCACCACTGTACATATAATAGCGATGTTACCACCACACTAATTATATGGGACGGTAAATTGATGCCAAGCATGTATGTACCATCACGAGTTTTTTTATAACAAATTGGTGGAAGTTCATTGACTCATAAACTGACTAGAGTCGTTATAGAAAAGCGTAAGTGAATTCTTAAGTTCAGTTCCCTCCCACGATGGGTAGGTTAGATTGTTTAACCGTTTGTGCTTGATTTTTAACTTAATTCGTTAATTATTAACTTGAAAATAGATGTTTTATTTATTTACTATTATTAATAGTACAATATCACATATATATATATATATATATATATATATATAAAAGTAGCCTAGGTGACTCCTTATTACATCAGCTACCTGCCAAAAAAAAGTCCCGTCAAAATCGGTCCAGCAGACAGACCGACAGACAGACAGACAAAAATTGTAAAAAATGTTATTCTGGTATATGTACCATATTTATATTCATATGTATGTAGTAAAGAAACGGTTATTTCAATATTACAAACAGACACTCCAATTTTATTTATATGTATAGATAATTAATTTCTAACAAGATTGTTCTTTACCTAATTTGAGTTTGAACTAACACTTCAGGTGATATCAAAATCAAATTAAAAAATTCTTCATTCGTGTACAAAATTTTAGCCGCTTATGAATTTCTTTTATTTATAATTTTTTCCCGTACGTCCAGTTTAGTATACAGATTCAATTGAGAAGAACTGTCAAGAAACTCAATTGAATGACTTTAAAAAAATAGCCAGTTTATTTTCAATGAAATTGGAATTGGAAATTATTATTTAAAAGAATTATAATGATTATTTAAAAGAGCAACACACAAATTTCTTGCTCGTTCTTCTTGTGATGAGACATCTTTCTTTGATTAAAAGAATGATAACTATGACTATTCAAAAGAGCTTAAATTAAGTTTATTTCCATAAATGATTTTCTATTCTATTCTATTCTAAATGTTTATTTAGAATCAAAACATCAGTGCTTATTACCAACTAGTGACCTGATCCGTCTTCGTACGGATGCATTACAAATCTTTGATTGGTATGTATTGGTATTTGGTTTGTTCAAATCAAATCAAAAATAATTTATTCATATAGAACATTTTAGCCGCTTATCAACGTTAATTTTTTTTTCTCTTTATTATTCAAATAACGGAACTAATTATATAAAAACAATAAGCCGCAAAACTGCTGAGCAGTTTGTCTGCAGCAAAAGTGCTTAACTTAATACTTATTTCTAATCTATATATACACACACATACATTCACATAAACACATTCCTGTAGAATCAGGTATCTTATGCCATACAATGTTTGTTTACAAAAAAATTTAATCATTTCTTTTTGAATAATTTTTTGGATACATTATATTATATATTATATTTTTTGGTAACATATTATAATATTTTGGAACTAGATATTTTCTAGTTCTTGATCCGTAATAATTACAGACCTTAGGTACAATGTATTCTTTATTGTTAACTTTACGGTAGTAATTTTATGAATAACATGATTTTTAAATTTATTATTTTTAAAATTAATATTAATAATTTATTTTTATTTTTTATATCTAATAATCGGCATATTCTAAACAACTCAATGTACCTATTTTGCTTATATTTATGTCTCTTATTTTTATCAACTAGTAGCTTCATAAATCTTATATATTTTTTTCCCTACCATCCAGTTCAATATACAGATTAAATTGAGAACAATTGGCAAGAAACTCAATTAGATTTCTTTGTTTTTTAAAGCCAGTTTATTTACATTGTATACTTATATAGGTGTCTATGTCTAACGTTAAATGATAATTCGAGCATGAACAACCATTGCCATGCACGCTCGTCATTTATGTAAGAGTAGACTGTATCGCAGGCGCGAAGCCGGTACAGGTTGCTAGTATATTATATCGTTATTCACATGCATGTAGACCGTTATACTCCCGTTATAATACTCACAATGCTGGTGCTGGCGGTCGAATTAGTCAAACCGCAGAATTATAATGTTTTTGACAGCAATTGAAATCATATCTAAGTATATCGAACTCTGAAAAGGGCGAGCACAATAGATCTATGTAGGTCGCAGTGCTACAGGTGCTACACATCTGACAATAGCTCAAACAATCCAATAAAAAAAAAATAAGTACTAGCTTTTGTCCGCGGCTTCGCTCGCATTAATTTATCCTCTTAGGGGTGGAATTTATCAAAATCCTTTCTTAGGGAATGCAGATGTCGTAGTAGCTTTATGCATGCAAAGTCTCAGCCCGATCGGTTCAAAATTGACAGTTTCATATAAACTTTCATCCCCTATTTTATCACCTTGGGGGTGGAATTAATTAAAATCCTTTCTTAGTGATGACTAAAAGTTAAGATACAATGTTACTCAATGATACGGACGTACGTACCTTTTTCTTACCTATATTTTTATGACTAAAAGTTAAGATAGAATGTTTCTCGAAGATACGCATGTATCATAAGGTTATAGTTTATTAATAAAAAGGCAGCCGATGACTCGTGTAACGGCTAGTTTCTTATAAATAACAATGGGTGTAGGTATATGTTCCGGACGAGCGAGTGGTGTAATGCAACGCGGAAGGAGAGGGCACATCCAGACAAACGGTACCGGCTCCTAGGGTTGTCACAACCACACAAATTTTATCGTGAGAATTAGTAAAAAATATTATAGGTATATTGTTACCGCACATTGAATAGAAAATTTAGTTTTTTTTCTCTTCTTCTGGCTCTGTCGATTTGTGTTGCCATTAGTCATAAATATTTATTGGAAATCCCTTTAATGTATATTAAGAAGTATTAATAATCTATACATCTATACATATAAATAATATTGGAGTGTCTGTTTGTAATATTGAAATAACCCTTTCTTACTACATGCATATGAATATAAATACGGTACATACACCAAAATAACATTTTTTACAATTTTTGTCTATCTGTCTGTTTGTTCCGGCTAGTCTCTGAAATGGCTGGACTGATTTTGACGGGACTTTTATTGGCAGGTAGCTGATGTAAAAAGGAGTAACTTAGGCTACTTTCATTTTAGAAAAACAAAGTTAAATTCCACGCGGACGAAGTCGCAGGTACAGTTCGTATTATAATAACCGCAAGACGAGAAGTGCACCGAGACGTATGCATCCAGCGGAACGTATAGAGCACAGCTCACGGTCCGCTGCGCACGCATTCCGGGGAAGTAAGAAGTGCGTGCCGGGCCGACATGGGAAGTACTACCGGCTCTTTTTATAGTAATATGACAGTCTCAATAGTTTAGTTTAGTTTGACGACCTCGGTGGTCTAGCGGTCAAGCACACCGCTTTACGACCGATGGTCGCGGGTTCGATTCCTCGCACGGCACAAACATTTGTATCCATGAGTATGATTGTTTGTATCGGTCTGGGTGTTTTCTATGTATAATATGTATGTATTTACAAAAAAAAAATATATCTATGTATTTGTATCAGTTGTCTAGTACCCATAACACAAGCTTTAGCTAGCTTAACTTGGGTCTAGATGGCGCTGTGTGAATTGTCCTGAGATTATTATTATTAGTTGTTTAGCATACCACCTTAGTTCTGTTGGTCGCAGGTTCGATTATTCGCATGGCATTAACATTTGTATTCATAAGTATGTTTTGTAATAGTACTAGTTACTCGCCCCGGTTTCGCACGGGTGTACATGTAATATACATATAAACCTTCCTCTTGAATCAATCTATCTATTTAAAAAAAACGCTTCAAAATCCGTTGCGTAGTTTTAAAGATGTAAGCGTATAGAGGGACGGACTGGGTGTTTTCTATGTATATTATGTATGTGTTTAAATACATATCTATGTATATTTGTATCAGTTGTCTAGTACCTATAACACAAGATTTAGCTAGCTTAACTTGGGTCTAGATGGCGCTGTGTGAATTGTCCTGAGATTATTATCATATACTTAACTAGCTACTCGCTCCCACGGGTGTACATATATTATACATATCCTCTTGAATCACTCTATCTTCTAAAAATAAAACCGCGTCAAAATCCGTTGTGTAGTTTTAAAGATTTAAGCATACATATGGACGGACTGACAGCGACAGCGACTTTGTTTTATACTCTATCTATATACCGAACTGGACGGTAGGGAAAAAATAAAATTATAATGTAAAAATTTGACGTTCATAAGCGGCTAAAATGTCCTACATGAATAAATGATTTTTGAATTTGAATTTACTATGTAATGATTCTGTTGAAAAATAACTTAAAACTTGACCATCATCATGCTTCTTCCTTATCCCATTTATTTGGTGTCAGCGTAATATGTTTATTCATAGAAATAGAAATAGAAATAATCTTTATCCAAATAAACTCATTGCAAGCACTTTTGAATAGTCATATTTTTATTCTACCACTCATCTAAATATATATAACTCAAAGGTGACTGACTTAGTGATCTATCAACGCACAGCCCAAACCACTGGACGAATCGGGCTGAAATTTGGCATGCAGGTAGATGTTATGACGTAGGCATCCGCTAAGAAAGGATTTTGATTAATTCTACCCCCAAGGGGATGAAATAGGGGATGAAAGTTTGTATGAAACTTTGTCAATTTTAAATCGATCGGGCTGAGACTTTGCATACATAAAGCTACTATGACGTAGGTATCACCTAAGAAAGGACTGTAATTAATTCCACCCCTAAGGGGATAAAATAGGGGATGAAAGTTTGTATAAATCTTCTTAGATTTTCGACTGATTGAACATAAATTAAAGATTGGAGCTACTATTATAAAGACGTTCGCTTAAATAGGATTTTGATAAATTCAACCCCTATGGGGATAAAATAAGGGATGATGCAGGATGTAAATGTATTAGTTTGAACCTATCAGTACCTAATGGAACGAATAAATTAAGACGAACAAAATAATTTTAGTTCCTTAGGCTACTTTTATTTTAAAAAATAAAGTTAAATTCCACGCGGACGAAGTCGCGGGAATAGCTAGTTCGGTAATATATATCAAATAGTTCCTTAATATTATATTACACTTATAATTGCGACAGCAATTTCCACCGCAATTTAATTTTGCAATCAGCAGATCTTATTTTGTTTTTTTAACATTTACATAATAAGATAAAACATGTTTCTTTACGTTTTACACGTTTATTACGCCACTGTCCACTTCCGAGCGAGGCTGCGCCGGAGAAAGCCGCATTCTGTACGAACGGACTTTCATCGAGTGAGCAGTGAACACTCACGGTCAGGGTTGCCAGTCTTTTAATATTAATGTATTGACGAAAAAAAAAAAATCTATCTATTTATTTATGATAATATAATAGGGCTGATTAGAAGCTGTGGTCATGTTACTTGCGTCCTCGCGTATGTCTCTGGGCAGGGCCTGAATATCAGTATTGCTTGTATGCAGCAAACAATACACTGAGGTGCTGCCTTTTTACGTATGGGCAATGCACACACACTACGTTAGTCATACAGTTTTTTTTGTTGTTAACTGTATTGCATTTTATTTTATCTTTATATTTGTTGTGTATTGTATTTTGTTTAAATTGGCTAATGTAATTGTATACCTGTTTTTATTTTTGTTCTCATTTATGTGTGTGTATCGCTTTATGTATGTGTGCCTTTAACGTGAATAAAATTTTTTATCTTATCTTATCTTATATCTACGCATTTTCTGCCTAGAATCCTGTCATAAATTCAAGCAAAGTTCAGTAGCATCAACAGTCGATAAGTATATGGATACTTATCGACTGTTGATGCTATACTATGCTGCCACCAATAGTAATAGAGATAAAGAGGCCGGCAACAAGTAGGGAGCGGGCTGCTCTCTCTCTGTTCGAGGCCACCGAGACGACCAGACGTGAATGTACAGCGACGCAATTTATAATTCGAAAAAGGAATAAAATAAAGGTACTGCTGCATCGACGTATCATTTCTGAAACTTCCCAATAAACCATACTCACAAACTACTTACATTTCAAATTTGGAACCATAGAGAGTCACGTGACGTTGGTGACGTCACGATTATGCCGCCGCCAATAGTAATAGAGTAGAGTAGACTAGACCAAACGTGAATGTACAGCGACGCAATTTATGTGGAGTGTAATTTGAAAAAGGAATAAATTAAAAGTACTGCTGCATCGACGTATCATTTCTGAAACTTCCCAATAATCCATACTCACAAACTACTTACATTTCAAATTTGGAACCATAGAGAGTCACGTGACGTTGGTGACGTCACGATTATGCCGCCGCCAATAGTAATAGAGTAGAGTAGACCAAACGTGAATGTATAGCGACGCAATTTATGTGGAGTGTAATTTGAAAAAGGAATAAAATAAAAGTACTGCTGCATCGACGAATCATTTCTGAAACTTCCCAATAAACCATACTCACAAACTACTTACATTTCAAATTCGGAACCATAGTGAGTCACGTGACGTTGATGACGTCACGATTATGCTGCCACCAATAGTAATAGAGACAAAGAGGTCGGGAACAAGGAGTGAGCGGGCTGCTCACTCTCTGTTCGGAGCGACCGAGACGACCAGACGTGAATGTAAAGCGACGCAATTTATGTGGAGTGTAATATGAAAAAGGAAATAATAAAAAGTACTGCAGCATCGACGTAAGATTTCTTAAACTTCCCAATATGAAGTACGAAAATCTCTTACCGCTCCGAGTATAAACAACAGTAGGTGGCAACCCTGCGTCACTACAATACATCGATGTCAGCAACAAGTCTTTCCAATCGATCACACTTATACAACAGTGACTTTATGGTTTTATTATTTACTATGGTTTGTATTCTTTTTGGATTTGTTATTCTATGTTCACAAAGTGGGTGGCCATGACGATGGAAAAAAATAAGGGATACATGAGAATATAATAGAATAGAATAGAAATCATTTATTCAAATAAACTTACACTGAAGCACTTTAAAATAGTCATCAGATCCGCTCATTCGGAAAGCTGTCTCAACACAAGAAGAACGAGCAAGAAACTTGCGTGTTGCTCTTTTAAATAATTTTATTGTTACTTTACATTTTAAGTTAAGTGTGTGAATACAAACTACCAATTAGCACTAATTCAATTATATACAACCAACTGGTTAAACAACTAAATGAGAGGAAATCAGTCGTAGTGATTAGAGCAGACCAGTCCCTACAAGCAGCACCCATTACGATTATGACAGATGAGCCAGCCATCACTGCGCTCGACCATATTTTAGGGAGCCCAATGACCCGGCCCACCACGCCGCCACATGTCTGGACATTTTAGTGAGCATGACTACTCAAGACATAAAGCAAATTGGATAACATCATTACAGTTTCAGAATACTTTATGTATTTATATTATTTTGTTTAATTCCGCTGCAATTTTTTTTTTTATACCACTTAGGTGGCAAACAACCATACGGCCCATCTGATGGTAAACGGTTACCGTAGCCTATGGACGCCTGAAACACCAGGGGTGTCACGTGCGCGTTGCCGACCCTTAAGAAACCTTAATATACCCTTCTTGAGAACCCCCATGCTGTAGTCTCTCGAGAAAACCTTGGCAGGTAGTTCATTCCACAATCTAAGTGTACGCGGGAGGAAGCTCCTCTGAAACCGCACTGTCCGAGACCACTTAGGTTCCAGCGTATGGGGATGAATTCCCTGTCGATGGCGAGCGGTGCGATGGTAAAAGGTAGCCGTAGGCATCATGTCAAACAATTCATTAGAACACAGTCCGTTGTATATTCGGTAGAACACACAAAGCGATGCGAAGTCTCGCCTCAAGCTAAGTGGTGATGTGTGAGACCACAAATATTCTGTGTGGAAACTTGACTACCGTTACGACCTTCTCTAATGGTGATCAGATTCCGACCGTTATTGAGTCTACACCCATATCGCGACACGTTTTTCGCCTCCGAACGAGGCATCATCAGGCGTTGAATAGAGTTCGGATATAGCTTGGAAGTCTGGTGTTTTTTTTATGGCGGCAATCAAGCATACGGCCCATCTGATGGTAAATGGTTACCGTAGCCTATGAAGCACCAGGGGTGTCACGTGCGCGTTGCCGACCCTTAAGAAACCTTAATATACCCTTCTAGAAAAAACCCCATGCTGTAGTCTCGTGAGAAAACCTCGGCAGGAAGTTAATTCCACAATCTAAGTGTACGCGGGAGGAAGCTCCTCCAAAACCGCACTGTCCGAGACCACTTAGGTTCCAGCGTGTGGGAAAGAATTACCTGTCGATGGTGAGCGGTGCGATGGTGAAAGGTTGATGGTGTAGGTTGTTATAGGTGTTGACTCTTCGGCAACCAAATGGACTTCCGCAAAATAATTCTTAATTCGATTAAATACGTTTCAAAATAGCTTAATAACGCGCTTTATATTTATTCTGTAATATTATTTGTGATGTGTTATGGATATTTTTATTTTAATACTACCATATTGTTATTAGAATATACAAAATGCACCGTACGCATCACTGTGGGTATTTTTTTTTAATTATTGTTTATTTTCTCTTTTCTCCATTTACAGTTTAACTTTTTTTATTTGAAGGCTTTTAAAATTTTACGATTATTATAATTTTCCTTTTTATTATTTATATACTTTTTCTCTTAGATATATTTTTTTTTAATTGTATATTTTCTGTTTTATAAAGTTTATGTGTATTTTTTAATTGTAATATATGTGCGTCCGTACTGTGGGCCCAACTGAAAATCAGCGCTGGAAACTATGTTTGCAGCATTATGCAGAGTTGTGTTCCACATTGACTCTGTTTTTTTATGTGTAAATTATTCTAGTACTTCTTATGTTATTAATGTATAAAACGAGTTAATAAATTCTATTCTATTCTATTTTTTATTATTTATTGTTGTTCTATAGTTATTGATCTGCTATTAAGTACAGTAAGTTCTTAGTTACTTACTACATACTGTGAATTATGAAATGCAAAGTTTAAATTATTGACGACCTCGGTGGTCTAGCGGTCGGTCTAGCACACCGCTTCACGACCAATAGTCGCGGGTTCGATTCCTCGCACGGCACAAACATTTGTATTCATGAGTATTATTGTTTGTATCGGTCTGGGTGTTTTCTATGCATAATATGTGTGTATTTACAAAAAGAAAATCTATGTATGGGTATCAGTTACCTACTACTCATAACACAAGCTTTAGCTAGCTTAACTTGGGTCTAGATGGCGCTGTGTGAATTGTCCTGAGGTTATTATTATTAAATTAATAAAATTATCATTTGAGTATTCTATACAAATATTTTGAAAATATACTGTAATATACAAATATTATGAAAATATAGTATACATAATATTTATTTATATTCATCATTACATAGTATAAAACAAAGTCGCTGTCGCTGTCTGTCCCTATGTATGTTTAAATCTTTAAAACTACGCAACGGATTTTGAAGCGGTTTTTTTATAGTTAGAGTGATTCAAGAGGAAGGTTTATATATATAATACATGCACACCCGTGCGAAGCTGAAGTGCTAGTATCATACAATTGCTTCGCTTACATAACTAAGTCTTTAGCGAGTGAGTTTATTTATTCGATGTATTGAATATAGTGACATCGGCGCGGCGTCAGAAAGTCGTCGCTGTAGCGGAACTGACCGCCTCAACTAGATTCACAGATTCCTACCATTTACCATTATATAACTCACTTCCATTGCAAACAACATATAATAGGGAAGTTAGTTATTTACATTCAATGAGGCTTGCTCTATTGACAATTATTGGATTTATGATGATTTTTTTCGGACTACTCTAATGCTGTTGGCCGCAGCTGGCCTTTACAGCTTCACCGGACGATAGGGGGCGAGTGCAGATGGCGCTACAAACCAAAGGAAGGAGTTATGGAGCGTCTTAAGGCCAACTCCCGCATGACGGATATGACTTTAGTCTGAGGGCACCGCTAGGGATTCGAACCTCGGCTCAGGCCGTCGTAATTTCGATCCCCGTTTGAATTTGACGGGGGTTCGATCGGAGGGTGTCATGTGATGACAATTGACAATCAGTTATATTTGGCAGAGTCTGTACTCAATTTGCCAGAAAAAGATTCAAATGTCTTATAAAATATTTTCTTTATAAAAAAGCTTATTAATTAAATTCAAATTCAAAATATCCTTATACATGTAGGTCTATTACAGACTCTTATGATATGTCAATCTACCGTCAGTTCGGAATGATTTCGAGATGAGAAGAACTGACAAGAAACTCCGCTCGTATTCTTTTTAAATAAATATTTATAATAATACAGATACATTTAATTTAAAAATTATAAAATTGAAGAATTTATAAATGATAATAATGTTTTGTAGAAAAAATCTAACTTAAAATTCATAGCGCTGACAATGTTATCTGATCTGATAACGTTGTCTGATCTGGTCTTATCTGAGAGATGAAGTGCGTAGCGGTTTCTACGTTGATTGTCGCATGCCTAATCCTTGTTAATGTAAATATAATTAAAACAATATTTATATAAAAGAGCAACACACAAGTTTCTTGCTCATTCTGCTTGTGAAAAGTAATAAATAAAGTAAAGTAAAAATGTAACTATTCAAAAGTGCTTATATTAAGTTTATTTTAATAAAGATTATTTCTATTTC
This sequence comes from Achroia grisella, assembly GCF_030625045.1. Lineage (NCBI taxonomy): Eukaryota > Metazoa > Arthropoda > Insecta > Lepidoptera > Pyralidae > Achroia > Achroia grisella. The sequence goes on along the minus strand of NW_026713018.1, from coordinate 517,513 downwards.
TATTTAAATTTCTTATATACTTGATATTATGCTTAATTGGTAATTTTAATATAAACTACATACATACGATTTGTACGAGACATAAAAACTGTTGTAATTATTTTAAAATCGAATACGTATTGCATTCATTTGTTTTAAGAATAAAAATATTATTGAGGTGAAAATCCATCATGGCGTTTCATGTATCTCCACAAATATTAAACTATGATTTATACACAATTTACAAATATGGATTTATTGTACTATAATTCTTTATTTAAAAGAGCAACACGCAAAATTCTTTCTCGTTCTTCAAAATTCACAATATCTTTATTCATGTAGGTCTATTACAGACTGTTATGATATGTCAAATCTACAGTCAGTTCGGAATGATTTCGAGATGAGAAGAACTGACAAGAAACTCAGCTCGTATTTTTTTTTAAATGTTGTACATATTTACATCTTTATTACTTCTTGTGACAAGTCGGCTTTCCGAATGAGCGGTAGATTAGTATAACTCTCATTCCTACGGTCTGTAAGAGATTGCGTTAGCGATAAGACCGCCATCTGTACCTTCTTCTTTCTTTTATATAATGTTATATATATTTTTTTATGTATCTGCTTTTAATATTGGTGCAATAAAGAATTATAAATAAATAGAAATAAATATTTTTATGACTATTCAAAAGTGCTTATATGTATTGAGTTTATTTGAAGTTTATTTCTAATTCTACATTTATATTTTTATGGCTCTTCAAGAGTGATTATATTAAGCTCTATTCTTCTTCTATATCCACTTCTCTACATATAATTAAATCACAAATTTGTGTGTTTGACTGTTTAGATAGATAAAATCTTTATTCGTATCCTTTTTATCCGTTTTTGTGTTAATCTTTCACTTAAAACGGTTTGAGGAATTAGAATGAAGTTTTCAAAGATTATCAACGTAGATAGATGTCAACTTATAGACTAAAGAAAGCTGAGAATGTAATATTTGGGATGAAATAAATAATTTTATGAATACTTTAAATACGGCCACGGTCCTTTACATTAATTACTAGCTGTTCCCGCGACTTCGTCCGCGTGGACGTTAACTTTATTTATCTAAAATAAAAATAAAATCTAAAATAAAAGTGGCCTAAGTTACTCCTTATTACATCAGGTACCTGCCAATAAAAGTCCCGTCAAAATCGGTCCAGCCATTTCAGAGATTTACCGGAACAAACAGACAGACAGACAAAAATTTTACTACTACTACTTTAGTAACTTAGGCTACTTTTCTTCTAGAAAATGAAGTTAAATTCCACGCGGACGAAGTCGCGGGAACAGCTAGTTTTTGTATACATAAAGATATACAGAAACTTACCCATTACCGCTGCTGTTCAATCCATAGCAATCATTGATCCCTGCTAGCACACCGACAACCCCAGCAACCACTGCTACACACCCCGCCCACAGTCCAGCACCGACCCTCGACAGGGCGGCGCCCTTCACCACAGCAACCGCCCCAGCGCCCACCAACAACGCCCCAAGAATCACCTGCCCCAACCCCAAAAACACAACCAATTTCTTCCTACCACTACCATCCACCGTCCCCGCTTCAACACTTTTCGAGCTGACACTCTGCTTTTTCTTTTTAACTTCCTTGGCGGACTTTTGCGGAGTTTTACAAATCAACTGTTCAGTGGAGTCCTCGGACTTCAGGCTCGAGACCGTGGCGGTGGGCGCCCGGCCGTAGTTCTCGGCCAGGATGGTGACATTCTCAGATTTCTCGTCTTCCGTCATCGCGGCATATTCGGCAGTCCGACGGCACAGTAACGACGTTCGACGCCCGGCGCGGTTGTACGCACACTGGCGCGAGGTGCGCCCGCGCTGGAGAAAGTCCAATGCAATTTCGAAGGCATCAGGAAGTCAGGTGTTTGGTGATGATAATGAATTTGCTATATCGGTATGGTGTGCGGATGCTGCGCGATTATAATGATGTCATCAGCTGTTGACTGATCAATTTGATTGTGTATTTACTTCTTTTATTTTTGTATCAATTTGATTGTGTATTTACTTCTTTTATTTTTGTTGTCAATATTATTAGGTTACTAGCTACTCGCCCCAGCTTCGCACAAGTGTACTATATGTTAACCTTCCTCTTGAATCACTCTATCTATTAAAAAAACCTCTTCAAAATCCGTTGCGTAGTTTTAAAGATTTAAGCATACGTAGGGACGGACAGACAGCGACCGCGACTTTGTTTTATACTATATAATGATTTTGTATTTATTTTTATTTGCGTTAGTTTATTAGTATTTATGGTAAAGGCACACAAACTTGTGCTTTTAACGTAAATAAAAATTGTATCTATCTATCACTATTAATTATAGGTACATCTAATATATGATGGTCTAGCGGTTTAGTACACCGTCATTTTTGCGATGGTCGCGGATTCGATTTGCACGGTACAAACATTTATTTATGAGTATGATTATTTGTATCGGTTTGCTTGTTTTCTATGTATATTAAGTATATATTTACAAAATAAATATATCTACATATTTATATATTAGTTGTCTAGTACCCATAACACAAACTACTTATTTTGGGATTAGCGCTGTGGGAGTTGTAATATTAAATTAATATTGTAAGTTTCTTGTTAGTTCTTCTCATCTCGAAATCATTCCGAGCTGACGGCAGATTTGACATATCATAAGAGTCTGTAATAGACCTACATGAATAAAGATATTTTGAATTTGAATTGAATTTGGACCGTTGACCCCGTTTCTAGCAAAGTACCATGTCAGTTTGACCTATACGCGTTTCCCCCTGGAAACTATCACAATAAATTTCTGTTAATTTTTCATTATAGGTACTTGATTTAACCACAAATATTATGTGGCGAATAAATAATGAACTAATAAAAAAACCTGCAAATTTTTTAAATAACTTATGGTATGTGAGACAGGGCCATAGTTCAAAGACTCTCTCTACAACGGGCGACCTACATACATAATGGCCCTTTTATACTAATGTAAGTACAGAACGGCAACATACGGACGCAAAACTTTGTATTTAAGTTATTATTACACTATAAAATATAAGATTAAGTTCGCTACTTAGAATATATTAATGTGTTGAATAAAATTGACAAAGATTTATTAAAACTATAAAAGATTTACTCACCAAAAACATCTCTCTTGTGATGAGATAGCTTTCCGAATGAGCGGTAGATTGAAAAAAATGCGATGACTATTCAAAAATGCTTCAATGTAAGTTTATTTGAATAAATGATTTTCTATTCTATTCTACAATCTTATAAAATATCTTCACCTATCTAGAACAGGTAATTGTATACTAGAACGTGTAACTCAAGCTACACTAGCAGGCTTCTAACAGATTTTTTTTTATTTTTCCCTTTTATTTGTTTCACAGTTTTTTTAACGTATTTATTTTGATTTATTTTAATTCTTAGGCTCCCGCTGCGATTTGATACAGGGGAAGTTTTAATAGAAGTTGTCACTGTAGCGATATATATTATATTATACATATTTTCATAATTACACATATTTATACATAAAATATTATATTAAAGTATATAATAGATTTAATATTTAAATATAAAATGTAATCATAAAAAGTTTTCGCATGTATGTAGTGTACACTTATGTATTGTTAATCTGTCTTAACTTATAAATAATACCTTTAGCCAGGGCCTCATAAGAAGCAAGAGTTTCCGGCTTCTTAATGAGGCTCGTCAAATTATAAAGGGCGTCAATCTCATACAGGCCATACGTTTGCTCGTACTCATGCCGGGCTCTTCCAAACATGGTGCAGCTACTGAGCAAATGTTGTACTGTTTGCTCGCTATCTCCATCACACGGACAACTTGCGTCATCAATCATACCAAATCGCTTCAGATAGCTTTTATTATATCCATGCCCTGTGAGTACCTGGGTGAGATGAAAGGAACGTTCAATACCAGCAAACAGATCACGTATTACATCTAGACGCGGCAAAAGGTTTCTGGTAAATGCTCCTTGTTCCGCTGAGGTATATCTCCTTTCCCATGTTTTTTTTATGGATGATAATGGAATGGTGCACCCGCCTGCGCTAACGGTTTACGCTGGCCGGGCACCAGTGGAGGATGATAAGATGAGCATGAGGTCAGGTCAGTTAGCCCATCATGACAAATTCACCTAGAATTCATCACGATGGTTTCCAGGGGGAACCGCGTGGAGGTCGACCTAACATGGTACATTGCTAGTTGGGAGTTACTAGTTCCCATTACTAACAATCCTCTTCCCCCCCCTTTCCCATGTTTTTTTTTTATGTGATAATGAAATGGTGCACCCGCCTGCGCTAGCGGTTTACGCTGGCGGGGCACCAGTGGAGGATGATAAGATGAGCATGAGGTCAGGTCAGTTAGCACATCGTGACAAATTCACCTAGAATTCATCACGATGGTTTCCAGGGGGAACCGCGTGGAGGTCAACCTGACATAGTACATTGATAGCAATGGGGTCAAGAGTCCACATTACTAACAATCCCCTTCCCCCCCCCCCTTTCCCATGTTAGTCAGGAAGAGACAAGAGTGATAAAGGTCAGTGATGATGTACGTCGGCAAGGGCCTCTTAAGCCTACACCACACACACGGGTCACAAGTCCCGGGAACTGCTCGGAGTGTCACATGATAACGTGATGTCCATAGTGCTGTTCATGTATATAGGCGACACTTACCAATTACCATCAGGTGACGACCCTGAACTTGCGTCATTCCAATTTCATGTACATAAATATAATAAAACATATTTGTTAATTTTGTGATTATGAAGTAAATTGCACGTTTTAATCAAATCTGATTAAATACGACAGAGCGTGCGATAACGTATGAAGTTACTTATATTGATATCACGTATGTTAGGGACTAACTAGTATATATGTTCGTGATATTTAATACTAATTTAGCGTAACTAGATATTTATTTATTTATATGTCGTTTTGAATGTGGTACAATAGTGTAGGTTGGTTTTAAAATTGTCTTTGATATTTAGTCATCACTGACTTGCAACAGCTAAAATTATCAATTGTCTGAATATCTATTATTTATATATATCGATCATGTATGATGTAACTTTCATAAATTACAAACCATACATAATAAATTCGATTATATGTAATTAAAGTTAACCTTGTAACTGCAAAAATAACCGCATTGTTAACAATTTACCCTGTTAGGTCGACCTCCACACGGTCCTCTCTGGAAACCATCGTGGTCAATTCCTTGTGAATTCATCACGATGGACTAGCTGGCCTAACTACCTACCATCCTTCACTAGTGCCTCATCAGCTTCTACCGTTAGCGCAGGCGGGTTTCATTAAAAAAAACTCAATCTCTGCGTATCTTAGGACTAGATTGCACTCTGTGATTGTTCAGGGTTATAAATATTTTTAATAGTAGGGAGATGTGTTTATTTAAAAAACATAAAGACCAACGAAATGCTTACTATCGCTCTACAACGCCTTATGTCGCAAACGCCTGTCGAGAAATTAATATCAATGTTGTATAAATGAATAATGTTATATTATAAATTGCAGGCTACGCATATATTTGTAACCTTGATTCTCAATGCATTCTGTTCTTCTTTAGTCATACACTCTTGACAGAGTGGTCGTATCTTTCATTATGCTATCAGGATTCTCTTCAATGTGAGCTCACTGCAATATATCTTCATTAGGTACGATTTTTGATTGTACGAGAACATTCCATAATGGCCAGTCCATTGTGGAATATTATGTGACTGCCATGCCTTAATGACTAAGAGTTATACGTCCATAACATAGGTTAGAAAGCAAATAGATTGGTGGTTAAATTGAGTGAGATAGAGGTATCCAAGACGAATTTAGAATGGATAGACTCAGACGCTCCTCCAGAGTTCTTATTAATATTATAACAGATATTACTTACAGATATTACTCCTCTGAAAATCAGCGCTGTAGCTTCGGCTGCAGCAATATGCTGAACGGAGTCCTGTTTAGCAAATATTTGTTAGTAGTGTATCGGTTTTAATTATTATTTTACTGCATAGCAGTGGCGGTATGTGTATATGTTCATTCATGTATACATACTGCAAAATTAATATAATGTATGTAGGCTAATGTTGATTTTTTTTTGCTAAATAAATGTATATTACAATTATTATTATTATATTATAAACGCTAAGGTTTGTTGGATAGATGTTTGTTAACGCAAAAACTACTCAACGGATTTTGATGAAACTTTAAAATAATGTATTTTATACATCAGAATAACATATGGGCCATAAATTTCACGCGAGTGCAACTACAACACAACTAGTTGGTTAATAAAGAATAAATATGTATGGCGGATTTTTTTTATTACATAATATTTGGAATGGTTTATGCTATAGGATAAACATAGCGTCAGGTCAATTAGCCTATCGTAGTTTAACAGGAATAAACTCAGATGGTTTCCAGGTGCACCGCGAGGATAACAACCTGACTTGGTACACAGCTAGCAATGAGGGCCCGAGTAACTATTACAACGTTTGTTTTAAATATTATAATTATTTCTGTACAAGCTTCAATTTCCACCACACTATAATGGCTCCCTATCCGTAATCGTCGTTATATTTGTAAGCTATGCACACTTTATTCAATTCTGTACGATCCTAATTATCCTGAATACATAAGTAGTAAATTTCATTTCCATGGGGACAACACCAATCTCTACGGACTACCAGAAAATTCTTACTTCATATCCCGGCTCATTTATCCGGCTTCATCCATCTTTCCGTTTAGGCAATCAATCTCTGGAATGACTTACCTCTTGGTATCAAGACCGCCACGAGTAAAATTTCGTTTAAACAGAAATTGCAGGAACATTATTCAAATTTGTAACTTTTTTTACTGTCTTTCTACCTTTTACACATCTTTCTGTTATTTCCCTATAGTTCTCTCTATATTTTTTTTGTCTTACTTTCAATTTGAGGCTGTACTTATAATTTGATTATCAGATTAATATGTATTTATTTATATATAATATTTATATATTTATGTTTATATTTATATATATATATTAATGTAAGTTTATCATTATTTTTTTATTGAAATTTATATTTATAATATTTTGCTTTATATTTATATATCATTTTTTGACATTTCTTATTTATATTAGTGCACCGCCAACAATCTTTCTCTGCACTTATGGTTGCCTGGTAGATAACGCCGCATAGTATTAAGCTATATGTACACATTGTTTTTGTGCATTAAAGTTAAATAAATAATAAATATAATTCCTATTAATCATTGTACAATTTATTTCTTAAGATCATTGTATTCTGCAATTTCGAAATGTTTTTCTGCCAACAAAAAAATGTCGCCACTTCCCGTGTATAATGGCGGGTTTTTCCGAATATAGACTGATATCTAATCTATGTATATTATGCAACGATAATAATATTGCGGCTATAGTTACGCCCCTGTTACGTGTCTGTTGTCGCCAGGGATGCCACACGTAAGAAAATTCTTGTACGTATACGAAATTAATAGTTATTTGCATCCTCGTATAAAGTACAAGATTGTGACTTACGAAAATTGACCAAATACTATGAAATACGAGGTTACATAGTCGTAGCGAGCCGATATTTTATTTTTTAGTACAAGTTTAAGTGTTTTATGGTTGACAGTATTTTGTAAAAGAATTTGAGCTACGAAAATTGATCAAAATACTATGAAATACGAGGTTACATAGTCGTAGCGAGCCGATATTTTATTTTTTAGTACAAGTTTAAGTGTTTTATGGTTGACAGTATTTTGTAAAAGAATTTGAGCTACGAAAATTGATCAAAATACTATGAAATACGAGGTTACATAGTCGTAGCGAGCCGATATTTTATTTTTTAGTACAAGATTAAGTGTTTTATGGTTGACAGTATTTTGTACAATATTTTGACTTACGAAATCTGATCAAAATATTATGATGTACGAGGTTAGACAGTCATAACGAGTTGATTTTTGATTATTTCGTACAAGATTAAGTCATTTATGACATTTAGGTTGACAGTAGAGATGAAACGGATATCAGTCTGGCCGGATACCGGATATTTGGCCAATCATGTGACCAAATAGCCGGATATCCGGCGGAACTTAACTAACTAATAAAAATAAATAACTTTCTATAACAGTGATTAAAAATTTAAAACTAAAATTAATTTTATTCCTCATGTAATAATGAAGACTAACTAAATAAAACAAATAATTACTAAAAAAAATTTAACCAGATTTATGTACTTATATACTATGAAATACGAGGTTAGACAATCATAAAGAGCTGATATTTCGTTTTTTTTTATACGACGCTAAGTCTTTTATGGTTGGCAGCCCTGGTTATCGAATTTTACAACACGTATGGTCGACTCCATAATGCAATGATTGACTACCTGCAAATAGCCTACCTATTTCGTCGCATTCTATGCGTACCTTTAGGGGGTGAAATTCGTTAGCTAATATTTATATACAGTTTATGCAATACTGTATAATGATTTATATATGATAATTTATATAATATCTATTATATCTTATATATAATATTCTCGTGTCACAGTTTTCGTTCCCATACTCTTCCGAAACGGCTTGACCGATTCTCATGAAATTTTGTGAGCGTATTGAGTAGGTCTGAGAATCGACCAACATCTATTTTTCATCCCCGTAAATGTTAGGGGTAGTCCACCCCTATTTTTTTTTATTTTAAGGCAAAACAACGTTTCCCGGGACTGGTAGTTTATATATAAAAATTACGTGTCACGTTGTTTGTCTGCGATGGACTTCTAAACTACTGAACCGATTGCAAATTTGATTTGCGCATTGTGTGCAATTTGATCGAACTTGAAAGATAGGACAGCTTACATCTCAATTTATAGGCGTAAGATTATTTCATTGCAAATTATTTTTATATATAAAAAAACTGTTCCACGGCAGCGCGTGGCCGGGTTAGTTATTATTAATTATATAATATACTAGCTAATACTACACGTGACTTCGTCCGCGTGGAATTTTGCTTTAATTTTCTAAAATAAAAGTAGCCTAAATTACTCCTTATTACATCAGCTACCCGCAAAAAAAATGCCGTCAAAATCGAATTAGCCATTTCAGATTTGGTGTATGTACCGTATTTATATATATATATATGCATGTAGTAAAAAAAGGTTATTTCAATATTACAAACAGACACTCCAATTTTATTTATATGTATAGACACAAGTAATCATACAAATATATGTAGTAGTAAATATAAAAATATATATGGACCAATAAAATTATCTAATATAAGTTATGTAAGAGTAAAAAGCTTGCCGAAACCCGGGATTGAACCGGGGACCTTTAGATCTTCAGTCTAACGCTCTCCCAACTGAGCTATTTCGGCTATTATATTCATATATAAAAAAACATATCACTTTCCAGCTTAAAAATGTAAACTTCTACAGTAGTGATTGTGAGATTAGTAGGAACTTTTGCCTCTTTCTCATTTTTCACAATATTTGTCTGTCTGTCTGTTTGTTCCGACTAATCTCTGAAATGGCTGGACCGATTTTGACGAGAGTTTTATTGGGAGGTAACTGATGTAATAAGGAGTAACATAGGCTACTTTTATTTTAGAAAAATAACGTTATATTCCACGCGGACGAAGTCGCGGGTACAGCTAGTAGAATAATAAAAAAACATAGAAAGCTAGAATAATATAAATAAGTGATTTGATTCGGGTGAGAGATTGTTTTTTGTTTTTTTATGTTAATGGAATGGTGCATCCGCCTGCGCTAACGGTTTACGCTGGCGGGGCACCATTGGAGGATGATAAGATGAGCATGAGGTCAGGTCAGTTAGCACATCGTGACAAATTCACCAAGAATTTATCACGATGGTTTCCAGGGGGAACCGCGTGGAGGGTGGGGGATTGTTAGTAAAGTGGACTGATGGTCCCATTACTAGAAATGTGCCATATCAGGTTACTCTCCACCCTCCACGCAGTTCCCCTGGAAACCATCATGATAAATTCTTGGTGAATCTGTCACGTTGTACTGACTGACCTGACCCCATGCTCATCTTATCATCCTCCACTGGTGCATTGCCAGTGTAACCCGTTAGAGGCGGTTGCACCATTCCATTATCTTCCAATCTAAAAAAATCATTTCATTTGGAGTTTTTTATAGATATGATCTATACATATAAATAAAATTGGAGTGTCTGTTTGAAATTAGTTTACTACATGCATATGAATATAAATACGGTACATACACCAAAATATTTTTTACAATTTTTGTCTGTCTGTCTGTCTGTCTGTTTGTTCCGGCTAATCTCTGAAATGGCTGGACCGATTTTGACGGGACTTTTGTCAGGTATCTGATGTAATAAGGTGTAACTTAGGCTACTTTTATTTCAGAAAAATAAAGTTTAATAACCACGCGGACGAAGTCGCGGGAACAGCTAGTTAAATTATATAAATTGTAACAATTAATATTTTAAGTATAATGGATAAATAATTAAATATTTTAAGGAAAATGCTTACTGTTAGATATTCAATAATCACACATTTGTTATCTTAAAACACTGTTTAATTACACAAGTAATCATATAAGTATACTAGCTGTACCCGCGACTTCGTCCGCGTGGAATTTAACTTCATTTTTCATAAAATAAAGGATTTTTCTAAAATAAAATTAGCCTAAATTCAATATTACAAACAGACGGTCCAATTTTATTTACATGTATAGATGTATATATATTTTTTGTATAAAATTTTGAGTGTGTTTGACCGCAATCTCAGCTGATGTTAAGTGATGATGTGGTCTAAGCAATTACACGCGAACTCAAATAATGCCTTCACTCTTGATTTGAAAGACCCAATGTTGTAAGAGGCAGGAAAATTAGACGCTGGTAGAGAGTTCCACTCCTTAGCTGCTCGCATAAGGAAAGATGATGCAAAACGGTAGGTTCGAGCAGCTGGGATGTCAATAGTGTATAAGTGGAGCCGCTCTCCACGTCTTGTTGTACGTTGATGGAATGGTGCTGGAGGAATGAGGTTGTGCAGTTCTTGAGCACATTCGCCAAAATGGAGCCTATAGAACACCGTCGATGATTAAGACTTTGAAGCCTCTTAGCCGCAAGTGATTTGTATAATCTTATATATAAAATTCTCGTGTCACAGTTTTCGTTCCCATACTCCGAAACGGCTTGACCGATTTTCATGAAGTTTTGTGAGCGTATTGAGTAGGTCTGAGAATCGGCAAACATCTATTTTTCATCCCCCTAAATGTTAGGGGTAGTCCACCCCTAAATTTTTTATTTTATTTTAAGGCAAAACAACGTTTGCCGACTAGCTGTCCAGATAGTCTTATATATAAAATTCTCGTGTCAGTTTTCGTTCCCATACTCCGAAACGGCTTGACCGATTCTCATTTCATCCCCCTAAATGTTAGGGATAGTCCGCCCCTAAATTTTTTTTTTTATTTTAAGGCAACGATTGCCGGGACAGCTAGTTTCTGCAGCAGCCTACTAACATGTGCGTTGCCATGTCCGCAAAACATAATAAAAAATAAAGTTAAAAAAAATCTAAATTAACAGAGACATTAACGTAACATTGCATTTTTATTTCATAAATATAATAAATATCTATCTACCATCCCTCAAATCCTCGATCAGGTTTCAGGATCAGGCTCGTCTGTCGATTGCGTCTAGATAGTACAGATAAATCTACCAAATTTAGCAATAATAATTCAATGTAGTCACAATGGAAATTTATTTTCATATATTCATTACATTAAACGTAAATAAGACACGTTACAATACAATTATTACAAAAAGTCACAATCTTTAGTCGTCAGATAATATTACAATAAATTGTCAAATAAATTCACGCTGCAAGAATGTGTATGGAGCATACATAAGATTCTGTACGTACATACATGTTCCATAACGAACTAAAACTTTAGCCATACAATAACTATTGTTACTTAAGTCATTAGTTGATCTGACTATTTTATATTTTCAGATAGTTCTTTATTGTATCAAAAATATTAACAATATTTTTATATGCATTTTGTTGTATGATTAACATTTTAATTCGTTACATATGCACTTACTACATAATCTGCAATAAATGCAGACATTATTTTTATCATAATATAATAATCTCAGTACAATTCACACAGCGCCATCTAGACCCAAGTTAAGCTAGCTACAGCTTGTGCTATGGGTACTAGATAACTGCTACAAATACATATATTTTTTTTGGGAAATATATACATATGTATTATATGTAGAAAACACCCAGACCGATACAAACAATCATATTCATGAATACAAATGTTTGTGCCGTGCGAGGAATCGAACCTGCGATCATCGGATGTAAAGCGGTGCGCTAGACCACCGAGCTCGTTAAAATTATATATGAATATAATCAGACAATCAGGAATTTGATATCAACATAAAATATTTAAGTACAATCAGAGTCATTAAATATAGTCCTAAAACTACCACAAACTCGATGATAAATCTCAATCGATCACACTATAAATCCAGTTACACTAGCATCCATGATCTTCTTTGATGTATTGAGCTGCCTTCTCGGCTATCATGATAACCGGGGCATTTGTATTACCTCTTGTAACTTTCGGCATAACACTAGCGTCTACAACTCTCAATCCACTGAGTCCGTACACTTTCAGTCTCGAGTCTACCACAGACCCCATTGCTGCAGTTCCAACAGCGTGCCATGCGGACATCGCCATTTCTTTAGCTTTACACGCCAATTCATCAGTTTTATTCATATTCGCACATTCTTCAATATTAATATCCACAACATGTGCCTTTTTCTGACTAAAATACGAGGTATTGACTATGGAGTAAGCAATATTTATAACTTCAGGGTATCCACTCAAATCATCAGGATGGTTGAACGTCCCCGAATATATCAGAGGTTTCTCTAATGCATCTGTTGAGTTCAATTTTACTTCACCTCTAGATTTTGGCTTTAGAAGAACAACAGCTAATGTCAAAAGCTCGTAGTCCTTGTTCTTTTTAGTTAAAGTGTCACAGATGTTGGAATTGAAACCAAGGATGTTGACGCAGCCGTCATAAAAGTTACTGTCTATAGGCATGCAGGTGGGGTAGATGGCAAAGTCCGGGACATTTGTGTCGTTGGTTAGTGAAACGTAAGCGCCCATACTGTTTGAAAAAGAGAAAGTTCCAGATCGATCATACAGGTACTTGATCGTATTCATATACAGATCTGGCAAGCCGGTGTAACATGTGCCGTTTTCAGCTGCCAAGTAAGTCAGCACCATTATGTGGTCGTGGAGGTTGCTGCCGACTGGTAAATCTTTCACTACCTCAATATCCATATCATTTAAATGAGATGTCGGGCCTACACCCGACAGTAGCAACAATTTCGGTGTATTAAAGGTACCTGCAGACACTATAACCTCAACGTTCGCGAAGAAATGAAATCTTTCCGTATTATTTAGAAGTACCTCTACACCGTGCGCTTTATCATCTTCAATTAGTATTTTTGTCACAAACGCATTTTTAAGTACACGCAGATTTGGTCTGCTACCAGCTTTATTTAAGAGAGAAGTTGAAGAACTGTCACGCCGTCCATCTCTAATTGTGTGGGAGAATCTTCCCGCGCCAATGACTTCGGGAAACGTCATATCTTGTACAATATTGAAACCTAACTCTTTGAATGCATCGAGAAATCTATCGGTGTCGTGTGTTGACTCTTTTAGACCCGTTACTTCAATCTCTCCGTGGGTGCCATGGTAGCTCATAAGTTTTGGATCATTGATGATATTTTCGTCAGTCATGTGTTCCGTCTTCTTGAAAAATTGGAGGACTTCTGCCCAGCTCCAGTCTTTGCCGACCAGATTGGCCCACTCGTCGAAGTCTGCCGGGAATCCTCTAGCATACACCATGTCATTGATGGATCCGCTGCCACCTAACATCTTGCCGCGCGGCTGCCGCTGGCTACCACCTCTCAACGCTTGACTTGAATGGTGGTCATTCACAGTGGTGAAGTTCCAGTCATAAACACTACCCTTCATTGTATTTCTAAAACCTGGAATCTGAAAAAATACTTATTTAGTTTATTATTCACTAATAATTAAAATCATACCTACTCGATATTAAAATTATTGAGTGTTCAATAAATTATTCCTAACATTAATTTAATTAATTGTTAATTGTAATATTCACTATAAATTACTTATTTAACTATTTTAAATTTATGGGACAGAAACGAGGTTTTCCCACAAGACTACAGCATGGGGTTTTTCAAGAATATTAAGGGTATATTAAGGTTTCTTAAGGGTCGGCAACGCGCACGTGACACCCCTGGTGTTTCAGGCGTCCATAGACTACGGTAACCGTTTACCATCAGATGGGCCGTTTGCTTGTTTACCTTTAATACCAATCTTATAGAACATTACATTTTAATTCAAAATATTAAATATACAGTAGTTTGGACTAAGTAAATAAGTCGTAGATCAGAGCAAGATATAGGTGCACTGTGTGACAGATGATGTAGCAAGGAAGAGTGTAAATAACGAAAAGACAGAAAGAATGGAAATGAAAGGGAAAAACTAAAAGCACATATATACATATAAATAAAATTGGAGTCTGTTTGTAATATTGAAATAACCATTTTTTACTACATGCATACGAATATAAATACGGTACATACACCAAAATAACATTTTTTACAATTTTTGTCTATCTATCTATTGTTCCTGATCTCTGAAATGGCTGGACCGATTTTGACGGGACTTTCATTGGCAGGTAGCTGATGTAATAAGGAGCAACTTAGGCTACTATTATTTTAGAAAAATAAAGTTAAATTTCACGCGGACGAAGTCACGGGTACAGCTAGTAAGCAATAATAAGATTATAGTAATAACAATATTAGAGTAAACCAGTCCCAACGAGCGCAATGACGAATGAATGAATGAATGAATGACGAACATTGTTGCACTTAATCACATTTTAGGGAAGCCAGTGTGGCACAGCTACCTGGTCACAAAGTTAATATAGAAATGGATAACTAACAATACTCTCTTGCGGGGGATCTCCGCCCGCCTCCAATAGCAGCACGTTGAATTTTTTGACCTCAGACAGGCGCGCGGCCAGCACAGAGCCAGCGGTTCCACCGCCCACTATGATGATGTCGAATGATGTCCCATCTGTAAAGAGTTAATAAAACAATCTATAAATCTCGCCTAACAAGGGGAAAGGGGATTGTTACTGATGTGGACTGATGATCTTATTGCTAGCAATGTACCATGTCAGGTTGACTTCCACGTGGTTCCCCCTGAGAACTATCGTGATAAATTCATGATGATTTACCACGATGTGCTAACCTGACCTAACCTCGTGCTCATATTATCATACTCCACTGGTGCCCCGCCAGCGTAAATCGTTTGCGCAGGCGGGTGCACCATTTCATTATCATATACAAAAATAAAGAATTATATTAAAAAATATCTATGTATTTGTATCAGTTGTCTAATACCCAACAGAATCTTTAGCTAGCTTAACTTGAATCTAGATGGCGCTGTGTGAATTGTCCTGAGATTATTATTATTACGTACTGTCCAGAACGGCTTGCGGTGGCCACGGCTCGGTGAGCAAGCACTGTGATGCTGCAAAGAACTGCAGCGCGGCCGCGACGGTGGCTCCCACGGAACTACCACTGGTGGTGCAGGTGTCCACCAGCCGGCTGACCATCATGATAACTGAAATATAAAAGTCAGTTTTTTTTTACTTTCTTTAAGTAAAAAACGCACTCAGAACACTTCATACACGACGGCCTCGGTGGTCTAGCGGTTTACATCCACTTTACATCAGATGCGGGTTCGATTCCTCGAACGGCAAAATATTTAAATAAAAAATATTCATAAAAGTTTACGTCGTAGTAACATATGTTCTTAAAAAACACAAATGGAGAAGAATAATGAAGAATACCAGAATCGACGTGTACTGTATGTGTGCTACTAGCTATGGCCGCGATTTCGCCCCCATAAAATTTACAGCTTATATGCTATTCTTATTTATAAACTATATTACTGTAAAATTTCATCCAAATCTATTCAGTAGTTTTTGTGTGAAAGAGTAAGTAATCCATCCATCTGTAGGTACTCACAAACTTTCGCATATATACTATTATTAAAATAACACCTTCTCTATGAGAACCAGTAAATAAACTCTCAATCATAAAAATTTCTGTCAATTTTCATAACTACACATACATTACTAATCTATTAAGATATACCCATACAATGACAGTACACAAAAAAACTGTAAAAATATGTGTATAAGAATTTATAATTGTATTCCTGAGACATTGAAGACGAATAACAAAATATTATTTAAGAAGACATTACTATGGTTAAAAAATAAGGAATATTACAGTTTAAAGATTTTTTTGACAATATATAACTATCATTCAAGACACCTATATAAAAATACATTGTAAATAAACTGGCTTTAAAAAAAAAAAGTAATTCAATTGAGTTTCTTGCCAGTTCTTCTCAATTGGATCTATATACCGAACTGGACGGTAGGGAAAAAAATTATAATATAAAAACTTGACGTTCATAAGCAGCTAAAATGTCCTACATGAATAAATGATTTTTGAATTTGAATTTATCGACTAGAGAGATCCTATTTAACTATTATTATTATTATTTTATATACATATATTTTATATATCTCCCTTTTTACAGGGATAATACATTCAAATACCCCGCGTGTTTGAATGTATTACCCCTGTAAAAAAATGCCTTAGCCAAGAGTGGATGAGTATTATTTTTTTTTTTTTCAAAAATTCCTCCCCTCTTAAGGATAGGAGATGGCAATTTATTATTATTATTATTTCTCATATATAGTATAGTTAATTATGTATAATTTTTAAACAATACTATTTTTGCATGCCATTACTATAGCAGAACAAATGATACTAAACTTTCATTATCATCTTTTATACTGTGTTTTTTGAGCAAATAAATTATTATTACTATTATTATTATTATATAAATACACGTACCCAGTTACACGTTTATTTTCCACTTATGAACATATAAATCTTTTAGTGCCTATTAAATATAGGACAAAAAACTTATATAACTTTTGTCACGGTTATTCACAATTGTACGCAATATTTATTTATTATATCTTTCAAAAACGTTTACACCAACACAATCTCATTGTATATATATAATTCTAAATAAAACTATATATTTACATATAATATCTTTAGTCGAGGTGATACAATGCGTGTTTTGCAGTATCAATGATGGAACGTAGAAAAAAACTAAGAAAGCGGGTAGACTTTATGATTTGTTGCCTGGATGAAGTCGGATTTCAACGATAAGGCCGCCCATTGTTGCCACTTTCTCTTGCTCATTGTATGTTTATACATATTTATATATTAGTACATAATAATGTATGTAAATATTTGTTTTATTTTTCTATGAGGAATATATAAAGATTTTTTTTTATTTTATTCGGCATAATTATTTACGACCATCGCCATTTTGTTTTCATTTTGTTTATGACTATGGTAATATCCTATTCATAGCTAATGTAAGATATTGAAATATATATCCGTGGGGTCCTAGCGCTATAAGACTTTTCAAAGAAATAACGAAAAGGTCAGTCGACATTACAGAAGACCGAAGAGCTGGCAGCTACCTCGGATAAAGAATTAGTCTAGCTATTCATAGAGGGAACGCTGCCAGTATCTTCGGAACTTTGCCTAAAGGGACCCCTTTTAATAATATATTTTAGTTATTGTATTATATTTTTTAAACTTTTTAATTTTAGGTTGTAGTTGTATAATTAAGTTATGTAATTGATGTAATTAGTTAATAACTCAAGTAATTTTATAATACAATTTTTTGTTGTGTTAATTGTTTTTTTATTAATAAATTTCGCATGTTTATTTTAATCAACTACCACATTCGTGACAGATATTGAAATACAGGTTCTTCATGTCTTCTATAACGAGCTGTAATTTATCTGCCCATCTACTGAATCCCTTAGATAAATAGATAGATAAATCGTTTATTTAATTGTTATCTGTAATTATAATAACCCTGGACAATCCACACAGGATCCCCAAGCTCCTTTTGTAAGTACATAATATATAGAATATACCCAGAACAACACAAATAATAATTTTCGTGAATACAAATGTTTGCACTGTGCGAGGAATCGAACTGGCGACCATCAGAATTTGATTTTGGAAAAAGTGACAAATAGATAATTATAATGAAAAAATATTTCTTTTAATTATGTTTTTTTTTCTTTTGTGAGAAATCTTTACCCTAAGTATTACGTAAGCACTATCAGGGGAGGGTTACTTTGCTTATTTTAGATAACATGGGGGGTAGGGGAGTCTATATGATGACTAGACTAGACGTCATCGGTAGTTATTTACTTTTTTACGTGAATGGCAACATTCACATAGTCTTTGCTAAAAAAAAACATATATTAATTGAAAAATGTGTACGTAAGCATGAGAAGAGGGGGTAAGAGCTTTGCTTACTTTTTCTGACAAGGGGGATGAGGGGGTAAATAATTGTAATAGGTAAAGCACACTTATTACGTAATACTTGAACGGCCCCTTCGAGAAAGGTAAACATTTCTCACAAAATAAAAAAAAATTACATATAATTAAAAATAATATTTATTCATCACAATTTGTTTTCAACATCAAATTTATTCATCACAATTTGTTTTCAACATCAAATTTATTCATCACGATTAATATAGTTTGAAATTAATATTAACCTCAAAAACTATCCATTCCCAAAGATTAGGTACACTGTGCTGATTGCTCGATTGTAGATTATACCAATATTTGCCACGAATCCTTATCGATGTGTCACGAAATAAGTGATTGAATTGAAAATGTACCGATAACAACCACTAACAGGTCAATGTCAGTACATACAGCATGTGTTTATGAAATTATACATTACCAGCTGTGAATACAACTTCGTAAGCAAATTACGCTCAAAATTAATCATTACATACTATAAAACAAAGTCGCTGTCGCTGTCTGTCCGTCCCTATGTATGCTTAAATCTTTAAAATTACGCAACGGATTTTGAATCGGTTTTTTTTAATAGATAGAGCGATTCAAGAGGAAGGTTTATATGTATAATATGTGTACACCCGTGCGAAGCCGGGGTGAGTAGTTAGTTAAATATAAAACTTTTTTTGTAAACATTTTGCAACAAAACAAACATTATAGTTAGTTAGTAGTACCGGGTAATTTGCACGCTTTTAGAAATAACAACCAAAATCAAATTCTTAAAATTACGTAAAATGTTGCCTCGGTAAGTATATTGCAAAAATTGATTTTTTTTAGGGATATATAATAAAAAAACCGTGGACAATTAAGGACAAATAAAAAAGGACACATTGCCATCTAGTCCCAAGCTAAGCAGAGCTTGTGTTATAGGTACTAGAGAATTGATATAAATATATAGATACAGTTTTTTTGTAATGAAATTTATTTATTCCATCCATTACTAATATTCATAATTTTTTTAATAACATACATATATAAATAAATAATGTTGATTTTTACAGGTGAAGTATTTTTTAGGTTTCATTACAAACAAACATCAAGACATACTTTTTATGATATTATTTATTATAGATATGATATGATAATACCGTTTAATCCCTATTTTTTATATTGTTAGGTACTTTTCAAAGTGTAGGTCGTACAATGATTGTGATAACAGGTCAGTGAACCCGCCGCGGTGAAATATTTAATCATTTTATTGTAAGGACTATCAACGTAATAAAGCCACATGTGAACAATGAATATAGAAATACAATGTACAAACCACAAAAACACTGTTTTATGACTCACTAGCTACTCACCCCGGCTTTGCACGGGTGTACACCTATATAAACCTTCTATAAACCTTCCTGTTTAATCACTCTATCTATTAAAAAAACCGCATCAAAATCCGTTGCGTAGTTTTAAAGATTGAAGCATACATAGGGACGGACAGACAGCGATAGTGACTTTGTTTTATACTATGTAATGATTTTACCAACGGCGGATCGAAAGTACGATGGCCTAAGCCGAGGTTCGAACCCCTAGCGGTGCCCTCAGACTAAAGTCGTATCCGTCAGGCGGGAGTTGGCCTTCAGCCGCTCCATAAGTCCTTCCTGGTTTGGAGTGCCATCTGCACTCGCCCCCTAACGTCTGGTGAAGCTGTAAAGGCCAGCTGCGGCCAACAGTATTAGAGTAGTCCGAAAAAACTGCATATAGTATATGGTAGACAAGATTTCTCATCACTATACCTACAGTTAATTCAGCTAGTTTATAAATAAATTAATTACCAGCGAGGAACTTACCTATTTTCCAAGCGGATGACGTGGTTGTATTGAAGTAATCTATACATATAAATAAAATTGGAGCGTCTGTTTGTAATATTGAAAAAACCGTTTTTTATTACATGCGTATGAATATAAATACGGTACATACACCAAAATAGCATTTTTTACCATTTTTGTCTGTCTGTCTATTTGTTCCGGATAATCTCTGAAATGACTGGACCGATTTTGACGGGACTTTTATTGGCAGGTAGTTGATGTAATGAGTAACTAAGCCTACTTTTATTTTAGAATAATAAAGTTAAATACCACGCGGACGAAGTCGCGAGTACAGCTAGTCATTATAGTATATATAGTATAGTATAGTATATATAATACAACTGTGTTTGAGTAATTTATTCAATAATTAACTTATGTACACACAGCACTAGTTAGAACCAACCATCTTTCACTGGCGGTGAACTTGTAAAGACAGTTTTTTAATCACCAATTAGTAGCAGGTAGCTGAAACAATGACGCGCCCCACTAAATTATATTTTATTTATATGTAATCCATAAGCTTATATATTTTATATTGGTTTATTAGTATTTTTATATATTTGCATATGAATGTATTAGTTTTCTGTGTCTATTCGTTATAATTATTGTTTTTTTTCTTTTAATTAATTATTAAATTGCACCACCTTATTATCCCTGATCACCGCGACTGTTGACTGGTAAAGAATGCCATCAGGCATTAAGTCTGATATGTATACATTTCGTTGTGCAAAAGAATAAATAAATAAATAAATAAAACGTTTTACTTAAAACAGATATAAATAGACTTGTTTCTTATTCAAATAAACTCAATATAAGCACTTTTAAATAGTCACTTTTAACCGAACCGATAAAAGGGCGATGTTAATATAAAAATTATAATTTCTGGACAATTAACACAGCGCCATCTGGCCCTAAGTTAAGCAGAGTTGTTCTTATGGGTTCTAGATAACTGATAGAAATACATTTTATTTGTATAAATACATATATAATATACATTAAAAAACTGTTGCGAACTCTTTTTTACACTTTTATTATTATATATGTTTTTTATAATAGACTAGCTATGTATGCACATGTATTATACATACCGTCCTCTTAAGGGGGTCTTCCTATGTGATGGGTTGAAAAAATCGATTTTTTTTTTTTTTCATAAATTGCTCCCTTAACATGTCTAGAATACGGTAGTAAAGCGATTTTAGAAAATTCGAAGTCGTTTTAAAGATACAGCAGGTAAAAGAAAGAGCGGTTCGGAGCGGTGAGTTGGCAGTTAGAGACCGGGCCTATTGTGTACCGTCGGCTTTATACCTGGCCTCCCTTTTATTAATATATTTGTTTATACAAGTTTAAGATAAAACCAATAAAGGAATAGGAGGAAAAGGAGCAGGTAAACTTACTGATAAAGTTATCCAAGAAATTACAAAATTCTACGGATTAGCAATTCGACGCCATCCAGATTCGCTTGAAGATATGAGAAAGGAAGTTTGGGCAACGTACTATCACAAATGTTCTTCTGATGAAAACCCTCAGCATCAATTTTGTCCAGAAGGCGAAGACAGTTGGTGTAAATGGCGTAAGGCTGAAGCTAATAATGAACTGGACCAATTTCATCACGATAAACCACCTCTAATTCCGCAAGTCCAAGAAGCTATCAAACCGGTTTTCGAAGATTTATCGAAAGACGAATTATTAATTCGTTGTTTAGGAGCAGAGACACAAAACAATAACGAATCTTTGAATTCTTTGATTTGGACTTTCGCTCCTAAACATCTTCATTCTGGTCCCAAAGTTGTTGAAATTGCTAGCTACTTAGCAGTTATTATCTTTAATGAAGGTTTTCAAGGTATTTTAAAAGTTATGTCGATTATGGGATGCCCTGTTGGTCGTGAAGCCCAAGCGTATGTTGAGAAACGGGATGAAAAGCGAATCTTACGCTCTGAGCGGCGCGTAAGTGATGTCGTTAAACAAGCCAGGATTGACTCAAGAGCTGAACAATCTGCTTTAAAAGAGTTTCACGAGGAAGAGGAAGGAATACTCTATGGACCAGGCATCGCCGATTGAGAGTAAGTTGATATTTTAATAGTTTTTAACGGACTTGAAACTTTAAACGCGTTTTTCTCAAAACTGTGTTTTTCAAACTTTCCTCCATTGTATCTCAGAAACGGCTGGACCGAATTACTTGAAATTTTTACAGGGCACACTCAATATATGTAAACGCATGGAATGAACTATTATCAATCGAAAATTTTCAAAACTTCGATTTTTTTATAGCAAAAAACAAAAAAAAAAAAAACGCCTAATTTGCAACTTTTATTTCAAATGTCTATCAAAAATCCAATTTTTTTTATATTCATTTGATTATAGGTCATTCCGTGCTTTTAAGCCTACAAATTAAAACGCCGTGTTTTTTTTTTTTTTCAGATAAGCCGATCAGCCGGAATCGTGGAGGAAGTGGGAGCTCTTTTTTTCGAGGCGGGGGTGTTCAGAGCGCTGTAACTCTAGTTTGACTGAATATTTTTAGCTGAAATTTTATATTTATACTGTCCAAATATGTTAATAAATGATAAAAAACTTGAAGCTCTAAATATTTACTGGTCGTAGAAAAAAAATCCTAAAATATCCCTAAAAAACAGGCCGTCACATAGGAAGACCCCCTTAAATCACTCTATCTATTAAAAAAACCGCTTCAAAATCCGTTGCGTAGTTAAGATTTAAGCATATAGAGGGACGGGCAGACAGCGACATCGAATAGAATTGAATAGAAAATCATTTATTCAAATAAACTTACATTGAAGCACTTTTGAATAGTCATTACATTTTTTTTAATCTACCGATCGACTTTGTTTTATACTATGTAATGATATACTATATTGTTTTATATATATGACATAAGTGAATATATATTCTGCGACTATATCGGTGCCTTTTTCTGTGCTCGACTCGTTTTGATCTCCTTCCTTCACAAACACCTAGGTATACTGTAGGTGCAAATAGTATGTATTCAAACCCAGAACCGTTTATTCACATAGGACCTTTCGTCCTCGTAAGTAGGTCGTATAATAATAATAATAATAATAATAATAATAATAATAATGTATTTAGTATCAGGCATATACATAATGAATCCTGATATTAGCCGGAACAAACAGACAAACAGACAAAAATTGTAAAAAATGTTATTTTAGTGTATTTTTTTTCTTTCTTTCAGCATATATTTGTCCACTGCTGGACGTATGCCTCTTGCATAATTTTCCACTTCAGTCTGTTTGTGGCGTGTCTTGTCCAGATATATATAGATATCATCAAACCATCTGGCAGTTGGTCTGCCTACGCTTCTGCTTCCCATACTAGGTCGCCACATTACGGATCTGTATGTCCATCTGTTGTCTTTGCTTCGGCATACATGACCAGCCCAACGCCACTTTATTTTATTTTAGTGTATGTATCGTATTTATATTCATATACATGTAGTATAAAACGGTTATTTCAATATTACAAACAGACGCTCCAATTTTATCTTATATATAAAATTCTCGTGTCACAGTTTTCGTTTCCATACTCCTTCGAAACGGCTTGACTGATTCTCATGAAATTTTGTGATTATTGAGTAGGTCTGAGAATCGGCCAACATCTATTTTTCATCCCCCTAAATGTTAGGGGTAGTCCACCCCTAAATTTTTTATTTTTATTTTAAGGCAAAACAACGTTTGCCGGGACAGCTCATTTATATGTATAAATTAGATACATTTGAATGTTAATAAATAATAAATACTTACATTCTCAGAAAGCACCACCCAGTCCATTCACTGGCCTTTTAAAATCTATGTTAACTTAAATATTAAGTACAATTGTTATGAGTTGATTGTATATAACAATTTCAACTCAACTATTGCCAACAATTTAATAACAATGCGCTCTGACAGATTGCAGAGCTATCTCTTATCTGGTGCGTTATCTGATAGCCGATAGATTTTACATATTATGTAAACCGAATGGCACATTGTGACCAATGAATGAGATGGTCGTTATAATAGTTTTTTTTATACTAGTGGTCGAAAATCGACCACAATAATATTATAAATCGAAAGATATCTTTGAATTAGCAAATTGTGTGTTGCTCTTTTAAATAATCCTTGTAACTTCACATTTTTCAAGTCGAAACGTGTGAATACAAACTACCAACTAGCACTAATTTATTAGGGTCAAATATAAATCTATATATATAAATATAATTTGAGTGTTTGTTTGTAATATTGAAATAACCGTTTTTTACTACATGCATATATATATGAACATACACCAAAATAACATTTTATACAATTTTTGTCTATCTGTCTGTCTGTTTGTTCCAGCTATTCTCTGAGTTCTACTCAAAAGTTAGAGAATTTTTCTAAAATAAAAGTAGCCTAAGTTACTCCTTATTATATCAGCTACATCAGGTACCTGCCAATAAAAGTCCTGTCAAAATCGGTCCAGACAGACAGACATACAGACAGAAATGGTAAAAAATGATATTGTGGTATATGTACCGTATTTATATTCAGATGCAGATATCATAATAAAACAAGATAAATATTTGAGTAAACAATTTATTTTTATATAAGACTTATTACCAAATATATTATTTATTATTGTTAGGGTTCGCATGGATATTTTCGAAAAATCTGATATTTTATATTAAAAGAAGGTAGTTTCATTATTACTCGGTATCGTTAAACTAGTTGCATATAACCCCCACTCATATCTTCTCTGTATAAAAGGGAGGGTTTTTGTAAGCCGCGGCATTCGGTCCTTGAGCACAGGATGTGCTGGTTGTATTTTAATTGCTAAAGTGAATTGTGTTAGAGACATAGTTAAATTAATGTTATTTTATTATAACACATACTTTTACTAGTACATAAAGTTGATATATCTAACATATCAGAAGTGTGAAGAACCTAAAACTTATAATTTCGAAACATCGAATGAGTCATCGCACGTCCAGATCACGTGTCACCGAAGATGCCGTAATTGAAGCTGTAGGTGCAGAAGTGGTGCAAATCGGTGCCAGAACGACATGCTGAGCGACGGGACAACGCGGGAGCATACTTAAGGTCACGTAGTCTTTCTTTATCTATATAAATACTATTAGAAATTGTGAAGAATAGAATAGAAAACCCTTTGTTTAAATGGGCTTGGTTTGGTATCTACGTTTGAATAGTTATGGCTATTTTTTTTACCGCTCTTTCGGTTGCCTTATCGCGGATAGAACGAGCAAGAGGCTTGCTCTTTTAAATAATCGTTGTGACTTTGCATTTTTAAGTTTAAATGTGTGAATGCAAATTACCAGCCAGCACTAAATTGTTAGTCAAAATATTATATACACAATAAGATTAAAACAGTTGGTAGTTATTAGAAGTCCTTCGAATGTGGTTTTACATCACAAACGTATTCTCAAAATACACAAAAGTTACATAAATTTAGTACCTTCTATCAATCAGAAAAAAAAAAAAAAAAGTGGAAGATATGTTTAAAAGGAAAAGCAGTTTTAACCTCATAGATTTATATTATTATGAAAAATTAACATTAATCAGTGTAATACTGAAGAGAAGTGAGGCAGTAGTCTAATGTTGACAGATCCATTGACTACAGACCTTTGCAATCGTAATGTATTAGATTATGTAGCGAAGTATGTATTACTATTGCAGCAACAATGTTGACAGATCCATTGTTGAAGTGAGGCAGTAGTCTAATGTTGACAGATCCATTGACTACAGACCTTTGCAATCGTAATGTATTAGATTATGTAGCGAAGTATGGATAACTATTTCAGCAACAATGTTGACAGATCCAATGTTGAAGTGAGGCATTAGTCTAATGTTGACAGATCCATTGACTGCAGACCTTTTCGATCGTAATACATATATAAGATTATGTAGAGAATTATTGAGTCGCTTTATGAAAGTTTTTCAAAATAAGTTAATACTTTTACGTATACACAGAATGTGTGGGTATATATTATATTGAGAAGTAACAGTGAAATCGGCTGCTTTTCTCCAATAATAATATTCCGTAAGATAATAGATTGTGGTAGTAACGAATATAGACTATATCTTAGAATTGATATATTATCTAACCTTGTGTACTGTATAAGCTAATGACTTGTGTTGCGGGGTAATAATACGATGTTGTCTATTGAGATGATGTACATATATATACTACAGATGATAATAGACTGACAATGTGTACATAAAAATATTGATCTTATATACTAAATGACAATAGGAAAATGTAAGGTGGGGTGACACAGTTTAGACACAGCAGTGCTTAGTACACAATATTGAATTTGTCTTACTAGACATTGTCAAAATGCAATTATTATTTTGATGTATCTAGGTAACTTTGTCCCATATCGTTTCTGGAATAACAGTAGACTCTATAAAGTCTAGAGATTCGTTGGTAAATTTGTATTGGTATTGAAATGAGAACACGTTTTGTTTTCTCAAAGTTTGATCCATGTTTGTTAGTCGTAAACTAGTGCAAGAGATGCAGTAACGCACTATTTACCTCGCTATAATTGTGTAGTAATTAAGGTCGGATTTCACCAAAGAAACTGATCACGTTTAGTTCGAACTGAACGCCATTAAAATATTTAAACGTGTTCAAAGCTTCATTTTGCATTTCACCACTACAAATTTCGCTAAACACGTTTATAAATTCTGAACGTCTGATTTCCTACAGTTAACTCTTTAAATGCATTTAAAACAGCTGTCAGTTATTAAACAGTAATCAATCCAATTTTTAACATTGTAATATAATGTAATAAAAATAAAATTGCCAGTAGTTTATTATAGGTAAAGGTTGTTGTTTTATATTTTGTAGTCGACACTTATTAAATTAGACTTAGTCGAGTACTTATTAAATTATAATTTATTAGCCAACAACATTCAATCTTAATACAAAAAGTATAACACTATTATTACATCTACCTTATTTTAACAAAATGTTCAAATTCAATTATTTACTTGTGAAGTACAGGTAACAAAAATCTTTGAAGAAATAACATGTTTCACTGTCTTCTGCAATTAGGTGTGCAAAAATAATTTTAAAAAAATAAGGGAGGAATATATTATCGAATTACAATAAATTTACAATTATACAATACATAAATATATACAAGATGACGATTACTGATTTAAAGTGTTCATGAGTGAATAATGAACTCGTCTTGACTTATTTCAAACAGTGCGGTCTAGAATTGTGATACTCGTATTTGGATAGTAGAATTTATATTTCAGATATTATTATGGGATATTAGAAAGAAACGAGTGCTTAGTGCTTTTTGATGGATGTAGGTACGGACAGCCGGGAGAGAATTAAGCGAAGACATGTAAACTATGATATTGTGAAATTAGAGGAGAAAAGATAAATCGGATAGTACCTATTGTTAACAGGTTGATGTAGCTTACTATTTATATATTCGTACGCAACAGTTTGTTTCAGGAATGTAATATATTTTATGATTTTACTAATAAAGTTTCGGTATATAAATTAGTTTATTATTAAATAGATTCTGTGGAAGACAAAGTACATAAGCTTTGAAAATGTTATTGAGGCACAATTATGATACACAGACAGAAAAGATTATTATGAAAGAGATTTGAATATTCTGGAAAATTTTATGATGACCTTGGCAATGTGACTATTAATAGGCTACATCAGTTTTCCGGTGTATAGAAATTGTTTCCCACCAAATACAACCGCTAAATAGCTGGGATAAGGCCGGAGTAAATTGGTATTATGAAGATAGCACTTCTTTGCTTTTGCGGAGCTTCCGATTATATTCTATGAATCTACTGTACTGTAAAGATGCATGGCGACTTCGTATAGATGTGTCAGGAATACCTATGTAATGTTATTAATGCCAGTTAATCATTGCACATGTAACTAGGATTGAAAATGACATGTCCGTATGTCCTGGGGTGAACAGTGATTCACAAGCGCAATGTTTAATATATAGGAAGAAAAGGAAATTTATATAAATAGCAATGATTGAAAAGATTGTCGAATTGAAGATTCATATTTACGGGTGTAAATAATACATGGAAGGACCTATTTAACATATAAATGGTATAATTGTGACCGATGGGAGTGTATGACGTCACACAATGAAAAGAAAAATGAATAAGCCAAGAACCCAGTGATAGTAAAAGAATGATAGATATATGTATACAATTGTTACTTATATGATAAGGAAGGGCACAACATTCCCTTAATACGAACATGTGACATGGTAGCTATTATTGCACTTAGAACGTGTTGCGTTGTGAAGTTAAAACTATCAAGGATTCTTTTGCGGATGTAATCTATGGTATCCAGTTTTGACGATAGTAGATATTCGTAGTCAGTGTGGACGAGCTGGTTTATAAGCATGGATAATAAACTACTTTATAATAGCATATAGAATGTAAATAAGTAGTACCACATGTTCTAAGTTGTTTTAGCAAGCCCAAAAGTAAGAGCCGACTGTTGCCGCAGATCAGATGCTGACGTGTATTCACAATATTGCTCTAAAAGTGAACAATGATACTACTAGTGGGAGTGATGAATTAGGATACATAGTTTTTATGATCGCCGAGAATTTTCTTGAAATTTAGTAATACTGATATTAACTACACCTGTAATTATTGTTTCAGATCGACTGTCTGTAATTATTGGATTGTCTGATTGGTGTTCCGTTTTTACGAGAGCATCGAGCGTTGAAGCTGTTGACCATATTTGCTTCGAATGGTATAAGAAGATATAGAATAGTGTATTCTATATTAGTCGATGTCTAATGAAATCTCACAAATAAATCGATGAATTAGTGGGACAGCTTGCCTGGATAATCGATCGTTCCAGTAAATAGCCACGCTGAATAATCGATCGTTCCAGTAAATAGATGCGCTGGATAATCGATCGTTCCAGTAAATAGATGTTCTGGATAATCGATCGTTCCAGTTATTGGCTGCGCTGGATATTCGATCGGTCCAGCAATGCCTGTAAATGTTCGTTTTCCGATTAATCGATGGTTCGGATCATAAATGCCTTTTAATAGATGGTTCTTTTACAGATAATATAAAATTCGATTTCTAGATATTAGTCAATATTTTATAGTATTGTATACAAGTGTATAAGTTTACCTGATATATTCATCTTGTTCTAATGTATTATAAACAGTTGTATACACATGTCATGTATTTGTTATAATTAATAAAAGGTAGACTAATTAATCGAGATTCGTAAATATTTTATGGTGTTGAAGTTTATGTAATATATTAATTTCGTTCTAATGAATTATAAACAGTTGTTTACACATCTAATTATGTTCATAGATTGACTCTTCTATATGAGTTTATATTTTTTATATTCTATATGTATTTTTTATAATTTATAATAGGTTGAGTAATTAAGTAAGTTTAAGGAGCAGGACATTGTCGACTACATACGGACCAGGAGTGACCTGACATTGAGGGTGGCGCGGCTGGAGTGGAGTCATAGCGCGAGTCTCAAGGCGTTTGTGGTACGAGTTCCCACCAACATGCTGACCACCTTCATGAGGGGGGACTGCTGGCCGAAGGGTGTGGTCTATCGGCGCTGCCGTGGCAGATTACCATCATCAGTGCCGTGATCACACAGACAATTTATATTTCTTTCTTATAATTATATTATTCATACGTATGTTGGTCTGTAGGGTGTTTATAATATGGGCATTAACTGCC
This sequence comes from Achroia grisella, assembly GCF_030625045.1. Classification (NCBI taxonomy): domain Eukaryota; kingdom Metazoa; phylum Arthropoda; class Insecta; order Lepidoptera; family Pyralidae; genus Achroia; species Achroia grisella. Next base: position 487,343 of record NW_026713018.1, on the reverse strand, counting down.
TGATTTTAATTAATTAATTAATTTCGATCTCATTTTTCTATGATTATTGTACTTGCACATTTTTTTTTTAGTCTGTTTCATTAATTTGTGGTGATAATGTCGTGGCCCACAAAACTCCGATTGTTAGGGTTGCACCAGGCATCGTGTGCGAGGACGCACACATTGTCAGGATGGTCGATTGTTAGGGTTCGCATGGATATTTTCGAAAAATCTGATATTTTATATTAAAAGAAGGTAGTTTCATTATTACTCGGTATCGTTAAACTAGTTGCATATAACCCCCACTCATATCTTCTCTGTATAAAAGGGAGGGTTTTTGTAAGCCGCGGCATTCGGTCCTTGAGCACAGGATGTGCTGGTTGTATTTTAATTGCTAAAGTGAATTGTGTTAGAGACATAGTTAAATTAATGTTATTTTATTATAACACATACTTTTACTAGTACATAAAGTTGATATATCTAACATTATATTATACTACAATCAATATACATACATATATATAAGGTGTAGAGAACATCGTTTTTTTTATATACCCCTTATTTAGCAGTGAATTCGTATCTAGTACCCATATAACTTTTTTTTATTCTTTACTAGCCACTCGCCCCGGCTTCGTACGTACATGTATTATACTATTAAAAAAATCGCTTCAAAATCCGTTGCGTAGTTTTAAAGATTTCAGCATACAGAGGGACGGACAGACAGCGACAGGGGTACCACTCCGATCGATCCCCCGTCCAATTCAAACGGGGACCGATATTACCGACCGACCGACTGACCGACGGCCTGAGCCGAGGTTTGAACCCCTAGTGGTGCCCTCAGACTAACGTCGTATCCGTCAGGTAGGACTTGGCCTTCAGCCGCTCCATAAGTCCATCCGTAGTTTTGGAGTGCCATCTGCACTCGCCCCCTAACGTCCGGTGAAGCTGTAAAGGCCAGCTGCGGCCAACAGCATTAGAGTAGTCGGAAAAAAAACAGCGACAGGTACTTTATTTTATACTATGTAATGATTGCACAATAAAGAGTGTACAAGAGCCGAGCTTATTGCCATATACCAGATTTGAATCAATTTATACTTTTGACTATCTATCCGGCGATGGAAACACCGACAACAAAAATTTATCCGACAGATGGCAGTAAGTTCGCTCCATTCTATAATGATTCAAACATTCTCAGCGAAATCAATTTCATAACTACCCACATTGGCCCAGATTAGGTTTACGTTATATATATGTATGTCATACACAATTATACATATATATATATATATATATATAAACACCTCTTTGGGCACTTTGTTGATCACGCCACAAGCCAAACACTTGCTGATTCCACCTTTTGCACTGAATAACTTGACTCCTATCGCGTATATCTCAGTCGGTATGGCAACGTCGCATTCTATTTTGCGATGTGGCCATATATATTCGTCGATAGTACGATATACTCGACACATTTTTTACTAATAATTCGTGCATGACTGGCTCCGAACGGCTAAATTTTTGGTATACACAAAGACTTTTTGGCTCTGAATATATTTCAAAAATCAATTAATTATGTTGATCACTTTATATACTCGTCATTACTGCGATACTTATTTTCATCCGAATATATATAGATACCGTAACGGTCTATCAATTATGAATTTATTAATTTACTAATCTAGATATTTTATATTCGCAATGCTCCATACATAGTAACTCCACCGTTACAGGGGGGAGCACCGTACACCGCACCCCGCGCACACAAACAAATTAGATATTTTTTGAATACACAACGACTTTTTGGCTCTGTATATATATTTCAAAAATCAATTAATTGTGTTGATCACTTTATATACTGGTCCTTACTGCGATACTTATTTTAATCCGAATATATATAGATACCGTAACGGTCTATCAATTATGAATTTACTAATCTAGATATTTTATATTCGCAATGCTCCATACATGCAAGCTCCAGCAACGGTGGAGGCAGGGGGAGCACCGTACACCGCACCCCGCGCACACAAACAAATTAGAATAAATTAAATTCATAAGATTATTTATATATTTCGACTGCCTCGGTGGTCACACCGCTTTACATCCGATGGTCGCGGGTTCGATTTCTCGCACGGTGCAAACAATTGTACTCATCGGTCATCGATTGTTTTCATCGGTCTGGGTGTTTTATATGTATATTATATATGTATTTACAAAATAAAAATATCTATTTATATCAGTTCAGTATCAGTCTGTGTTAATTGTCCAGGGCTATTTATTATATTTTTTATAAACAGTTATCTTTTTCCATCGCACCGCTCGCTATCGACAGTGAATTCATAGAAATGTCACTCTAAAAACAAAAATAGTTTTGTGTTTTGTATTTCAAATACTAAATGCAAAATAGGTATTTTCAAAATACTTTTTCAAAATAAAGTACCTTTTGAATTTTTGTCCAAACCTCAGATATTTTAGGTATATCAATCATTACATAGTGTAGTATAAAACAAAGTCGCTGTCGCATCTAACAGTACATAAATAAAGAAAGAAGACTTTTTGGCTCTGATACCGTAACGGTCTATCAATTATGAACTAAATAGTTGAATAAAACTGAATAAGCAGTTGCTCCACTCTATAGGTACTGCGTCGTCGTCGTATGCTGTTCATTTTTTCACTCGTTTTGGCGCCAAGAGAGGGTCACATAGTCGTGGTCAAGTTAAGAACTTATAATTTAATTTTGATAACAATAGATACAAGTAAAAAGTAGGTATTATATTAATGTACGTAAGTACTGTACTTAAAAATATTTATTCTTTATTGTACATTTGAAAAACTTAACACTTAAGGACTTGTACATACTGCCATTTTCTCTTAAAGACATCCAGAGAAGCACTATTAATCAAATACGCGGGGTGCACCGACCTTTGACCTTATAACAGCTGATTCGCGCGTAACGAATTACATTGCTATTTTTTAGTATTTTATAGTGGATATTTCACTATAAAATATTATTATTTCTTTAGATTATGACGTAATAACATAGTTTACATGATTTTAAGGGAAACATACGATAAAAAAAATTCCCGTAAAATGTAAAAGATAAAAAATGGTTATTGTTGGTTATCCTTAAGAGATAGACATATACCATCACGGACTTTTTTGTTGACCTTATATTGATACATCTCAAAGCACTAGACAATACGCATTTTCATTAAACAGTAGTGTATTTTTATTTATTTATTTAACTTTAATGCACAAAAAAATTTGTACATGTGGTGGACGTAATATCTTGCCGCGTTAATTACCAGGCAACTATGAGTGCAAATAAGAAATGTCAAAAAAAGATATATAAATACAAAGCAAAAATATAAATTTTTATAAAAAAATAACAATATACATACATAAATATATATGTAAATATAACCCATAAATGTATAAATATTCTATATAAATAAATACATAATGATCCGATAATCAAATTATAAGTACAGTCTCAAATTGAAAGTAAGAAAAACAGAAAATATAGACAGAACTATAGGGATATATCAGAAAGATGTGAAAAAAGGAGAAGGACAGTAAAAAAGTTAGAAATTTAAATAATGTTCCCGCAATTTCTGTTTAAATGAATTTATTACATTATTATATATATTAGGCATACGACTAGCCTTGTGACTGTTACTTTTTTTTTAATCTATACATCTATACATGTAAATAAAATTGGAGTGTCTGTTTGTAATATTGAAATAACCGTTTTTTACTACTTGCATATGAATATAAATACGGTATATTTTACAAGTTTTGTCTGTCTGTCTGTCTGTTTGTTCCGGCTAATCTCTGAAATAGCTGGACCGATTTTGACGGGACTTTTTTTGCCAAGTAGCTGATGTATATAGTAACTTACGCTACTATTATTTTAGAAAAATAAAATAAAATTTCACGCGGACGAAGTCGCTGGGGCCAACTAGTCTATAGATATACCGAGATTTAATGTTTAAGTTGCTATTATGTTGTTGACAAAATTTTACTGTAATGTTACTATTACGTTATCCTACACAATTTGTATTATTTTGGATGAATAAATAAATAAATAAATAATAATCTATACATATAAATAAAATTGGAGTGTCTGTTTGTAATATTGAAATAACCGTTTTTTACTACATGCATATGAATATATATAAGGTGCATATACCAAAATAACAATTTTTATAATTTTTGTCTGTCTGTCTGTCGGTCTGTTTGTTCCGGCTAATCTCTGAAATGGCTGGACCGATTTTGACGGTACTTTTTTTGGCAGGTAGCTGATTTATAAGGAGTAACTTAGGCTACTTTTATTTTAGAAAAATAAAGTTAAATTCCACGCGGACGAAGTCGCGGGAACAGCTTGTTTTTAATAAAAACGGTTTATTTGATAGAAAAAACATCTTTTTTGTGGTACTTGAGAATGTTGAAGCCTGTTGTTTGTAATATTGAAATAACCGTTGTTTACTACTTGCATATGAATATAAATACGGTACATACACCAAAATAACATATTTTACAATTTTTGTCTGTCTGTCTGTTTGTTCCGGCTAATCTCTGAAATGGCTGGACCGATTTTGACGGGACTTTTTTTGGCAGGTAGCTGATGTAACAAGGAGTAACTTAGGCTACTTTTATTTTAGAAAAATAAAGTTAAAAACCATGTGGACGAAGTCGCGGGAACAGCTAGTGTATAATATATTAGAGATACCTACGTGTTTTTTTATTGATGATTAGCTGTACACGGGATTTCGTCCGTGTGGAATTTCACTTTATTTTTCTAAAATATAAGAAGTTAAATTGTCGGTAAGTTAAGTTGTCGGTAGTCTAGCGATTTATCTAGCACACCGCTTTGATTCCTGCTTGGTGGTCGAGGGTTCGATTCCTCGCACGCTGCAAACATTTGTATTCATGAGTATGATTGTTTGTAACGGTCTGGGTGTTTTCTATGTATAGATAATATATATGTATTTACGAAAAAAAATCTTTGTATTTATATCAGTTGTCTAGTACCCATAACATAATCTTCAGCTAGCTTAACTTGGGTCTAGATGAAGCTGTGTGAATTGTCCTGAGATTACTATTATTACTATAATAAATCTTTTCAAATCAGCCGATGTTTATTTTTGCCATAATACGTGCTGTTACCATGTGATAATATTACGTACGTACTTATTACTGTTTTAAATGTGATGCGTTCATTATTTACATTTCCTTTGAATTAAAGACAAATGTATATATATATATATATATATATATACACTTGCTCACTTAGTTGATCCAGCCACGATCCGTAGATATTGCTGATTCCATTATCTCTCTCTTTCTACCACTATAACGGTAGCGTGGCGGAACGGCAACATGTTGCCGTTCCGCGTTCTACCACTATCTTTGTATTCTAATATGCGATGTTGCCGTTCCGACCGAGACCATGCGTTGTTGCCAAATGTATTCGTCGATAGTAGTAGATACCTATACTCGATATATATTTTTTCAACAATTTCCTGCAATAGTGAATCCGTATCGGCAATTTTTTTTAAATGCACAAAGATTTTTTAGCTCTGAATATATTTAAAAATCATTTACTTGTGTGTTGATGAATTTATATACTAGTACATGAAGTACCTAATACTTGTTTTGATTTGAATAGGTAGCGATATTATGAATTTATTATACGTAATCTAAAAATTTTGACGAAATAAAAGTAATTAGTTATCTGTTAACCTTGACTTCATGCTGGCACCAGTATTATCAGATGATGAACATACTCTTCGAAAACTTACAGCAGAAATATCGTGTTTGGACTCATTAGATAGGTCTCGATGAATAGAGTTTAAAAAACTTAAAATAAATGGTAAATTAGAAATAACGTATAAAAACACCCTACGCAAAATTCAACCACTTTATAACTTAATAATAATAATTAGGAAAAGAGCAAAGCTATAAATGCACTGAAAGTAATTGATGCCTTCTACACAATATTTTCAGTATTAAACAACTCTGTTTGTTCAGTAAAAGTGTAAATACACTGGTAACCTTTAATCCTATTTTATATGCAAACATTACATATGCAAACCCTAAAGTTTTATTTCAGAATGGCCAGTAGTTTTGAAGAAATAAGTCTTTGAAATTGTACGTGTAACTTATATATATACTAGTTTTTTCACCATAACAAGCAACACCAATATGGCCTAGTTAGTAGTGTACCTGTGTACCAATACCACATTACCACACAGACACTCCGAGTTCGAATTTCTTTCCGTCCGTTTACTTTTATTATTTATTTTTTTGTTTTTTTTTTTAATTTAATATTTTAATAATCAATTTAATTTATACGACTATTAATTTATAATAAAAACGTATGTAGTTAAGCATTAAATTAATTTTACTAGTTAGGAATGTACCTGTGTACCAACTTACCACACAGCCATCCCGGGTTCGATTCCTACCATTGGCTTTTTTTTATTTTTTTTTTTAAAGTAATATTTAAAATTAACTATTTAATAATTAAATGAATTTAATCGATAAAAACGTCGTTAAGTATTAAATTAATTTTAAGTGATATTAACTATTATATTATGCATAAAAAATATTTTGTGATAATAAAGAAAATACATTTAAAATGTTTTACTTGTTGTGTTAATTATTTATAAGATCTTACTATAATTGTTAGCTGCTTTACAATTTAGAAAGTATAATAGGTAATGTAAATTAAAGTTAATTTAATACTTAACAACGTTTTGTTCGATTAAATTCATTTCATTATTAAAATAGTTAATTTAAAATATAAAATAAAGACAAAACAAAAAAAAAATAACAAAAAAAAAATCGGTGGCGGGAATCGAACCTTGAGCGTCCGTTTGGTAAGTTGATTTGAAATTCAAAGGCTTATTTCTTCGAAATTACTGGTCATTTTGAAATAATACTTAGGGTTCGCATACCCTTATCGGATACTACAACTACACGGAGTCTCGTCAAAATAAAATATCTAGGTTAGGTATAATAAATTCATAATTAATAGACCGTTACGGTATCTGTATACATTCGGATCAAAACAAGTACTATGAAATAAGAACGAGTATATAAATTGATTAACACAAGTAATTGACTTTTGAAATATATTCAGAGCCAAAAAGTCTTCTTTATTTATTTATGTACTTGTTAGATGCGACAGCGACTTTGTTTTATACTATACTATGTAATGATTGATATACCTAAAATAAATAAAATATCTGAGGTTTGGACAAAAACTCAAAAGGTAATTTATTCTGTAAAAGTATTTTGAAAATACTTATTTTGCTTTTAGTGTTATAGTACTTTAAGTGTTATATTTTAAGTAACAATGTTTAATTATAATTAATACTACTGCACCAACACTCCGATCGTGCAAAAAATTTTGCTGTTTCATTATTTTTTAGTTTAATTAGTGGTCTACCTAAGTCCTGGGCTAAGCGGGGGGAGAGTCATGACCCCCCATGACTCCCAAGATCTCCATGACGCTCCCCCCTGGATCCGCTGTTGCGTCTTCTCTTCATTCGCTCAGTACGTTGTTACAAAAGGAAAAATTCCCGTCCAAAAAATAACAAGTATTGAGTTTTGATCTGGAGTCACGTTACTCCAGACTGATTTCTATAAATATTTAGATTAGATAGACTATTATTCTTGAAATACTAGCTAGACAATATTAAGTTACTGTAGCCATAATGTAGTAGCCCAAACGTGCCAATGAGGAAGCCCTTGGCAAATGCTGCACCCTGATTGGCCCGTTTGAATTGGATCAAGAAGTGGTCGTATGCCAAAAAGGTGGATTTGTATAAAATCGTGTATAAATCGCTTAATTATTATTATTACCCGTCGTGACAGTTGTGGCTCAAAACGGATCAACATTTATATATGGTCAGCTGGCATTAGATCAACAAAAGGCCTCCGGATCAACAAGTGAAAATGGATCAACAAAAAACTACCTATACGGCACGTCTGAGCCACAAAGTGCCCAAGGGGATATTTATATATATATATATATATATATATATATATATATATATTGTAATTGCATATTGTAACATTTATTAGAAATAGAAATAATCTTTATTCAAATAAACTCATTACAAGCACTTTTGAGTAGTCATATTTTGATTCTACCACTCATTCGGAATGCAGATTCATCACAAGAAGAATGAGCAAGAAACTTGTGAGTTGCTCTTTTTAATAGATGTTTTTTTTATATAAGTAATTACAGTATAACAAGTAAGAGGCATGCGATAATCAACATAGAAATCGCTACGCACTCATTATTAGTGTAATCAGATAATATTGTCAGTGCTATGGATTTTAGGTTTTTCTATAAAAACATTATTATCGTTAACGAATTCTTCAATTTTATAGTAAGCTTTTTTGCAAAGGAAGTGTTTTATATGACATTTAAATCTTTTTTCAGGCAGATATATATTTGAAAAGAATACGAGCTGCGATTCTTGTCAGTTCTTCTCATCTCGAAATCATTCCGAACTGACGGTATATTTGATATATCATAAGAGTCTGTAATAGACCTACATGAATAAAGATATTTTTTAATGTATCAACATATGTATACACTTTATAGTAATTTATAAAAATAATTTACATTAATAATACAGTAATATTTTATTTATAAATGCATATGTTTTAATACCAATACTAGCTGACTCGCGCAGCTTCGTCTGCTTCACACTTACTTGACATTTATCATTATATTTCGCTATATTTACATAATATCTCTTTAAATTATAGCCTATGTGTTATTCTGATGTATAAGCTATATTACTGTAAAGTTACATCAAAATCCGTTCAGTAGTTTTTGCGTGGAAGAGTAACAAACATCCATACTCACAAACTTTCGTGTTTATCTATCTACTATAAATATATATAACTCAAAGGGAACTGACTGACTGACATAGTGATCTATCAACGGACAGCCCAAACCACTGGACGGATCGGGCTGAAATTTGGAATGCAGGTAGATATTATGACGTAGGCATCCGCTAAGAAAGGATTTTAATTAATTCTACTCCCAAGGGGATAAAATATAGGATGAAAGTTTGTCAATCTTAAACCGATCGGGGTGAGACTTTGCATGCATAAAGCTACTATGACGTAGGCATCCCTTAAGAAAGGATTTTGATAAATTCTAGCCCTAAGGGGATAAATTAACGCGAGCGAAGCCGCGGGAAAGAGCTAGTAATATTATTAAGACTAAAATAAGATTATAACATGATATTTTCAAATGATTCTGCGACTGTAGCGTTTGCCGGAGGCGAAAAATTGTTAGTAATAGAGCCTATTACCAACAATCAACCAAGTACCCTAACAGTTTCTCCACGTCTCGCCTGGAAACCACCATGGTGTATGACGACCTGACCGGAACGCTCACCTATGACCGGTGGCAGAGGCCAAGGTACCCGAGCAGGATGCCCCCCTCGGACATGCCGGTGCGGCAGTTCACAGACGTTACCAGCATCCCTGCAGCAGGGACCTCGTAGTACCTGTCAGGTAGGAGCATACATTAGTGGAAAGTCGAGGAATGGCATACCGGCTCGAGTTCCACCCAAATTTCCATTGAAACTTGGACAATTCCTGATGAATTCACCACAATGACTGACCTGATTTCATCCACATTTTAATATCCACTGGTGCCCCGCCAGCGTATATGAATACATATAAATAAAATTGGAGTGTCTGTTTGTAATATTGAAATAACCGTTACATGCATATGAATATAATTTTTTTTTACAATTTTTGTCTGTCTGTCTGTCGATCTATATATTTCGGTTAATCTCTGAAATGGCTGGACCGATTATGACGGGACTTTTTTTGACAGGTAGCTGATGTAATAAGTAGTAACTAAGGCTACTTTTATTTTATAAAAATATAAAAAAAATTTTAGAAAAATAAAGTTAAATTCCACGCGGGCAAAGTCGCAGGAATAGCTAGTCATTAATAAAAACACATTCATTTAAGGAACCGCAAAATTATACATATATGTAGCTCTGCCCGCGGTTTCCTAGATGTTCTTCTGATGCATAAGCTATGTTAATGTAAAGTTTAATCAAAAACATCCATACTTACAAACTTTCGCTATTAATATTATAATAGAATACAATTATATCTCAATATAGTGAGTTTTTGTATCTTGCTGTTAATTTAATACAGGTCTCGAATCTGCTACCCATAACGGTAAAGCAGTATTAATAGTCAAATTATAGGTTACAGAGACAGGAATGTAGTCTTCAGAAATGGCAACACATAGCATCCATGGACGTCCATGTATAGAAACGACGAGGGTCAACTTCGATCAGGTCGATTACAATGTCAATAAATAGAAAAAAATACAGACCTTATTTTCCATCCATAAGAATTCTCCACCGAAATATAGAATCCGGACTCCTTCAGCAGTAGGTACTTCTGCAGGTCCTGGAACTGGCTGCTGGTTACGTTCAGCGGGTACACGTTGCAGATACCCGAGGTGGTCTGGCTGGTAGAGCTCTGGCCTGGCGAGTCCCTACCTACTAACACCACCTTCAGGTCCTCACCCGTCGAGTTCTTCGCATGCAGCTTTATATTCAAGAACTGATCTTCATTTTCGATCAAGGTCTTCGTAACCACGCAAATGATTAACGTGTCCTGACAATAGAAATCGCAATGGGAGATCCTCGTCGTTCTGTGCTCGGGCGACAATTTGTCTGAAGGATTCACTTTCAGGCATGACCCTCCAATAAAACTATCTTCTAAGCACACTTCGAGACACTCCAGCTCATCAGGAACATATGCTAACGTATATGGCTTCGACAGTCCCGTGTATCTCGACAGACTCGTACCTGATAAGATTTTATCATCTAGTTCACGCCGTTTATAATCTCCTTCGCGTATCACCAGGGTATCTGATGCCAAACTATCATTTCTTTCGGGTGTCATTCCGGGATCTAAAGCCAGATTGCCATCTTTTTCTCGTCGCGCTATGTGTTTTGATATCAGATTGTTATCTGCTTCGATTCTCGTTACGGGATCTGATACCAAATTGTCATCTATTTCGCCTCTCACCGCGAGATCTGCTGACAGATTGTCAACTGCTTCGTCTCTTTTTCTAGCGGTATCCTCTAGCGCATTATCTTCAGCTTTTGTGTCTGATTCGAGATGTTTCAAGTCACGTTTAAACCTTTCTGGAACAGTTTCCTCATAAGATTGCTCAATAGCAATAAATTCGTCAAAATTATTTGTTTCGCTACTAATTTTGAAAGAATGCAACTGTTGACGACTGTTCAGGAATGATTCTTGGTACTTTATTATGCCTGTTGCATCTCTAACTGTAAATTTCTGTGAGATGGTGTGGACGTCGTCAGGTGAGGACAGGAGGAGGTAGCCGTGAGGGCCGTGATTTGAGTTGGGCTGGTACTGCATGTGTCGTAAATTATACCATGGTACAGGGCATATCACCTGTGACGAATAAAGTATCATTGAAATACAATGCAAAAATGTTTAAAGCGAGATGTGATAGTGCAATTTGTAATCTTGCCTACTAATGTCATCGTCCGGGGGGACGTGGAATGTTAGTAATGTGGACTAATGGTGCCATTGCTAGCAATGTACCATGTCAGATCGACCTCCACGCGGTTCCACCTGGGAACCATCGTGATACATTCGCGGTGAATTTGTCACGTTGGGCTAACTGATCTGACTTCATGTTTATCTTATCATTCTGCACTGGTGCCCCGCCAGCGTAAACCGTTAGCGCAGGAGGGTGAACCATTACATTATCATTTAAAAAAAAAAGTCATCGCCCAATGGTCGAAATTGGATCATAATTAATTTAAATTATAAGTTTCAACATTTAAGGATCTATGGTCATAGACTATACTTCTATGTGTGTTTGTTCAAATGGTAGTGCTGTAACATGTAACCTCAATGGTAAGTTTATAATATTTTGACGTCAATCGTCACTCTACTTCTTGTATTACAATTTTATTAATGTCTACGTGTTGTTTACTTTAATAATATTTTTAGCTCTGCTTAGCTTAGATCATTGATTCCCAAAGTGGTCTATATCGACCCCCAGGGGTCTATGACAAACTGCAAGAGGTCTACGACAGCGGCCATCCTGTTGTTTTTACTTTGTTTTTAACACTAAACTTTACTACAGTTAGAAATTACCAAAAAATCAATACCTGGTAAGGATTGGGGGTGTACCCAAAACCGAAAAATGTGGCAAGGGGTCTACGAAACACAAGAGTTCTCTGATCTAGATCATGCTGTATGAATTGTCCAGGGTTATTACTATTCAAGAAATGTCAATTACATATACAGTTAACTTGCGTTACATACCTCTCCGTACAATCTTCTTTTTTTTCCTTGACCTCTACAGAAGGAAGTCTGGAATGGCAACGTGCAAGGCAATCTCGTGTTTAGGAACGGCCAAATGCTGCCCCACAGGGCGCGGTCCCTCAACAGGAACTGATCGTAGACCTCCAACTCATCAGATAATGCGACAGAATTGAAATCTTTCGGGTCTTGACTCATCGCCTCATGGGTCCAGGCCGGAGCGAAAATTGCCAATGAGCATCCATAGGTATACGCCACTTCTATGGCCTAAAATTGCAGGAATAGAATATAAGTTGCATGATGAACAGGGCCTTCTTCCCCACTAGGCACACTGGGCACGTACCTAGGGCCCGCGATGAATTGGGGCCCCCTAGTCTAGTGTAGTCCCTATTCCATTACCAAACGATAACCGATAGCTACTCTACTCTTGCCTGAAAGTCATTTAAAATTTTGTTTTGGCAAGGTGCATCTCTCTTTAGAGATGAAGTCAGATCTGAAGAAAGTGAAATAAAAAATTGTTATTATTCGAACAAAACAGTGCCTTATTACTTTGTTTGCTTTATTACCCAGGGCCTCTAACAGGTGAAAGACGGTCCTGATGATGAAATAAAAAGACTACCGATAAATTTGTTCAAAACAGAGTTAAAAAGATGTCTGATTAATAAATCTTTTTATTCTGTCGATGATTATTTTAATTCATGAAGGAATCGATGATTTAACCCAGAAATTTAATACTGAAGAACAAAAAATGTATCTCTCTCTTATATAGATAGCAAATGGACACTGTTAATTTTGCATACCAGATTCTGGTGAAAAGTGTGATTCAAAAATTAAAATTTTTAAAATCCTGTAACCACTTTTCAGGCAATATAAAAATAAAAAAAATAGGGGACAAGAATTGAAGGATATTCTTAGGAGCGATGGTTTTCATCTCCTCGGGAGAGAGTGTAAATTTCCCAAGGGAGATATTTCGTTTACGCATGAGTGGGCTACAACCACATAGGATGTGTAGTGGCGTTTCCTCTTCAGTTTGGCAGAATCTGCAGATTTTTGTCGTGCATAGGCTTAGGTAAGCCACATGTTTATTCAACTTGCAGTGTCCTGTGAGGGCCCTACTAGGAGATACAAGACTTAAATAACAAATAAGTGAACACTATAATGTCCGTATTAACTGGATGGAGAAAAACCGTTCGATTTGTGTGTACCTGCTGTACATTGAACTGTCCGCCCCCGTAGAAGTTCCTGCCCCACACGTCTATGCCGATGTAGAGGTCTGTAACGCGATCACCAGCCGCCACCACACTCGACCTCACGTCGGACTCCTCCCATGAATAATTCGTGAATAAACCATCGCAAGCGTCGAAGAAATCTCTGCAAAATTACAACACCTATGATAATTCATGTAGGTCTATTACAGACTCTTATGATATGTCAAATCTACCGTCATTTCGGAATGATTTCGAGATGAGAAGAACTAACAAGAAACTTTCTATTTGGAGATATATATATATATATATAAAACAAAAAGTGCCGTGATCACACAGACAATATTATTGTATTAGTTTTTAAATATTATACATATATGTATGTTAGTCTATAAGGTATTTATAATATGGGCCTAGTTGCCTGAAATAAATGAATAAATAAATAAAAAAAAAATCAAACTGAAAAGTCTATACATTTTTGTTTCGGACTACTCTAATGCTGTTGGCCGCAGCTGGCCTTTACAGCTTCACCGGACGATAGGGAGCGAGTGCAGATGGCACTCCAAACCCGCGGAAGGACTTATGGAGCGGCTGAAGGCCAACTCCCGCCTGACGGATACGACTTTAGTCTGAGGGCACCCCTAGGGGTTCGAACCTCGGCTCAGGCCATCGTAATATCGATCCCCGTTTGAATTGGACGGGAGATCGATCAGAGAGGACTCCAAACATAAAACTATTTATACTAACTGCGCCCGCGATTTCACACGCGTGAAATTATAGCCTATGTGTTATTCTGATGTATAAGAAAAAAAGTATCATCAAAATACGTTCAGTAGTTTTTGCGTGAAAGAATAACAAACATCCATATATACTAAGAAAATATCTAGCTGACCCCGCAAACGATGTTTTGACATTTAAATTAAAATCGCTGTTAAAAAATAAAAAACCCCTGGTGTTTCAGGCCTTCATACGCTACGGTAACCATTTACCATCAGATGGGCCGTATGCTTGATTGCCACCATCGTAGTACAAAAAAATAAAAAAAACGTGGTTTATGTACGAGTAGAAGTTGTATGTATTTTATGCCACATTACAAAAGGTAAAAAAAATTGACCAAAAATAAAAAAAATGTTAGGGGTTGACAACCTTTATCAGTTAGGAGTATAAAATATAGATAGCCGGTTCACAGACCTACTGAATAAGCATATAAAATTTCATCAAAATCGGTCAAGCCATTTCGGAGGAGTATGGTAACTATTATGACACGAGAATTTTATAAGATACTAGCTTTAGCTAGCCACCCCGGCTTTCGAAAAATTAAAAAAAAAACTGTTTATTCCAGGTAACTCAAGTCAACTCGAGTTACCTGAATTTCAACTCGATTTAACTCGAGTCATGTTTATTACGAGTTAGCACATCTCTAGAAAATATGTGTCTGACGCTAAGAAGTTCTATATGAGCCATGTCAGACATACATATATGTCTGACATACGCATTTGGTAGAAGGCGCTGTGTCCAAAACAATAAGTTAATACTTGTTGTATCTACATGAAGACATGGCTGTATGGCCGCAGTTCAGTTTGCCTTTCCGATAAAGGATAAACAGAACAAAAAAAAAATGACACGTCTTGTTGAGAAAAAAGTTTTAATATAGGTCACCATGTCAGTCACATATGTGTGACATAAAAAATTGTGTATGTTCGTGAATTTAGGCAAAAAAAATGAGCCAGCCATCACTGCTATAATTTTTATTTGATATATGTCTACAAAAGCAATCTGATAGGAATAATAGAAGACAGGAAACAAAGCAATATCGTTGACACATAACTTTCCATCGAGTGTACCGTGCCAGTACTGACACTCCTCTTCACGGTGTATGTCGTGGTTAAGTTAACCCCAAACTTCTTCTCAATGTCTCCAGTCGCGGTCCAGCTAAAGCCTTTGTTAACATATCTGCTTCCATTTCATCAGTAGGTAGATATTTGACTACAATTGTACCGTCTTCTATAAAGTCTCTGATAAAATGTAGCTTTAAATCAATGTGCTTTGACTTTGAAGTCACCATAGCATTTTGGCTAAGTTTGAGGGCGGCTTGATTGTCGTTAAAAATTGTTATGTTATTATAGTTTGTACCGAGATCTTTATATGTACCCTTTAGTTGAATAGCTTCCTTCGCAGCTTCAGTCAGGGCTGTATATTCCGCCTCTGCTGTAGACAAAGCGACACTCCTCTGCTTCTTAGACATCCAGCTTATGGCTGTCCCAGCATACTTGAAACAGTAACCTGAAAAAGATTTTCTATCAATCTTACATGCGCCCCAATCTGCGTCCGCCATACCATATAAATCTTCTCCAGTTTTTCTAAAAGTTAGGCCAACGTTTTTTGTCTTTTTCAAATAACGCATTACTCTTTTTGCGCTCTTGAAATGCTCCTCTCCATAACAATCATTAAACTGGGATAAGTAGCTAATGGCAAACATGATATCGGGACGAGTAGCTACTGCCAAGTACATAAGGGGGAACCTATTAAATTTTTATATGGGATATTTTTCTTTTCATATTCTTCTGCCTTTTGTAGTATAAAGCCTGGCTCTATGGGTGTCGATGCAGGCTTACAATCTTCCATTTTGTATGTTCTGAGAACATCCTCAATGAATCTTTCTTGGTTTAATTTTATTGTATTATTTTCATAAGTTATATCTATACCAATCAGTCGTTTCGGTTGACCTAAATCTTTGAGTTCGAATTTTAAAATTAAAAGGTCTTTAACTTCTTTTAGAATAACGGGACTTGAGTAAGCGATTAATAAATCATCGACATAAATAGCAATGATTATTTTTTCTCCTCTTTTCTCCTGTATGTATAGACAGGGATCGGCATTTGATGATTTAAACCCTACATTTTTCAATTCCATGTCGAGTTTTTTATGCCATTGCCTCCCCAATTGCTTAAGTCCATATAGAGCTTTAATAAGACGACAAACTTTCCCTTTTGGTATGTTTTTTATGTCCATTAACATATTCATTGTTTTATTGTATAAAGTCAGATCATCTTTTTCACTCTCATCAACCAGTATTTCTGTTAAGTACTCTTCTAAATAGTCAGGATATTTCATTATAATATATTCTTCTAGTTCACCATTTAGGTAGGCTGTGGTTACGTCCATTTGGTTTAACTTTAGACCTTGTTCCATAGCTATTCCGATAACCGATCTGATTGAACTTAATTTTGCGACGGGTGCATACGTTTCATTGTAATCAACGCCTGGTCGTTGAGTGAAACCCCGTGCTACAAGTCTGGCTTTTCTACTAATTTTATTATCTGGCCCAATTTTATTTCTTAAAACCATTTTGTAATCTACTTCATTCATGTTCTCTTTCTTTTCCTCTATTTTCCAGGTTTCATTCTTAACATGTGCTCTAATTTCAGCTTTTATCGCATCATGCCAGTATTCATCAGTTTCACTTCCATCAGTCAAATAAGAAAATTCAGAGAATAGTATACTTTCATTCGTTTCATTTAATGTGTAATCCTTGGTCCACTCCGGTGGCCGGCGGTCTCTTTGTGGCCTCCCATTCACAGGTCTTTCTACAGTTCCTGTTGTTTCATCGTGAGAATCTACATTTTCTGTTAAATCGGTGTGATCCGGATTATTTGAACTTTGTAAATAATTTTTATTCTCTGTAAATTCAATTTCTATTTGTTGTGTATTTAAATTATTATTTTTCTTATACATGTTGTCTCTTATTTGACATTCTGTTCTAGGAGTTTGTGAAATTTGTTTGTCATCGTTCAAAAGGTTATTATAATTTTCAACATTTTCTTCATAATACATTTTATTTATTATTTTTACATCTCTGCTAGTTACCACATCATTATCTTTAGGTATATATACTCTATAGGCTTTGCTGGTCAAGGAGTACCCTACAAACACACCCTCTTTGGTATTTTGAGTAAATTTTCCTCGTCTATTCTTTTTTAAGACGAAGGTCATCCTGCCAAAGATGTTGAGATGAGTGCCAGAAGGTGTCTTACCTAACCATTTCCTAAATGTTATATCACCTTTTAATGATTCAGAGGGGCTACGATTAATCAGGTAATTTGCAGTAGATATGGCCTCTGCCCAAAGTTTCATAGGTACTTTTGATTCAATCATTAGGCACCTGGCTTTGTCCAATAACGATCTATTTTTTCTCTCGCTAATTCCATTTTGTTGTGGAGTATAAACAGTTGTTAGCCTCCTTTGGATACCATGCGATTTAAGGAAATCGTCAAACTCTTTGTTGCGATATTCAGTACCGTTGTCTGACTGTAAATATTTTATCCTTTTATTATGAAATGTTTCAACTTCACTTTTATATTGTTTGAAAATTTGTAATACGTCACTTTTCCTTTTTATAAAATAGACATGACAGTATCGAGTATTGTCGTCTATAAAAGTGACATAATATTTCGAACCTGCCAATGTTTCGTGTTCGAATGGTCCACAAACATCGCTATGAATTATTTCTAATGGTTCCGTTGTATATAATTCGTCATATCGATTGAATGGTTGTCTCGTCAATTTTCCTTTTATGCAGGTCTCACATGTTTCTAACGTTTGGTATTTAAATCTTTTTCGTTTATATGGCCGAGTTTGCGATGCTATTCCATGACGTCTGTGCTTATTTTTGGTGTGTAATGCGCAGTCTCATTCTTGTCAAATTCGATGTAATACAGCTCATTTCTTCTTTGCGCTGTAATTGCCACCGCGCCACTTTTCTCAATGACGTAGGCTTTGTCTTTTTCAAAAACGACTTTATTTCCTCTGTCAGTTATCTTACTTACTGACAATAGATTTATTGATACATCCGGAACATACAATGTATTATTCAAATTGTAACCTTGATTATTTGAATTTACGGTTACTATTCCTTTACCTTGAATTCCACTGCTGTGCTTACTTGACGCTAATCTTAATGTGCCGCTGCCTGGGGTCAATTTAGAAAAAAATGATTTATTGTTGCAAATATGAGATGAACAGCCGCTGTCCAGGCACCATGTATTTTCACTAGTGTCTTGTTCTACGGTGCTAAGGCAAACATTGAATTTTTTGTGTTGTTTGCCGTTGTCTCTCTCTTTGCCACCTTTCTTCTTTCCCCAACATGCTTCGGTGGTGTGGCCCTTTTTCTTGCAATTCTTGCAGTATTTTTGTTTCTTATTTTTAAGATGATATGCTTCAGAGCTTTGGCCTTGTTCATTACCGCTCCTGGCCTGATATTCTTCCAATATTTTTACCTTCAGGTCTTCGGGGTTTGGTAATGAATCCCGTGACTCTATGGCTATTCTGAAGTTATCAAATGTTGCTGGTAGACTATACAGTAACATAATGCTGAGTAACTCTGGAGGTATTTTGATCTCCATGTCAGCGAGTTTATCCACGATGTCCATGAAGTTATTTATGTGATCGCGAATATCTTCTCCAACATTCATACGCTTTAGAACCAGTTGTTTCAGCAAGGTCGCTTTTCTTGCTGGTCCGGCGCTCTGATATATTGATTTTAATTTGCCCCAAACAGCTTTGGATGTCATGCAGGCTTTGATTTGTTTTAATTCCGACGGTGATAATAAAAGTAGAATTTCAGCTCTTGCCTTTAAGTCCTCTCTATTAAATTCCGTCGTTGCTGCTGCATCAGCACTGGGTGACAATGTTTTTGCGCCACTTACGATATCCCAGTAATCATTTTTGATCAATACGGCCTGCGCTTGTAGGCTCCAAGTATCGTAATTTTCTTTGTTTAAAGGTTCTATATTGCGGAAACTCGACGCAGATGCCATTTTATTATTAACCACGCTCTGCTACCAATTTGTGAGGGTTTTTGGGTAAAACAGCATCTAAGTTGAATACAATTTTTATTTGATATATGTCTACAAAAGCAATCTGATAGGAATAATAGAAGACAGGAAACAAAGCAATATCGTTGACACATAACTTTCCGTCGAGTGTACCGTGCCAGTACTGACAACTGCGCTCGATCATATTTGTTTTTATACCATATTTTTTAACACGTACCTACAGTAATACAATAAAAATGTGTTTTCCTTTATGAATAGAAGTTGTTTGCTATAAAAACATGAGTATGTAATGTTGTGGTGAATGACTAATAATAAAATGATAGATCAACGCAATCTAATTGTAACAATTTACTTCATATAAGGAATGTTTTTATATTCCTTTGTTATATTGAGGTTGCACTATTTTGAGTTTAAAGTTAATATGATTTTATTTATCTATACATATAAATAAAATTGGAGTGTCTGTTTGTAATATTGAAATAACCGTTTTTTACTACATGCATATGAATATTAATACGGTACGTACACCAAAATATTTTTTTTTACAATTTTTGTCTGTCTGTTGCGACTAATCTCTGAAATGGCTGGACCGATTTTGACGGGACTTTTTGGCAGTGGATCGTTAATTCGTGAGGCCGTGGGCTAAATCTACTTAGGAACCTATATAATTATATTACTCAACTAAAAAAAAATACCCACCAAAAACAAGGGACCAGAAATTCCCCGTTCCTTTCAATAGACGCCCACGTGCATGGGTTGATTGACCTCAGGGTTTTTTTTTTTTATCAATGACAATGGAATGGTGCACTCGCCTGCGCTAACGGTTTACGCTGGCGGGACACCAGTGGAGGATGATAAGATGAGCATGAGGTCAGGTCAGTTAGCCCATCGTGACACATTCACCAAGAATTTATCACGATGGTTTCCAGGGGGAACCGCGTGGAGGTCAAACTGACATGGTACATTGCTAGCAATGAGATCATCAATCCACATTACTAACAATCCCCTTTTCCCCCCTGACCTCAGGGTTGCCAACCTTAACCGCCAGGAGGGAAGGGGATTGTTTTGTTTTTTTTGTGGGTAGCTGTGAAACACAACAGACGTAAAATTACACCTCTCTGTTTTAAATTTATTTATTAATTATTTAAAAGAAAAAGTTTTAATACTATTTACATGAATTTGTAAATCTAATCTATTATCTACCTGCTGTGATAATTTTCCTTTCATTCTTCACTTCAAATCATTTCAAATGGAGACACTGCACACTACAATGGCGGGTATGATGGAGCACTTTAATAAGACTATGGCTGAGTTCCAAAACCAGCTGAAGGCAAACAACACACCAGCTACAGTGCCTTCGCTTGAATCTGACTTTGTCACTTTCCGGAGCTTTATAACAACTGCACTCACTAGTCTTCAGAAGCAAGTGGAAATAATTGCCCGCCAACAAGAACAGATGGAGATGCGTAGTAGACGCAAAATGTTGTTGCTGCATGGAGTGCCAGAGTCACAACGGGAATCTGTAGCCCAGGTGGTAGCGAAGGTTGTCATAGACAGGCTGGATATTGGAGACTTCACTACAGGACATATCTCTCGGTGTCACCGTCTTGGTCGTACATTGAAAGACAAGCCTCGCCCGATAGTTGTGAAGTTCCGTGACTTAGACATCAGGAATGAGGTATGGTATGCCAAAACTAAACTTAAGGGCAGCGGGTTCACCATGTCAGAATTTCTGACTGCGGCCAGACACAGTGTATTCATGGCAGCTCGACAACACTTTGGCATCAAAAACTGTTGGTCGCATGACGGTTTCATCGTCGTCGCTGATGGGGATGGTACAAGGCATCGCATAAGTTGTTCTGGTGAGCTGAGCAAGCTGATTAGCTCATTGCCGGCCTCAACAGTCCAATCTGCATCGACCCCAGTCATTGCCAAAGACCCTGCCGTCACTACGATTCGATCAAAACGCCATAGAAAGTAGAATTGTTTGTTATTATTGTATGTCGAGTATTCTTTATTACTGATTCACTGTAGTATATACTTTTTCAATTTGGTTTTACCTCAGAAACTCATAATTATTACGCTACCTACGAATTAATTTTGTTTTCTTTTATATGTAAACATGTCAATAAGTAAAATATTAAAATCCTTATGTCTAATCAAAACTGTCAACTAAATGTCAAGTGTAGTGTTATTGTTTATCATGTCAAGTTTAAATGTCGTTGTCTGTGTTCATTAGTGTTGTCAGTACGTAAAATAATCACTTTAGAGACGTTCCGTTGCACGTTCATTGTTTTTTTGTTTTTGTTTATGCATATTAAAGGTTGAAAAAATTTAATATGTAAAAATATAGAGATCTTTATGTGCAGGTAGATAATATTTTAAAAATTGTTAATTAATTTAAATATTTTAAAAGTTATATTTATTTAGTTATTTGTTTATTATTTTTAATAATTAGTATATAAATATATGTTGGAAGAACATTACTCTTCATTTTCGAGTTCGACATCTAGTTATAATTCTACGTATAATGATTTTATTCCCCTTAATGAGACTTTAAATATTAACTTTGAGAATACTGTAAAAAATTTTAATGTGGTGCATATTAATGCTCAAAGCATTCCGGCCCATTTTCCTGATTTTCTAACATCTTTTAATGTCGAAAATTTACATGCTATCTTAATTTCAGAATCATGGTTAAAACCTTGTCTTCCATCTGTCTCCTATTCCTTGCCCGGTTTTAACCTGATTCGTAATGATCGTGTCAAGGGGGTGGTGGTGGAGTTGCCATTTATCTTCGTGACTATATTTCTTATAAAATTATCCTCTCCTCTGATATATCCAACCCTTCTCTAGAACCAGAATTTCTTTTTATTAATGTTGATTTCTTGCACTCTAAAACTCTTTTAGGTGTTTTTTATAGTCCCTCATCTTCCATTGATTATTTCTCTTTCCTTGAAAACACCCTCGAAAATCTTATCCCCTCCTTTCATCATACTATTATTATGGGCGATTTCAACACATGTTTACTCAAAACTGACTACCGTGCTAACCGCCTTAGATCTCTTGCTGATTCCTGTAAGCTGAATATTCTACCTCTACAGCCGACTCACTTCTTCCCAAACTGTAATCCTTCCCTATTAGATCTTCTGTTTGTCTCCTCCCTTAATCATGTTGCTAGGCATGGTCAGAGTCCTGCAGATGCGTTCTCCTACCACAATCTCATTTTTCTTTCTTACAAAATCCGTCCTCCTAAACCTAAACATAAAGTCTTAATGCGGCGTAGTTTTTGTGGCATTGATCAGGTAAGATTGCGTAACGATGCGTCTGCTGCGGACTGGGTGGCTATTCACAATGCAACATCAGTGGATGACCAAATTAGATTATTTAACTCGCTTTTATTGGAACTCTACGACCGACATGCTCCTGTTCGTCCAGTACGGGTTAAACATCTCCCTGCTCCGTGGTTGACAGATGAGATCAGGGCTCTGCAGGTTAAAAAAAATAAGGCCAAAGCGAAGTTCAGATCCAATCCTGAGAAATATCGTGAATATTACATTCAAGCAAGGAATCTCTGCAATAGGGCTTGTAGGCATGCTCAACGTCGCCACATTCACAAATCAGTAGAGAATGGTGATCCAGCCAAAGTCTGGAAATTTCTCAGAACATTGGGAGTTGGGAAAGCTCAAAATTTGACAAACTGCGATTTAGACTTCGAAAGCCTTAACAGGCACTTCTGTTCTTCCGTTGACTTTGACAACAATGATAAATTAAGCACACTAAATGTTCTTTCCACTTTGTCAACTCCTGATATTTCTTCCTTTTCTTTTACTCAATTTTCCGATTGTGATATTAAGAGAAACATATTTGCTGTATCGTCGAATGCCATCGGTAATGATAATGTCAGTCGTGATATGATAATTCCTATCCTTGATATCATTCTTCCAACCATTACTTTTATCTTAAATTTTTCTATATCATCTGCCATCTTCCCGACCTCTTGGAAAGACGCGCTTATAATTCCTCTCTCCAAAACCAAAAACCCGCTGAATTTTTCAGACTATCGACCCATTTCCATTCTTCCATTCCTCTCCAAAGTTTTAGAACGGCTTGTCCATAAACAAATATACAATTTCCTTTCTACAAATAATCTTCTAAATCCTCTTCAATCTGGTTTCCGTCCTGGTCATAGCACGACTACAGCTCTGATCAAGATTACCGATGACATTCGACTTGGTATGGACAAATCGCAGCTGACAGTGCTAACATTATTGGATTTCAGTAATGCGTTCAATACCGTAGACTTTGACATCTTACTCAGTTTGCTACGTACTCTTAACATATCTCCAACGGTGATTGAATGGTTTCGTACTTACCTGTATGGGCGCCGGCAGCGTATTCGTATTGATGATATTAGTTCATCCTGGTGTACAACGACTGCGGGCGTACCTCAGGGTGGCGTATTATCTCCTCTTCTCTTCACTTTATTTATCAATTCTATCACACTTCATCTTCGTTCATCCTACCACCTCTATGCAGATGACCTTCAAATTTATTCACAAGCTGATCTGCCTAATATTAGCGATGCTATTCACGATATAAATCTGGATCTCGCCTATATATCTGACTGGAGCAAAGCTTGTGGCCTTATATTAAATCCTAAAAAAACACAGTGTATAATTATTGGAAGTTCGTATTTTACTTCTAGATTAGACTTCAATCATCTACCACCAGTTACCTTTGATGGCCATGACATTAAATATTCCGTTCAGGTCAAAAATCTTGGAATTCTTTTTGATGAAAATTTGTCTTGGTCACCACAAATTTCACAGTTGAGTCGGAAAATGTTTGCAGCCGTCGGAAGCATTAATAGGTTGCGGAACTTCCTACCAGTGGATACCAAAACTACGCTCGCAAATTCCTTGTTACTTCCAATCCTAGATTATGCGGATTCCTGCTATGTAAATCTCACTGAAGAACAATTAAATAAACTTGAGCGACTCCAAAATATGTCCATACGATTCATATTTGGTCTCCGTAAGTATGACCACATTTCCAATTTTCGCAATCAACTCAAGTGGCTTCCCATTCGTCTTCGCAGGAATTTTCACATACTATGCCTTCTTTACACCATTCTTTTCCATCCCTCTACTCCAGAATATCTAAAAACAAATTTTTTATTTCACTCTAAATCCCCCGGTTCTGCTTTGCGTAGCACCAGAAGCCTTTGTCTGACGATCCCTGCTCACTCCTCTACATATTATTCCAACTCTTTCACTGTCCTAGCCATTCGCCTTTGGAACTCTCTACCACTCTCCATTCGATCCGCTCAATCTCATACAATATTTAAAAATCGTCTAAGGTCTCATTATCTGTCCCTATAGCAAATATTTTTTTTTATTTTTTTTCCTATTTAACTCTGAAATTTTCCAATATATTGAATATATGTATGTATATTTATTTATATATATATATATATATATAAACACCTCTTTGGGCACTTTGTTGATCACGCCACAACCTAAACACTTGCCGATTCCACCTTTTGCACTGAATAACTTGACTCCTATCGCGTATATCTCAGGCGGTATGGCAACGTCGCATTCTATTTTGCGATGTGGCCATATATATTCGTCGATAGTACGATATACTCGACACATTTTTTACTAATAATTCGTGCATGACTGGCTCCGAACGGCTAAATTTTTGGTATACACAAAGACTTTTTGGCTCTGAATATATTTCAAAAATCAATTAATTATGTTGATCACTTTATATACTCGTCCTTACTGCGATACTTATTTTCATCCGAATATATATAGATACCGTAACGGTCTATCAATTATGAATTTATTAATTTACTAATGTAGATATTTTATATTCGCAATGCTCCATACATAGTAACTCCACCGTTGCAGGGGGAGCACCGTACACCGCACCCCGCGCACACAAACAAATTAGATATTTTTTGAATACACAAAGACTTTTTGGCTCCGTATATATATTTCAAAAATCAATTAATTGTATTGATCACATTATATACTGGTCCTTACTGCGATACTTATTTTAATCCGAATATATATAGATACCGTAACGGTCTATCAATTATGAATTTATTAATTTACTAATCTAGATATTTTATATTCGCAATGCTCCATACATGCAAGCTCCAGCAACGGTGGAGGCAGGGGGAGCACCGTACACCGCACCCCGCGCACACAAACAAATTAGAATAAATTAAATTCATAAGATTATTTATGTATTTCGACTGCCTCGGTGGTCACACCGCTTTACATCCGATGGTCGCGGGTTCGATTTCTCGCACGGTGCAAACATATGTACTCATCGGTCATCGATTGATTTCATCGGTCTGGGTGTTTTATATGTATATTATATATGTATTTACAAGATAAAAATATCTATTTATATCAGTTCAGTATCAGTCTGTGTTAATTGTCCAGCGCTATTTATTATATTTTTATAAACGGTTATCTTTTTCCATCGCACCGCTCGCTATCGACAGTGAATTCATAGAAATGTCACTCTAAAAACAAAAATAGTTTTGTATTTCAAATACTAAATGCAAAATAGGTATTTTCAAAATACTTTTTCAAAATAAAGTACCTTTTGAATTTTTGTCCAAACCTCAGATATTTTATTTATTTTACATAGGTATATCAATCATTACATAGTGTAGTATAAAACAAAGTCGATGTCGCATCTAACAGTACATAAATAAAGAAAGAAGACTTTTTGGCTCTGATACCGTAACGGTCTATCAATTATGAATTTATTATACCTAATCTAGATATTTTATATTCGCAATGCTACATACATTGTAATATCCGCCTCCATTCATTGTAACGGTGGAGGGACTAAATAGTTGAATAAAACTGAATAAGCAGTTGCTCCACTCTATAGGTATGCGTCGTCGTCGTATGCTGTTCATTTTTTCACTCGTTTTGGCGCCAAGAGAGGGTCACATAGTCGTGGTCAAGTTAAGAACTTATAATTTAATTTTGATGACAATAGATACAAGTAAAAAGTAGGTATTATATTAATGTACGTAAGTACTGTACTTAAAAATATTTATTCTTTATTGTACATTTGAAAAACTTAACACTTAAGGACTTGTACATATACACGTACATACTGCCATTTTCTCTTAAAGACATCCAGAGAAGCACTATTTATCAAATACGCGGGGTGCACCGACCTTTGACCTTATAACAGCTGATTCGCGCGTAACGAATTACATTGCTACTTACATTACTATTTTATAGTGGATATTTCACTATAAAATATTATTATTTCTTTAGATTATGACATAATAGCATAGTTTACATGATTTTAAGGGAAACATACGATAAAAAAAATTCCCGTAAAATGTAAAAGATAAAAAATGGTTATTGTTGGTTATCCTTGAGAGATAGACATATACCATCACGGACTTTTTTGTTGACCTTATTTTGATACATCTCAAAGCACTAGACAATACGCATTTTCATTAAACAGTATTGTATTTTTTTTATTTATTTAACTTTAATGCACAAAAAAATTTGTACATGTGGCGGACTTAATATCTTGCCGCGTTATTTACCAGGCAACCATGAGTGGTGCAGCGAAAGATTATTGGCGGTGCACTAATATAAATAAGAAATGTCAAAAAAAGATATATAAATACAAAGCAAAATATACATTTCTATAAAAAAATAACAATATACATACATAAATATATAACCCATAAATGTATAAATAAATACATAATGACCCGATAATCAAATTATAAGTACAGTCTCAAATTGAAAGTAAGAAAAACAGAAAATATAGAGAGAACTATAGGGATATAACAGAAAGATGTTAAAAAAGGAGAAGGACAGTAAAAAAGTTACAAATTTAAATAATATTCCCGCAATTTCTGTTTAAATGAATTTATTACATTATTATATATATTAGGCATACGACTAGCCTTATGACTGTTACTTTTTTTTTAATCTATACATCTATACATGTAAATAAAATTGGAGTGTCTGTTTGTAATATTGAAATAACCGTTCTTACTACTTGCATATGAATATAAATCCGGTACATACACCAAAATAACATATTTTACAAGTTTTGTCTGTCTGTCTGTCTGTTTGTTCCGGCTAATCTCTGAAATAGCTGGACCGATTTTGACGGGACTTTTTTTGGCAAGTAGCTGATGTAATAAGGAGTAACTTACGCTACTGTTATTTTAGAAAAATAAAATAAAATTTCACGCGGACGAAGTCGCTGGGGCCAGCTAGTCTATAGATATACCGAGATTTAATATTTAAGTTGCTATTATGTTGTTGACAAAATTTTACTGTAATGTTACTATTACGTTATCCTACACAATTTGTATTATTTTGGATGAATAAATAAATAAATAAATAATAATATATACATCTATACATATAAATAAAATTGGAGTGTCTGTTTGTAATATTGAAATAACCGTTTTTTACTACATGCATATGAATATATATAAGGTACATATACCAAAATAACAATTTTTATAATTTTAGTCTGTCTGTCTGTCGGTCTGTTTGTTCCGGCTAATCTCTGAAATGGCTGGACCGATTTTGACGGTACTTCTTTTTGGCAGGTAGCTGATTTATAAGGAGTAACTTAGGTTACTTTTATTTTAGAAAAATAAAGTTTAATTCCACGCGGACGAAGTCGCGGGAACAGCTTGTTTTTAATAAAAACATCTTTTTTGTGGTACTTGAGAATGTTGAAGCCTGTTGTTTGTAATATTGAAATAACCGTTTTTTACTACTTGCATATGAATATAAATACGGTACATAATACACCAAAATAACATATTTTACAATTTTTGTCCGTCTGTCTGTTTGTTCCGGCTAATCTCTGAAATGGCTGGACCGATTTTGACGGGACTTTTTTTGGCAGGTAGCTGATGTAATAAGGCTACTACCTAGTAACTTAGGCTACTTTTATTTTAGAAAAATAAAGTTAAAAACCACGTGGACGAAGTCGCGGGAACAGCTACTGTATAATATATTAGAGATACCTACGTGTTTTTTTATTGATGACTAGCTGTACACGGGATTTCGTCCGTGTGGAATTTCACTTTATTTTTCTAAAATATAAGAAGTTAAATTCCACGCGGTACAGCTAGTTGTCGGTAGTCTAGCGATTTAGCTAGCACACTGCTTTGATTCCTGCTTGGTGGTCGAGGGTTCGATTCCTCGCACGCTGCAAACATTTGTATTCGTGAGTAGGATTGTTTGTAACGGTCTGGGTGTTTTCTATGTATAGATAATATATATGTATTTACGAAAAAAATCTTTGTATTTATATCAGTTGTCTAGTACCCATAACATAATCTTCAGCTGGCTTAACTTGGGTCTAGATGAAGCTGTGTGAATTGTCCTGAGATTACTATTATTATTAATTGGTACACAGGTAAACTACTAATTAGGCCATATTGGTGTTGTTTGTTATGGTGAAAAAACTAGTATATATATATAAGTTACACGTACAATTTCAAAGACTTATTTCTTCAAAACTACTGGCTATTCTGAAATAAAACTTTAGGGTTTGTATATGTAATGTTTGCATATAAAATATGATTAAAGGTTACCAGTGTATTTACACTTTTACTGAACAAACAGAGTTGTTTAATAGTGAAAATATTGTGTGGAAGACATCAATTACTTTCAGTACATGTATAGCTTTTCTCTTTTCCTAATTATTATTATTATTAAGTTTAAAGTGGTTGAATTTTACGTAAGGGGTATTTATACATTATATCTAATTTACCATTTATTTTAAGTTTTTTAAACTCTATTCATCGAGACCTATCTAATGAGTCCAAACACGATATTTCTGCTGTACATAAGTTTTCGAAGAGTATGTTCATCATCTGATAATACTGGTGCCAGCATGAAGTCAAGGTTAACAGATAACTAATTACTTTTATTTCGTCAAAATCTTTAGATTACGTATAATAAATTCATAATATCGCTACCTATTCAAATCAAAACAAGTATTAGGTACTTCATGTACTAGTATATAAATTCATCAACACACAAGTAAATGATTTTTAAATATATTCAGAGCCAAAAAATCTTTGTGCATTTAAAAAAATTGCCGATACGGATTCACTATTGCAGGAAATTGTTGAAAAAATATATATCGCGTATAGGTATCTACTACTATCGACGAATACATTTGGCAACAACGCGCAACATATGCGATGTTGCCGTTCCGGCCGAGACCATGCCGGAACGGCAACATCGCATATTAGAATACAAAGATAGTGATAGAAAGAGAGAGACAGTGGAATCAGCAATATCTACGGATCGTGGCTGGATCAACTAAGTGTGCAAGTTTATATAAATGTATATATATATATATACATTTGTCTTTAATTCAAAGGAAATATAAATAATGAACGCATCACATTTAAAACAGTATAAATAGTTAATAATTTAATAATAAATTAATAGTTTAATAAGTACGTACGTAATATTATCACATGGTAACAGCACGTATTATGGCAAAAATAAACATCGGCTGATTTGAAAAGATTTATTATAGTAATAATAGTAATCTCAGGACAATTCACACAGCTTCATCTAGACCCAAGTTAAGCTAGCTGAAGATTATGTTATGGGTACTAGACAACTGATATAAATACAAAGATTTTTTTTTCGTAAATACATATATATTATCTATACATAGAAAACACCCAGACCGTTACAAACAATCATACTCATGAATACAAATGTTTGCAGCGTGCGAGGCATCGAACCCTCGACCACCAAGCAGGAATCAAAGCAGTGTGCTAGCTAAATCGCTAGACTACCGACAACTAGCTGTACCGCGTGGAATTTAACTTCTTATATTTTAGAAAAATAAAGTTAAATTCCACACGGACGAAATCCCGTGTACAGCTAGTCATCAATAAAAAAACACGTAGGTATCTCTAATATATTATACAGTAGCTGTTCCCGCGACTTCGTCCACGTGGTTTTTAACTTTATTTTTCTAAAATAAAAGTAGCCTAAGTTACTAGGTAGTAGCCTTATTACATCAGCTACCTGCCAAAAAAAGTCCCGTCAAAATCGGTCCAGCCATTTCAGAGATTAGCCGGAACAAACAGACAGACGGACAAAAATTGTAAAATATGTTATTTTGGTGTATTATGTACCGTATTTATATTCATATGCAAGTAGTAAAAAACGGTTATTTCAATATTACAAACAACAGGCTTCAACATTCTCAAGTACCACAAAAAAGATGTTTTTATTAAAAACAAGCTGTTCCCGCGACTTCGTCCGCGTGGAATTAAACTTTATTTTTCTAAAATAAAAGTAACCTAAGTTACTCCTTATAAATCAGCTACCTGCCAAAAAGAAGTACCGTCAAAATCGGTCCAGCCATTTCAGAGATTAGCCGGAACAAACAGACCGACAGACAGACAGACTAAAATTATAAAAATTGTTATTTTGGTATATGTACCTTATATATATTCATATGCATGTAGTAAAAAACGGTTATTTCAATATTACAAACAGACACTCCAATTTTATTTGTATGTATAGATGTATAGATTATTATTTATTTATTTATTTATTCGTCCAAAATAATACAAATTGTGTAGGATAACGTAATAGTAACATTACAGTAAAATTTTGTCAACAACATAATAGCAACTTAAATATTAAATCTCGGTATATCTATAGACTAGCTGGCCCCAGCGACTTCGTCCGCGTGAAATTTTATTTTATTTTTCTAAAATAACAGTAGCGTAAGTTACTCCTTATTACATCAGCTACTTGCCAAAAAAAGTCCCGTCAAAATCGGTCCAGCTATTTCAGAGATTAGCCGGAACAAACAGACAGACAGACAGACAAAACTTGTAAAATATGTTATTTTGGTGTATGTACCGGATTTATATTCATATGCAAGTAGTAAAAACGGTTATTTCAATATTACAAACAGACACTCCAATTTTATTTACATGTATAGATGTATAGATTAAAAAAAAAGTAACAGTCATAAGGCTAGTCGTATGCCTAATATATATAATAATGTAATAAATTCATTTAAACAGAAATTGCGGCAACATTATTTAAATTTGTAACTTTTTTACTGTCCTTCTCCATTTTTCACATCTTTCTGTTATATCCCTATAGTTCTCTCTATATTTTCTGTTTTTCTTACTTTCAATTTGAGACTGTACTTATAATTTGATTATCAGATCATTATGTATTTATTAGATATTAACTATTATATTATGCATAAAAAATATTTGTAATAATAAAGAAAATACATTTAAAATGTTTTACTTGTTGTGTTAGTTATTTATAAGATCTTACTATAATTGTTAGCTGCTTTACAATTTAGAAAGTACAATAGGTAATGTAAATTAAAATTAATTGAATACTTAACAACGTTTTGTTCGATTAAATTCATTTAATTATTAAAATAGTTAATTTAAAATTAGAATAAAGACAAAAAAAAAATAAAAAAAAAAATCGGTGGCGGGAATCGAACCTTGAGCGTCCGTTTGGTAAGTTGATTTGAAATTCAAAGGCTTATTTCTTCGAAATTACTGGTCATTTTGAAATAATACTTAGGGTTCGCATACCCTTATCGGATACTACTACTACACGGAGTTTCGTCAAAATAAAATATCTAGGTTAGGTATAATAAATACATAATTAATAGACCGTTACGGTATCTGTATATATTCGGATCAAAACAAGTACTATGAAATAAGAACGAGTATATAAATTGATTAACACAAGTAATTGATTTTTGAAATATATTCAGAGCCAAAGTCTTGTTTCTTTATTTATGTACTTGTTAGATGCGACAGCGACTTTGTTTTATACTATACTATGTAATGATTGATATACCTAAAATAAATAAAATATCTGAGGTTTGGACAAAAACTCAAAGGGTAATTTATTTTGAAAAAGTATTTTGAAAATACCTATTTTGCTTTTAGTGTTATAGTACTTTAACTGTTATGTTTTAAGTAACAATGTTTAATTATAATTAATACTACTGCACCAACACTCCGATCGTGCAAAAAAATTTGCTGTTTCATTATTTTTTAGTTCAATTAGTGGTCTACCTAAGTCCTGGGCTAAGGGGGAGAGTCATGACGCCCCCATGACTCCCATGACCTCCATGACGCTCCCCCTGGATCCGCCGTTGCGTCTTCTCTTTATTCGCTCAGTAACTTTGTTACAAAAGAAAAGATTCCCGTCCAAAAAATAATAAGTATTGAGGTTTGATCTGGAGTCACGTTACTCCAGACTGATTTCTATAAATATTTAGATTAGATAGACTATTATTCTTGAAATACTAGCTAGACATTATTAAGTTACTGTAGCCATAATGTAGTAGCCCAAACGTGCCAATGAGGAAGCCCTTGGCAAATGCTGCACCCTGATTGGCCCGTTTGAATTGGATCAAGAACTGCTCGTATGCCAAAAAGGTGGATTTGTATAAAATCGTGTATAAATCGCTTAATTATTATTATTACTCGTCGTGACAGTTGTGGCTCAAAACGGATCAACATTTATATATGGTCAGCTGGCATTAGATCAACAAAAGGCCTCCGGATCAACAAGTGAAAAAGGATCAACAAAAAACTACCTATACGGCACGTCTGAGCCACAAAGTGCCCAAGGGGATATTTATATATATATATACTAGCTGTACCCGCGACTTCGTCCGCGTAAATAATGAAAAAATATTTAACTCAATTAACACAATATAAGTCAAATAAATAAGTTTCATCGTTTTAGCTTCAAAAATGATAAAAAGTAAAAATAAATATTTAATCAATAGGCTAAAAAATAAATTTCAAACTTCTAGCTTTAAATATGACGATACATCTATATAACCTTGGATCTACCCTTTTAATCCTCTTGCAACCCTTTTTCACATTAAAAAGTAACCTATGTCCTTTCTCAGGATCTAGTCTATCTATGTCTGTTTCAAATTTCAATTTAAATCGGTTCAGTATTTTTGGCGTGTAAGCGAAACAAACAGATAAAGTTACTTTCACATTTATAATATCAGTAAGGTATTTAATAAACTAACCCTAAAAAGACAAAGAAAAAAGTTTAATCGTTCTAGCTTCCACAACCACACAAACAGCAAATTTCCACAATAACTTTCATTCTCTATTTTATTTTACTACCCCCCTCCCCCTAAGAGTAAACATTTTACAAACATTGAATATCATATTTATTGATATTTAAACAACAGCCTAAAAATGAGTCTCAAACTTCTAGTTTTAAAAAATGACGATTCTTCCATACAGCCTACCATTGCAACCCCCTTACAATCCTTTTTTCACATTCAAAAGTACCCTATATTCTTTGTCCGGGTGTAAACTAACTGTGTACCAAATTTCATTTAAATTTTTATTTTGTTTTGGAGCGTAAGACTGACATAAAGACAAACAGAGTTACTTTCACAGTTATAACATTAGTGGGGTTTTTAAAAATCTACCCCAAAAGAACCAATGAAAATAGTTTCATCGTTCTAGTTTCAAAAATTACGAATTTACATAATAACTATCATCCCCTACTTTATTTTACCCCCTTAAGGGTAATTTTTTTACAAACAATGAATGTCATATTTATTTATATTTAATCAACAGCCTCAAAAATAAGTTTCAAGCTTCTAGCTTCAAAAATGACGATTTTACATAAAAACTTGCATCTCCTATTTTATTTTACCCCCTTAAGGGTATTTGTTTTTACAAACAATGAATGTCAATGTATTTATATTTAATCAACAGTCTCAACAATAAGATTCAAGCTTCTAGCTTCAAAAATGACGTGTTTACATAAAAACTTGCATCCCCTATTTTATTTTACCCCCTTAAGGGTAATTTTTTTACAAACAATGAATGTCATATGTATTTATATTTAATCAACAGTCTCAACAATAAGTTTAAGCTTCTAGCTTCAAAAATGACGAATTTACATAAAAACTTGCATCCCCTATTTTATTTTACCCCCTTAAGGGTAATTTTTTACAAACATTGAATGTCATTTTTATTTATATTTAATCAACAGTCTCAAAAATAAGTTTCAAGCTTCTAGCTTCAAAAATGACGATTCTTCCATACAATCTTTCATCCCCCCTTTTAACCCCTTACAACCCTTTTTTCGCATTAAAAAGTAGCCTATGTCCATTCTCAGGGTCTAGACTATCTGTATACGAAATTTCATTCAAATCGGTTTAGTAGTTTTGGCGTGAAAGCGAGACAGACAGACAGAGTTACTTTCACATTTATAATATTAGTTTTTGTCGCAGCACAAAAATATATTTTTATCGTTTCCGTACAAATAATAATTTTACAGTATTAATCTACAAACCAACATTTTGTTTCTTACAATCAGCTAAATAATTTAGTTCCATAATATATGGCATAATGAAAAGGTCATTTATTTTATAAAAAAGACAGTTAGTTTTTATTTTAGTGAAAAATAAGAAAATTCTATTTTGATACAACAACCATATATTTATTAATACCTATACTTTATTAATTTTGTGTTAATGCTTTTTAAATAAACACCCACACATTATTTCTGTATAACCTACAAAAATGGGTAAATAATTTAATTTCGGATAGTGCCACACCACAACATTCTTTAAAAAATGTAAATAATAAAATTTGAAGAAATTGTGATTGTACTGAACAACTTAAAAAGAAAACTTAATAGTTTTTTTTAAGTTGTTCAGAACAGGGAAACAACATTTGACATTTATTATTATTTAACATTGGATATTGACTTTAATTTTTGTAATTTATATTGTAAAACTTTAAGTTGGGCTAAACTGGGCTTGTATCCAGAGCCGTAAAACAAATTGATAAAAAAAATCGCCAAATTTGTCTCGCAATCGGCCAATTTCAGGTTTAAAGAAAAAACACATACACACGATATACGATTTTATCATAAAAAAGTGTCAAAAACAATATTTTCACTAAACGTCAACGTCATGTTTCCGGCAAGATCTTTCGTTTTACATTATGTTATCTGTGGTTTTGTTCTCTGTGATGGATACCTTATTGGCGCAAACGCACGCGATGTGTTGATTGGTTGTTAGCTAGTGAAATGAAAAGATGGCGAATGGCGCAAACGCACGCGATGTGTTGATTGGTTGTTAGCTAGTGAAATGAAAATATGACGAATAAGGATTCAACCGCATAAAGATAACCTTGTATTTCCATTTTGAACCCCTTACAACCCTTTTTTCGCATTAAAAAGTAGCCTATGTCCATCCTCGGCGTCTAGACTATCTGCGTACTAAATTTCATTTAAATCGGTTCAGTAGTTTTGGTGTGAAAGCGAGACAGACAGACAGACAGACAGACAGACAGACAGAGTTACTTTCGCATTTATAATATTAGTAAGGATATATATATATATATATATATATATATATATATATGTATGTCTATTAATTGGTTTGATAATTCTAGTGTCTTGTGTGTGCCATCTACCTCTTCTGTGTATGTTAGTCCTATCTTGCAGGTTGTCTGTAAGAAATTGCTTATAGCGATAAGACCGCCTTTTGTTCATAATTTTCTATTTATTGTTTTTTTCTTTTTCTTATTGTATTTCTTCTATGTGCACAATAAAGAGTTTATTATTATTATTATTATTATTATTGTTAGTAATGTGGACTCATGACCCCATTGCTAGCAATGTACCATGTCAGGTCGACCTCCACGCGGTTCCCCCTGGAAACCATCGTGATAAATTCCCGGTGAATTTGTCACGTTGGGCTAACTGATCTGACTTCATGTTCATCTTATCATCCTCCACTGGTGCCCCGCCAGCGTAAACCATTAGCGCAGGCAGACGCTTGATTCCATTATCATCCATAAAAAAAAACCTTAACATTTTAGATATTTTTTTATATTCTAAATATCGTTTCAGTGGGGACTGGGGGCCCTTTCTATCGTCGGGGCTCTGGGCTGCAGTCCAAAAAGCCCTTAGGTAGATCAGGCCCTGCAAGTGTAGGTACAAGTTTTATCGGACTTACTTATTTTTGTGGTTGAGTCCGTTCTGCCAGATGAGTTGCCCATCGGTGGTGACGCTGTCGTACCAGATGAGGACCGGCTCCGGCAGCTCCTGGTGCAACATCTTGTGCAGGCAACGCACAAACTCCAGCAACGCAGCCGGCTTCGTGACCTGTACGTCGCGCGATCAGTGGAGAGAAATTACTGTTAGT
Source organism: Achroia grisella (assembly GCF_030625045.1). Classification (NCBI taxonomy): domain Eukaryota; kingdom Metazoa; phylum Arthropoda; class Insecta; order Lepidoptera; family Pyralidae; genus Achroia; species Achroia grisella. The sequence continues at coordinate 450,691 of NW_026713018.1, read as the reverse complement.
AATATTAACTATTTATTTACATTACAATCAATTAAATTTATGATTATTTAAAAAAGCAACACAAAAATTCAAATTCAAAATTGAAATTCAAAATATCTTTATTCATGTAGGTCTATTACAAACTCTTATGATATGTCAAATCTACCGTCAGTTCGGAATGATTTCGAGATGAGAAGAACTGACAAGAAACTCAGCTCGTTTTTTTTTTAATGTTGTACATATTTACAATAATACTATTTCATTTAAATTCAAATTTGGAAGAATAGAGTGACCACCAGCATATGCTATATAAAAAAAAATAAAAAAATCTAATCCGTGTTCGCAACCTGAACAGACCAGTCCCCACAATCAGCACCCGTTCACGAGTATGACGGATGAGCCAGCCATCATTGCACTCAACCATATTAGAGGGAGCACATCGACCCGGCCCACCACGCCGCCACAAGTTTGAACTTTATAACGAGCATGACTGTTTCAAGTTACTCCACTACGTCATTTATATTATTTACAGCATAAACTGTACCAATCACAGTTTTCACCCATTACAATATTTAATTTACATTATTTAAATTACAATATGTCATTACTACATTTAGAATAAGTTTCTTTAGCGTTCATTACATTATCTATGTCAATGGGAAAGTTATATACCTCATAACAAAAGTTAAAATTGTAATTAGTGTGTTTTATCTTTCTTGTGACATCTAATTGAGGAATAGATTAAATAAAAATAACTATCCTCGAAATGTCGTTCTTCTTGAGATATCCTATTGAGCGGTTTTTTTTGTGGATGATAATGGAATGGTGCACCAGCCTGCGCTAACGGTTTACGCTGGCCGGGCACCAGTGGAGGCTAAGATGAGCATGAGGTCAGGTGAGTTAGCCCATCGTGACAAATTCACCAAGAATTTATCACGATGGTTTCCAGGGTAGGTCAACCTAACATGGTACATTGCTAGTAATAGGTTCATTAGTCCACATTACTAACAATCCTATTTCCCCCCTATTGAGCGGTAGATTAAATAAAAATAACTATTAAGATTATTTTAAACAGATTTTCTATTTTATCTGTCTATCTAATCTCAAGCCAGATCTTGTATGAGATAGGCAGGGAGAATCTATTTTTAAAATCACTAGTATCCTGACGACTTAGGCGTAATGCCGGTTAGTCAGGGAGAGAAACACCTCAATGCCTACAATATTCACAATTATCTATCTCTTATTTGTTTTTATAATAATATCAACACTTTCGCTCCAAAACTCCCGCTGCCTCTGTTCAATCGTCCGTCATCCACTTGTCAATGTCACATAGATTACTTTGGCTCTGGCCTCTGACGTTCCGTTTCAGGTTACATGATTATTGACTTTACCATTTTTAATTAATGGTGCGTCACACGATAGTTAACAGTCGGCCATCCTGCAATAGTGTCTGGCCCAGACACATAGGTAACTGATGAGCGTAGTCATGCTTATCAAAGGATATAGTGTCTACAGGATCATATAACAAATACTTAACTAAATAAACTAAAGATACACATTACTTTCATAACATTGACTATCTTAGTATACTGTCAAAGGTTTACAATCTAAAATCAATACTAACAGAGCTAAGTTTCGGCATGCATTCAGAATGCACAAAATATAACATAACATATATTAATTTACATAATCCAAATCACCCAAAAACATGAACAACCTTTTAGAGTAACAAACAATTATTTGGCGGTGATTGACTTCTATGAGTCAGACTGTAACATATCACCATCACAATGTAAGTTTCCGATCTTATGAACATTGCATTTTTTTTTTATACCTCCAAAATAGAACTTGACATTTCTCATCATGAATATTTTAACGGATAAATTTAACATATCACATTACAAAAGGTAAAACTTAATTACCTACATATATAGAGAAAAAAATATAAAGAGAAAGTATTATTCTCGTGACATAAAATTAGAACAAAATCGCTGCCTGCCTTCACCTCACCAATAGAAAATAACAGGTCAATATTATTCAAGTGGTTCTAATACCCTCAATACTACTACTACTATTTTACTTCGACGATACTCTTGATTTACCAGAAAATTATTTTAATATAACATAATTCATTGAATTTCAGTTATGATTTACTTAACAATACCATCAGCTCACTGGTCAAGTAATCTATTGCACCCTTTGAACCCTGTACATTTAGGGAACTATAAATGATTGTAGATACTGATCTCAATTTTCTTTACAACACCAGTTTAACATAAACCAAAAACCACTGTTCCAGATTAATGTGAAATAGAAATAATCTTTATTCAAACAAACTTAATATAAGCACTTTTGAGTAGTCAAGATTTTTGAATCTATCGCTTATTCGGAACGCAGATTCATCACAAGAAGAATAAACAAGAAACCTGTGTGTTGCTCTTTTAAATAAATATTGATTTACTTATATTTAATTAACAACAAGGATTAGGCGTGCGGCAATCAACATAAAAACCGCTACGCACTTAATCTCCGTTCAATCAGACAACATTGACAGCGCTATGAATTTCAAGTTAGATATTTTCTAAAAAAAAACACTGATTTATAAATGATGACATTTATAAATTTTATAATAAGCTTTTTTTTTTTTAAAGAAAATATTTTATGACACATTTGATTTCTTTTTCTGGCAAATTGAGTACAGACTCTGGGAATTTGTTGTAAAACCTTGCGCAATTTCCATAAAACGAATTACTAACTTTCGTCAAACGAACGTGAGTTTAGTAAGCCTACTATTCACTTTATATTTTATCGATGGTATTCGTAGCCACTTCGGCCATCCAACGTTGTCGAAGGGCCTCATTCGATATTATCATAACAGTTAACATCGGGTAATATAATAAAATTAAAATCATATAAAATTTAGTTTGAGATACTTTACATACTTAAAATATGAAAGTTGCCACTGACAACTACACATTACATTTCAACATCATGAATTCAGTCTTTGTTATATTTTTCCGCCTTAAGTTGTATCACTTAATTTTTCACACCAGGTACTAGTCAGCATCTCTGCAAACACGGCTGCCTAGCTAATTAGTGAAATACCTGTTAAAACAAAACATTAAAAAAATGCCACCGCTTGCCCACTATGACTACGGTCTCAACAGATCTGGATTTTATTAGACTCAGCCACCGCTTGCCCGCACAAGGAGCTACGGCCTCAAACTGGTCAAATTCTCATTAGACTCAGCCACCGCTTGCCCACACAAGGAGCTACGGCCTCAAACTGGTCAGATTCTCATTAGACTCAGCCACTGCTTGCCGCCACAAGGAACTACGGCCTCCAACTGAAACACATCAAATATTTAACAACTGGTCATTTTCTCAATGAGGCATTCACCGCTTGCGCACGCAAGGAGTTACGGCCTCCAACTAGTCATATTCTTTATGGTACTATGCTATTTTTACTTCAGCCTCAAGTGCTCTACATTGCAACTCAACTATGGGTTATATGCACTCCCATCAAAATTTACTATTACTTTTTATTCTATTACATATCTTTAAGAACTGGATTTCCTGGTTCCATTTTACTATTTCTCCAACGCTTTAAAGGACTTTATAACATTTAATCATAAGTTAATTCAATTTAATTATGTACCAAATTCGAATTATATATCTGGTTGATATATATCTAGTATCTACCAATTTCTGAACGAACATACAATATATTACTACCACACACCCTACTCCTATTATTATCTACCAAATCTTGAGTAGCATCAACAAAAAGCGAGTCGTTCGTTGTACGTCGCATTGAGCACACGCGGATCCCCATTTTCTCCGTGAACTAACGTATACGGAACCATCAGCCGCGATCTCAGCGCAATCATCTCATCAGTATATCATCAAATCTAAATCACCATCATTTACCTTAAAATCCATAAATCGTATTCATAGTCATATGATTATTATATTAATCTCATAATTTCATCAAAGTATTGCAAATCATTTTTCATTGTCATATCAACCGCCCGTTCTATTAGCCATTTTGCTCATAATTCAGCTTGTCATCGATTGTAACTCATCATTGTATCACTAGCATTCCTTAATCTTTCAGATCTATTCGTTCATGTACAACTCTTCACCGCGTATATTTACCGACTATTTTCCATAGAGGTGTATCAAATTTTACCTTGTGATCGTCCTTACTACAATCTTGCAGTGTAACTATCTTGTACACCTCGAGCGCTTTATTCATAATATTTCTAAAGTGTCTGTATACGGTGTCTGGGTTCTATAAATTAGCACCTCTTCTAATTTCTCATTAATTACAACAGACACATAAAATCAATTCTGAAAGGATTAATTTCAATTTAAACTATTTAGTTAGTACAATAGTCAATCCGATTTCTCCAAAGGGCGTTCAGCCACACATACAAGTGCATATAGGTGCTCAGACTAATCTATGGAATCAAATGCCCAGCATTTGATTGCGTTGATCATTACTTATAAAAATTTTAACTTCCGTCGTCGTCAAAGACAACGCTTTAAATTTAATTCAATCTTATTTATCTGATCAATATCAACCAAATATTTGAAAACAACATCACCGTTATTATTATAAACTTCCAATATCTCTACACCTGTAATTTTGTACAATTCAACATTAAAACACCCTCACTTATTTAATACATCCGTTCTCGTATGCTATGCAAGTGACAACATCAATTCTTATATGTTGAAGAGTTTACTATTAAAAGTCTTAGTTAACACTTTTATTTTACTTCAACTCAACAGTTATGTCAAAAGTGACAATGGTCTAAATACAACACATCCAATCTCATATTCCAGTCAATTGAGTCAACATGTATACCAACAATTCTTACATGCTCGTTAATTTAGCATTATACGCTTCGATTATACTCTTTTTTTTTTTTAACCAATTAAAATCTTAATAGATACAATATCTCAAGATTTAACAAAGGTTAACTAGAAATTAATAAAATTGGCAAAACCATCTACAACAGTAATTTATAACTGTAAACTGTAATCTATTGTTAACAATATTTAACTTTCATTTATATCCTCTAGTAACTTTTCTTATATATTCCTGGGATTAAATTGACAGATATAGCCTTACTTCCACAACTTATATTGTCTCTCATTTTATTTGCATTGGATATAAAGGTCTCTTAAAACAGTTATAGGTTCAATAGGATTCTTTCAACTTAAATCTAGTATACCCATGTACACTTTTCAAAACTTTAATGCTCATACATTTAACAACAATTTGTTTTTGTTTTTCTTTTAACTACCTGTGCTTCTTAAATTTGTATTCACTATAATACCATTATAATTAAAGAACAATGGCTCAGCTCGCAAACATTTTCTCAACAAATAATTCTCTATAACATGTAAAACTTACAACTTAGACCATGCAGTATTTATTTTTCATTCTACATATATGCTATTCATAAAGTAGTTTATTATCCATCAGTAAACCATATAAAAATCTCATAAATTACGCCAGTATCCATATTCATAAACCAGCTCGTCCATACTGACTATCCATGTCTCTCTCTATGGAAGTTTGCATCCAGTCTTCTCCTGCTGTTTCCTTTTTTTTCTTATGTCATCTGCTTATCTTTTTTTCTGCTGTCCTACGTTTCTTTTGTCTGTCGTCTCTGCCATTTTCTTATATATATATATATATATATATATGGCTTATAAATTTTTCATTTCATTATATGGCGTCCTACAATCCAATCAATCACAATACTATTTAAATGTTAAATAGGCATTACTATATGTATTTATACCTGTACATATGATACAATTTTCTTTTGAATTATTACTATTTATATATTTTTTTCTTCTATAAATTATACTGATACTGTGCTTGTGAATCACTGTTCATCCCAACGGATACCAACATCTCACTTTCAATCTAAGTTACATTTGCAGTGATTAACTTGTGTTCACAAGATATTGAGGATTTTTCCTATTCTTTTTTTTTATTTTTTTACTTATATATTCCATGTGTGTCATAGCTATACCGAAATCACCATGCACTGTCCTCTACAGTACAGTAGATTCACAGAAGATAATTGGAAGCTTGCCACAGTATAGAAGTGCTATCTTCATAAAACCGACTAACTTCAGTCTCATCCTCTTTGGTAACAAAGTTATATTAAATAAAACAAACCACATGCTTATAAAGGCATAGCATAAAACACCAACAATCAGGAATTCTCATAAATATATAACGGTTGTATAGAATGGGAACGAATTTCCATGCATGGACAATTATGCAGCCTATTAATAACCACATTACCAAGGTCATCAGCAAAGTTTTCTAGAATATCCATATCTCTTTACTTTCCTAACAATCTTGTCTGTCTGTGTCTCATAATTTTCCTCTATAATAATTTTAAAGCTGATGTACTTTGAATATCTTAACATTGCCTCCCACAGAGACTATTTAATAATAACTAATTAATATACAGAAACTTCATTAGTCAAATCATAAAATATTTTATAATCCTGTAGTCTACAAATACATAGAAGGTAAGTTACATAAACCATTTAAAAATAGTATCCAATTTTTCCTTTCTCCTCTATTTCACCATATCACAGTTTACATGTATTCACTTAATTCTCTCCCATCTGTCCATACCTATATACAACAAGAGTGCTATGCACTCATTTATTTCCATTTTCCTGCCATAATATCTGAATTATAAAGTTTATTATCCAAATTTCACAATTCTAGACCACACTGTTTGACACAATCCATGTGCTAACTTCAAGATGAGTTCATTATTAACTCATGAATGCTTTAAATCAGTTATTATCATATTCTGATATACATTTATTTATATTAATATTCAATAATATATTCTACTTGTTTATTTTTTTTTATTATCTGTACTTCACAAATATATAATACAATTTGAATTTAAACAATTATGATTTCCTCCTTGGTTCACATTTCAATTCCAATACAGATTTAACAATGAATCTGTCCACTTTATAGTTTCTTAGTACTGTCATTCTACAAATGACACTAAATAATAAAACTCAATGGATAACTTAAGCTCAGATCCTTGCAGCAAATCTTCAGTTCATTAGCTTATGCACTACACAAGATTGGACAATATAGCAATACATTGCAATATATTACAATAGTCTATTTTCATTATTGTTATAACAATTGTCGTATGTTGTACATATTCATATTATAAAATCATGACATTTTGTGCAATTTACTGTATGGAGAGTTATAACTCATCAAAAGGCAAATACTCTCACTGTTGCGACTCAATATATATATCCAAACATTTTGTATGTACACAGATATTAACTTATTTCCAAAAACTTTTATTCATATTCATAACACTAATAGTAAATTTAAAGACAAGCTTGTTGCTCAAGTATTGTTTAGAAAATTCAACAGGTTTCTTGTACAATCAATAATACAATCAAGAGCCAACAACATTCATTTCTGGAGTTACCAAAAGCTTTTCTTTAGGTTAAAAGACAACTTCATAAATTATAAAACTGAACCATGTAAGAATAGTCTTACCTGTAATCTATCACTTTCTAACATGTCACATATTAATGTGGTGCTTATAAATTCCAACACTCACTTACTAAACATTGTCTCAAATGACAGATGTACATAGCTACAGGTACCTGCACAGGACCTTTAAGTACCTTTATTGATCAACAATGGCTGCTAAGGGCCATTCTAATGAATTTCAAGAGAAGCATCAAAGAAGTGAACCAATTGCTCAAACATATAATACATTCAATCTGAGCATACATGTAATATATAATTCCAGCATAATATGACACCTTTGAGGAATTGGATATCATTTCTAGGTGCTTTTTCAACACATTAATAATCAATATCATATGATTATGATAACCTTGAGGATCCTAATAGATCTCAATTGGATTTTATACTAAATAATGATTAAATAAGGAACTATTAATAATAATAGTTTACAGTTATTCGGTTTTTTAACATTGGAGTTTACTACCAATTGTTAGCCATTGCTATATATATAAAGTTCAAAACACAGCAAGAAATAAATATAATAATTGTACTATCAGAGTTAAGTACTATTTTCACTGAGAGCTTCACAGCTAATCATGAGATAGCATCTAAAATGTCTTTAATATCTAATATTATGAAATATAACATGTTATGTTGCTGGTATCAGTTTATGTCAACAATATACTGTGTCTATCTATATTAATATGCTTTATTAATTCATTAATAAACACATATCAAAGTATCAACCAATATAATATATATACATATGACAGTGTCTCAATTTGGGAATATAACCACCATCAAGACATATACCTGGACTATGCCTGTGATTGTCATTTATCTGAAATGGGATCATCAAACATATATGTGTACCTATGTAAAGAAATAATAACAATTCTTCAATTCAATTCATGTAGAACAAACACACAAAACTGAACAGTAAGTTTGACTAATTTACTGTGAATTAGCAATAAACTCAGCAATACCATTACACTGTTTATATGTATAACATGGTATGTGTTCTCATGTTCAACCTGTATGTCAACATAGTTAATGTAACTGTTTCTAATCTGTTGATATCCTATCATACTCTATCATAGGCATTAATAACATAACAATAGTTACTCTGTATTTTAAACTAATTAGATAGCCATGTTGTTCTATACTTAATGTATTCATAATACTTCTTTCTTAGGTATATTGTATACCTCAATATCGTGCTACATGTCATGTCATTACTCTCGCAAGTTATCGTACATACTAAATCTATTTAATATGTAGAAAGCAATTCATCCAAAAGTTCAATAAAACAAGTGAGAAACTGCGTTTAATGGTATGCGTGTTATTAACGTAAATTCACTTACCACAACTTCTAGTCAGAATTACCTTACAGTCGAATTTGTAGGCGGGATTGGTACCGCTTCTGAACTTTTAAAATCACTAGTATCCTGACGACTTAGGCGTAATGCCGGTTAGTCAGGGAGAGAAACACCTCAATGCCTACAATATTCACAATTATCTATCTCTTATTTGTTTTTATAATAATATCAACACTTTCGCTCCAAAACTCCCGCTGCCTCTGTTCAATCGTCCGTCATCCACTTGTCAATGTCACATAGATTACTTTGGCTCTGGCCTCTGACGTTCCGTTTCAGGTTACATGATTATTGACTTTACCATTTTTAATTAATGGTGCGTCACACGATAGTTAACACTATAGTCATCAGAAATATTCACATACACACACACACGTCATTTACAGTAGAAACAAATTCTTAGTAAATAAATAACCCTAGAAGAGCGAGCGTCTCCTATCAGAAGTATTTAATTATGCTTACAAGGAGATCCTGGGATCTCGGCTTAAGAAAATATATAAATATAATATTTATTTATTTATTTACAATTGCACATGCATGTACATAAATTTACATATGATAAATTAGCAATACACATGGACTCTGTTTGAAGAGTATGACAATTTCTTAGATGACTCATTCCCAAAATGAAATTAAAAATTTAGATCTGTTGTAGTGTTCACTTAGCTCCTATACATACGTCTGTTAAAAATTATTTTACTGTAATAACCTTCTTGGTATGTGATACTATGTAAAAGATATTGGTTAATGAAATAAATTTATCATTATTATATTAGAGTATACCTTATTTTCCACGTTGAGCAGCCAGCCGTCAAATTTCAAAGTTTTCGCAATGGCCACTAGCGCGCTCGCGAGCTCCTGGTACTGAGTTTCGGATGCCAGCATCTTGTCCCAAAATGCAACTCCATCGGACCACTCTGTTATGATGGTGCCTGAGGATCAGATGGAACAGGTGACTATCACTTCCTAGCCCTAGACTACCCTATACTACCCAGGCCCTTTCCCTACTGGGCACACTGGACACGTTCCTAGGGCCCCGCGATGGATCAGGGCCCCCTAGTCTAGTCCCTACTCCATTACCAAACAATAACCGATAGCTACTTTACTCTCACCTGAAAATCAGTCTTAACAAACACTTACCGACTATGATCAATTTGCTCGTTTTTGTTATTTTTTTATAAATGTCTAGCAAGAACTTGAACCTCATTACATAACGACTTTTTAAAAATATTTTTTCCTGGTTTGTTTTGACGGTAGGGCATCCCTATATATTTCTTTAAAGAGTCATGTTCAAAACTGACTTTGTCTATTCTAACAAAATAGTGCTTTATTACTACTGGTCATAGAGGTCCCATTATCCTATTGTGCTCAGCTCTAATACGTGAAAGATGGGCCTGTTTTCACCATCGTACTACCCGCCAGAAACTAAATTACTATCCTAAACTCTGGATAAATGACGGTCCCCACCGTGCGTTTTTCTAGAAACTTCCGGCGCATAACCACATAGTAAAATCGCCTTCCAGCAATGGTGCGTTTTTCCAGAAACTTTCTGCCACGCACAACTACATTGTGGAATCACCTTCCAGCAATGGTATTTCCGAACCGATACGATATTGAAACCTTCAAGAAAATAGCTTATTTCTTCGTAAATGGCCGTCAAAGCACTTGCAATTCCTTCACAGTGTTGCGGGGGTTTATTGGCAGTGGTAATAACTTAGCGTTAGGTGACCATTTGTCTCCTAAGATTCAAATTTCAAATTCAAAATATCTTTATTCATGTAGGTCTATTACAGACTCTTATGATATGTCAAATCTACCGTCAGCTCGGAATGATTTCGATATGAGAAGAACTGACACGAAACTCAGCTCGTATTCTTTTCAAATTAATATTATAGGTACATTTTTCAAACTTGGGAGAATAGAGTGATCACCAGAGTCCTATTACAAAAGCAAATGGTCTAATCTGTGTTCGCAACCCAAACAGACCAGTCCCCACAAGCAACACCCGATCACGAGTATGACGGATGAGCACCATCACTCAACCACATTAGAGGGAGCACATCGACCAGGCCCACCACGCCGCCGCAAGTTTGAACTTTATAGCGAGCATGACTGTTTCAAGTTACTCCACTACGTCATTTATATTATTTACAGCATAAACTGTACCAATCACAGTGTTCACCCATTACAATATTTAATTTACATTATTTTTACATTATATAGTCATAACTAAATTTACTATAAGATATATAAACTTAATCATAATTTCTAGGCTCATTATGTCAACATTACTTATTAATATAATACTACAAAATACTTTTCGGTACTCATTGTCTATCAACTATAATAAGAATAATAATCTCAAGACAATTCACACAGCGCCATCTAATCCCAAGTTAAGCTAGCTTAAGCTTGTGTTATGTGTACTAGACAACTGATACAAATACATAGATATATTTTTCTTTTCGTAAATACATACATATTACACATAGAAAACACCCAGATCGACACAAACAATCATACTCATGAAATACAAATGTTTGTGCCGTGCGAGGAATCGAACCCGCGACCATCGGACGTAAAGCGGTGTGCTAAATCACTAGACCACCGAGGTCGTCAAAACTATGCATATATATATATATATATATATATATATATATATATATATTATAACTGTTTGTACCAATATAAATTTTAAAACAAATGTGTCGTACCAATAACTTTGACCCCGTGTTGGTGTCCCACGTTGATCCAGCCGAGAGGCGGTATGGTGATGAGATGGTGGCTGAAATAGCAGAATATGTCGACCCCCGCCCAGTTGTAGAATGTATACGCATCATGGTTGCCCGTACCGTCGGTAACACTGCAAGTGAATCCTTACTAATAATAAAAATGCGAAAATTACTCTGTCTGCCTGTCTGTCACGCTTTAAAGCCAAAACTATTAAATTGATTTAAATGAATTTTATCACATAGATAGTCCAGGTCTCATAAATGTGATAGTAACTGTCTGTCTGTCTGCCTGTCGCGCTTTCACGGCGAAATCGTCAGTATTTTGGCGTGAAAGCGGACAAAGTTGCAGGCACAGATAGTATTCTATAAAATCGATTTTTGGTAGAAAATATGTTTGTAATAAAAATGTTTATTAATTTATCATCGATTTTTTGTGTAGACTGTATTACCATCCCCAGCTATCGATAACCATAAACAAACAGAGTAGATAAATTGCTAATTGCCCGATTCGTTATCAAATAATCTGTGGTGTAACAGTCCGAGAAATTTGGTACAGAAATACTCAAGTGAGAATTTCAAACAGCTATAATCCAGGGCTATGAATGAATAAAAAAATAACTAAGTATTATTATAATATATACAATAGTTCTTAAAGGTGCAAACTCGTGTTAAATACAAATTTGAATCTTGCGTTGTTATTACCAATGTCTATTTTTTATTCATATTAGTACCTTACCTGTCATCGTGATATCCGTTGGCCATATCATGGCATACCAACGTCTTCGGTAAAATACTCTCATCATGTCGTGCTACATCTTCCGTATCCGGGTCGAAATGACAAAATATATGTGGGCTATCAAGACTCACTACATCTTGTTTGTTTAACTCAATATTCTTTATTAATTTTTTACTATGTGGCTGCAATTCTTTACAGAGAGATCTCCAAGACGGGGGATTTTCCAAAAATAACAGTATCTCATTGTATGTATCGAGCGGTTTGCAGGTTAATTCATCTTCCTTCCAAATGGACTTCACTTTCATTTTTAAATCACTTCAAATTAAAATAACATTAACAAACATTACACTAAATATTTCATTTTAAATTGTAAATAATAAAATTATACACTTTAGTGACTTAATAATATTAAACCAGATACGATGTGTTAATATTTGTCACTGATCTGACATTTTATTTTGACAGTATAAAATGGCGGGAAATGCAAATCCAATGTTATGAACGTGTGATGTGTGAAGCACAAGCGACTAAACTAATATGCCAGAATATCATGAATACTATTAAAACATTTACTTATAAAATAGGACACATGTCAAGGTTTCCTTGTGTTTACAATTTACATCGCTAAAATTGGTTACAGTAATGAATATTTCCGTGTATCATTTAAATCAGTCCAAACCACATCGCTGAATACAGCAATAAGGAATACAGGAAGTTTAGTATAATGATACCACAGATAATATATGATAATACCAAACTTCCTAAGACATGTATTGTTGCAAACTATTTTATATATCTTTTTTATGGTCTATATTTTTTATAAGAACTATATTGTTTTGTATAGAAATATAAATAATCTTTATTCAAATACACTCATTACAAGCACTTTTGAATAATCATATTTTTGAATCTACCACTCATTCGGAATGCAGATTCATCACAAGAAGAATGAGCAAGAACCTTGTATGTCTCTTTTGAATAGATGTTTTATATATATAAATATTTACAGTATAACAAGTAAGAGGCATGGGACAATCAATATAGAAAACGCTACGCACTCATTCTTAGTCACTATATATAACATTATGTGGATACAATATTTGCCAAATTTTGCCTTTTCTTTGCTAGTCTCGTATTCGATCTTTTTCCTTTAAATGTATTGTTCATTTCATTTTAATCGGTTTATAAAAAAAAGTTATAACTTCCAAATAATAATAATAAATATCTTCTCTTAAATGAAAATAAGAACGTCAGGGAACAACAATGTAGTTGCGCTATGGAATATTTTTGTAAACTGTGAGATCCTTATGCTCTACTTGTAATAGTGTTTGTAGGTCGGCAGGCGATAAGGGTTACATTGTTCATTGCCTAGGATATTTCCGTTGTACGGACGAAAACTAGATCATATTATTTTAATAGAATATTTAGTAGGTCTATATACTTTGTGATTATAGATCGCTGACCGTTAAATTATATTCTACGGGTGTTTGAAAAGACTTAATAACTCGGAACAATACTGTCCTTGGCGTAAGCACAGATAATATTGCGTAAGTATATTATCCTTAGGAAAAGACTATTAACTATATTCTCTCGAATATTCACTCAGAATTATAATCTTTGTAATGCAATTGATTTATTGAAGTATCGATACTCCAGATAAATACAAAATTAATTCACAACTAAACTTATTTGTATTTATTCATATAATTTCAATGAATTATTGATTTAAAAGTAAATATATTTGATCGAATTACAACTAATTCGATCGATTTTTCGATACTATTTTGCGAAAGTCAAGTAGGTCGTAGCATGATCGCGGAACAGTCAATTCTAGGCTTTCAATCTGAGCTCTATTCATTGCCTGATAGCGCTTGTTCAAAGACAAATCACGTCTCGCAATATGGGTATAGATCCAATAATGACTACATTTATGACGTACCTAGGATCTACATTTATGAAAATATCATCTATGCCAGGAAGAATATAGACAGTTTCAGAAGAGTTAGTTATTGCACCAATAAAAGCTTACGTAACAATAACAAACTGATTTTACCTAAATGTCCTTTGGCTAAAGTTAGTAATTCGTTTTATGGCAATTGCGTAAGGTTTTACAATAAAATACCAGAGTCTATTATTAATCTGCCAGAAAAAAGATTTAAATGTCAAATAAAACAGTTCCTTTGCAAAAAAGCTTACTACAAAATTGAAGAATTCGTTAACGATAATAATGTTTTTATAGAAAAACTTTAAATCCATAGCACTGACAATATTATCTGATTACACTAATAATGAGTGCGTAGCGATTTCTATGTTCATTATCGCATGCCTCTTATTTGTTATACTGTAATTATTTATATAAAAAAACATCTATTAAAAAGAGCAACACACAAGTTTCTTGCTCTTTCTTCTTGTGATGAATCTGCATTCCGAATGAGTGGTAGAATCAAAATATGACTATTCAAAAATGCTTGTAATGAGTTTATTTGAATAAAGATTATTTCTATTTCAATGGTCCGAATTTGATCGGTAATGTAAAATATATCCTTTACAAAATCTGCTTATATCAAGTGTAAAACGAAAAGCTAATTTTTCTTTTTCATCTATATAAAGATAATTTTTAATTGTTGTTTCTGAGTTTACACTTCGTTTATTGTAAAATTGCCTGAAAAATGTGACCAACTGTGACAAAGGCATGGGGAATCTAAAATCATGAAATTCTTGTAACGTAAATATGATACTATCTATTGGTAATGTGCTTTTCTGTAGAACTTGACGTTGTGTTGCGTATTTCAGTGTTCTCACTTTCTGTAATAAAAAATATTATTATGGCAGCCCTGATTTTGAAGTAATTGATTTTGAAGTAATTGTTTAATATTTACTGCTGAATGTTATGCTATATATGCAGCATTACAGCATATAAATAATATAAATGATGTAAATTTTATGATAATAACGGATTCGCAAAGTGCTTTAAATGCTCTACAAAATATATCTCTTAGATATAATTTAAACTATTTATTGTATAATATCAGACAAAATATTTATGATCTGAAAAACAACGGTAAGCAGGTAACATTCTTGTGGGTACCTGGTCATAAAGGAATTGCTGGAAATGAAATAGCGGATCAAGCTGCTCGGAATGTTCATAATGAAGACCACTCGAATATGTTTAAAGTTTCATTCACCGACTATTATAGCTCACTTAAAAATGCTCTAAAATTATTATGGAATAACTATTACATAAATATTGCTAACGATAAGGGAAAATGGTATGCCAAGATCCAAGGAAGCCTGCCCGCCAAACCTTGGTACCACAACAATAAAGACGTCGATAGCAGACAATTTATCACGACTATTAATCGTATGAGATTTGGTCATAATCAAACTCGCACTCACCTGTACAGAATGAAAATGGTTCACAACCCAAAATGTCCTCACTGCAATGAAGATGAAGATTTGAATTATATTATATTCAAATGTAGAAAATACGGACTCGACAGATTATTACTCATTCACGAGATTCAAGAGCATATTAATGAAGTACCGAAGTCTCTAGAAGAGATCTTATCAAGGCCTGCACTATTCAAGATTTTATATAAATTTATTTCTAACACTGGGAAGAAATTACAATTTTTTTTTAGGTTTTGTATTTTATGTTGGGCTAAGAAGGACTTGTATCCAGAGCCGTAAAATATTAAATAAAAAAAAAAGTAATTGTTTATTCAATACAATGAGTTTAAAAAAAAAGGCCGACCGTACATCAGAATTCGCTCTTCGCTGTGGTGGATTTCGGGGGTCTTCCTGATATTGGTAGGCGTGTGTTCCGATGTTTCGCGGTTTTTCGATACGACGGCGACGTGAGGAGAAGTTAGTGTCTCGCACTTTCTTCAGAAACCATTAAGATTCAAGAACACTGTACAAATACATTATTTTAACAATTCAAAACATAAAATAAACTAAGAAAATTATGAACATCAAAAACGTGCAGACATGGCTGTATGGACACAGTTGCCTTTGCCTTGTCGTTAAATAATAAACATAACCGAAAAAAGTCTAGACAAAAAATTGTAGGTTATCTGTGGTCAATTCAGTTAGTTTCAGTCGGTCAATTTCTATATACATTTCACTATTTTAAAGAAAACACTATATATGAAATATAGCGAATGATTTTGTTTTATGGAATTATTATAAATAAATTTTTTTAAACAATTATATAAAAAGTTTATCATGAAACCACGTAAAACTAATAAACGATCCTTTAATACGAAGGAAATAAAGTAGTTAAATAGTACATTACTTGGGTATTATTATTTAATACCGAATATTCAGGCATTACTAAATTGATAACTGAAAAACGACCTTTGTGTTGTTAAGTGCTAAAATAACTGCGGAGCAATGGCGAGGGCTTCACTGGAAAGTAGGATTCTTCACTTACGTATATGCTGTTTTGTAATGTTGATACTCTGCCTCATAGGCATAGTACAGATGTTTGCATCGTATGGCAAATATGATTATCCGCACACGGCCCGAGTAGATCTGTCGGACAAGCTATTCACAGGGGTCACTCCGTTTGTAACTCCTAAAAAGTCCGTGCCAGACTGCACCTATGACAAAGTACTGGAGAACAAAAAATCGTATCACCCTTCGGAAGTTGCTAGAAAACACGATAATTTCTCCCCGAAAGGTATTATGAATGGCAGCTATACCCCTGAAGAATGCAATCCGCTGTTCAGTGTTGCTGTACTGGTTACATACAGGAAGAGGCAAAATCAATTGGATACATTCGTCCCTTATATGCATGATTGGTTGAGGAAGCAACATCTTCATTATAAGTAAGTTTATGATTATTTACTTTATTTCTATAGTGCTTTTTTAGTTGTTAGTTTTTTCTGTAATGTTATAGTTTTCAGACGGAAGGGGATTGTTAGTAATGTGGACTAATAACCCTGTTGCTAGCAATGTACCATGTCAGGATAGCCTCCATGCAGTTCCTCCTGTAAACCACAGTTATGCCAAGAGGGGTTACTTGACCTGACCTTATGCTAATTTTATCATCCTCCACTGGTCTATTACACACATACAATAATGTTTTATAGAAAAACTTATAGCACTGACAATATTATCTGATTAAATTAATAATGAGTACGTAGCAATTTCTAAGTTGATTATCGCATGTCTCTTACTTGGTATACTGTATTATTATATAAAAAACATCTATTAAAAAGAGTAACACACAAGTTTCTTGCTCATTCTTCTTGTGATGAATCTGCATTCCGAATGAATAGTAGAATCAAAATATGACTATTCAAAAGTGCTTGTAATGAGTTTATTTGAATAAAGATTATTTCTATTTCTATCAGCATAAAGAGTTAGCTCTAATAGGTTCATAATGTGATTATCATCAATTTAATAAATGTTATATTTATCATATTTGTTTCTTTCATTACATGTTTTACTTAGAGAAGCAAGTATTTTAGGAAATTGGCAAACAAACTGATGGAAAGTGATGACTGTCACTTATATATGAACATTTTCATGGAACTCACAAAATAATCTATACATATAAATAAAATTGGAGTGTCAGTTTGTAAGATTGAAATAACCATTTTTTACTACATGCATATGAATATAAATATGGTACATACACCAAAATAACATTTTTAACAATTTTTATCTGTCTGTTTGTTCCGGCTAATCTCTAAAACTGCTAGACCTATTTTGACAGGACTTTTATTGGCAGATAGCTGATATAATAAGGAGTGACTTAGGCTAGTTTTATTTTAGAAAAATAAAGTTAAATTCCATACAGATAAAGTTGCGGGTACAGCACGTAATAAATAAAGTCTAAGGACAATTCACACAATGCTTTACTTGTAATCTAAGCAGAGCTTGTGTTATGGGTAGTAAAGAACTGTTGTAAATACATAGCTACTTCTTTTTTTATAAATACATACATAATAGACATGGAAAACACCCAGACTGATATAAACAATCATAGTCATGAATGCAAATGTTTGTACTGTGCAAGTAATCATACCTGTGGCCATCAGAAATGATTTTGACTATTGGAAGTAAAGTGGTGTTAAACTGCTAGATCACTGAGACCATCATTTGGTCTATGTTCAATATCATAAAAACATAGACTAAAATAGTCTATGTTTTTTAGTTGTTCCCAAACTTTTTTGAGTTGTAGACCCCTTGCCATACTTTTCGGTTTTGGGTAGACCTCCATTCTTACCTGATATTGATTTTTTTTGTAAATTACTAACTGTAGTAAAGTTTAGTGTTAAAAACATGAAGTAAACATAAAATGACCGCTGTCATAGACCCCTTGTAGTTTGTCATAGATCCCTTGGACACGTTTAGTCACGTTTGAACACGTTTAGACACGTTTAACATGTCAATATGACAGGCTCACCTGTGTTTACGTATCAGTGTAGACGACTGTATTTACATTTTTTTTAGTATTTTGAGTTTTTGTGCTATTCAAGCATTGGGTGTTGATATAGACCTCACTGGTTTAGTTCATCACTTTTGTTATAAAACTACATACCTCATTTAAGATCCTTTTTCTTTTTAAATGTCACTCTATCTGGGTTATTATAAAAAAATATATATACAATATATCTGATTATAGCCATAAGGCTAATGACAGATGGAAAGAGAAAGGGAAAAAAAAAACTATCTGGGTATCCGATGATTTAGCCAAATGTCAAGATTGGAACACAAAACATATATCACACCCATAGATTATAATACAAGACAAGATACTATTTAAAATATGCACCTTGTAAGTTTCCAGGATATATGTAATTGAACAGCAGGACGAGAAACCGTGGAATAAAGGCATGCTGTACAATATTGGAGCAAAATATGCCATAGCTGACAAGTTTCCATGTCTGATCTTGCATGACGTGGATCTGCTGCCACTGGATGAAGGGAACCTGTATGTATGCATGAAGGAGCCCCGTCACATGAGTGCCAGCATAGACAAGTTCAGATTTGTGCTGACATACGACACTTTGGTTGGTGGAGTGCTGGCGATGCGTTCCGAACAGTATCTGCTGGTGAACGGATTCTCTAATCGCTTCCAAGGCTGGGGTGGAGAGGACGATGATTTTGCGGAGAGAATACACTCCAGGAAATTGAGTATCCAGAGGTATGTTCTTAAATAAGATAAAGATAAAGAAGCCTATATTTCTGTACTATTATACATTTTTTTTTTTTTGTTACATTCATGTTCATTCATATTATTATATTATACTATAAATTTATTATTATTATATATATTTTTTTACTATTATTATTTGCACATTTGTTAAGTAGTTAAATTTTTTATGTTTAATTATTAATTTCATTATCTATATTATATCCCGCAGTACAGAGTGCCTTATTTATTTATTTAATTAACACAATATAAACTTACAGTTAATTGCCAACACGTTTATATTTTAAAACTATTTATACTACTTAAAATTATACGATGATAAAAATATTCTTATTTTAGTAATTATGGAAGGCAAGGCTTCTGTATAAACGTCAGCATCTTGGACCTTACCTAAAGATAAATTTAATAATTGCAATGCTCTCATAGTGGGTGAATTGCTAGCGTGGCTTATGCGTACCGACGCGGTTGCAAACAGTCGGACACGACGACAGGTGACACTTCTCACGTAATTCGGTGGGATATTGAATCCTATACGTTCTAGAACTGCAAAGGCCTCCTCTAATTCCTTCCAGTGCTCTTCTCCAGTAGGGGCCTGCTGTCAACTTGATATCATCATCCCAGCGTCTCTGTGGTCTACCTCTTTATCTTTTTGTTTCTCTTGGATACCATTCAGTTACACAAGTACTCCATTTTTCAGGTTTGCTTCGGATCATGTGCCTAGTCCATCTCCATTTTTGTTGGTCTATCTGTACAAGAATGTCTGTTAAGTTAGTTTTTGCTCTTATATCCTCACATCTGTGTCTATCTTTTCTGCTTATCCCTTAAATAACATATTTTAAATTGAGAGTTATTACTTTTTTTTTATTTAATAAATATAGGTTATGGGCGCCGGATATGAGGGTGAGGATCTCAGGGTTTTTGATGGTGTGATTTAAATGCCCTCTTATGGAAAGCTGTTTTATTTAGTAAAATACCCAAAACTTTATATCGACCAAATTACGTGTCTTAACTATACAACTTATCCTCTTGGTGCGGTTAACATATTTATAGAATAGCGAGCGGGCGGGCGCCCGTGAGTGCCCCGGATTGTTTGGCCTGTTCCTACAGTGGTGGCATGGTTATATATTTTAAATTAATATTTATTAAATAAAAACTGACTAAGTTATTTTGTATTGAACTTGATAGTGTTCTTCGTGGCTCGACAAAGGTTGTCGAGCCAAGAAGATAAACATATTTCGATTTAATAAAACAGATTCATCTTTACATAGTATAAAATAAAGTCGCAGCCACTGTCTATTTCCTTAGATCTTTTAAACAACGCAACAGATTTTAATGCAGTTTGTAACAATAGATAGAGTGCTGTGAGTGCTTATGTATTAAAATTTACAATTATTGATATTTTTGTTACGCGAAGTGCGAAGCCTTGGCGGGCCGCTATAAAGTATAAAACAATTTCGCTTCCCGTTGTCTGTCAGTACCTAATTACGTCGATTTTGATGCGTTTTTTTATAGTTAGAATAGATAGACTCAAGAGGAAGGTTTAGGCTATATAACATCCCACTACTGAGCAAGGATCTTTAATCGTTCGATAACCTATAATCCACGCTGGTGAAAAGCCTTGTAATACAACTAATAAATGAATGTATTTGCAGATTTCCCCGAGAAATGTCAGAATACACAATGCTACTCCATCATCCAGAGCCGAAGAACAGTGACCGGGCGCGCATCATGTACGAGAACA
This sequence comes from Achroia grisella, assembly GCF_030625045.1. Classification (NCBI taxonomy): domain Eukaryota; kingdom Metazoa; phylum Arthropoda; class Insecta; order Lepidoptera; family Pyralidae; genus Achroia; species Achroia grisella. The sequence goes on along the minus strand of NW_026713018.1, from coordinate 429,398 downwards.
AGCAGCACATCAGCGAGGACGGACTCAACTCTGTGATGTACGAGTCCGTGCAGGTGAAGCCGCAGCGGCTGTTCACGTTGATCCAGGTCAAGTTATGATATGTCATATCAGAGTGGTAGCCAATGGTCGATGGATTTTAAATGGTAACTAACTTGAAGGTATTCAAACAATAAGGTTCTTCTACAGTACAGTATGCTCTATAACATAATGTGAATTATTTAATGAGGGAAATAATAATATTAATAGCCCTGGAACTAATAACCCAGTCGCAAACTAAGTACCGGTTTTGTTATGAAGCTGATATCAAGACTACACATCGCGCCATGTAGTCCCAAATGGAGTTGAAGTTATGTTATGGCTAAATAACTGATAATAATATATGTTTTTTGTGAATACATACAAAATATACATAGACTAGCTTTTGCCTGCGGCTTCGCTCGCGTTAATTTATCCCCTTAGGGGAGGAATTTATCAAAATCCTTTCTTAGGGGATGCCTACGTCATAGTAGCTTTATGCATGCAAAGTGTCAGCCCCATGGGTTTAAAATTGACAAAGATTCATACAATTTTTCTACCCCTATTTTATCCCCTTGGGGGTAGAATTAATCAAAATCCTTTCTTAGTGGATGCCTACGTCTAACATCATAACATCTTCATGCATGCCAAATTTCGATCCCGATCGAAAGCCGGATCCGTCCAGTGGTTTAGGCTGTGTGTTGATAGATCACTATGTCAGTCACCTTTGAGTTATATATATTTAGATGTATACAGATATTCTTTCCTGTAGGTAGTCAATCAATTAAATCTTAAAACATCTTCAGATCTTGTTTAATTGGATTTTCAGTGGTTATGAGCTACCCTGTATGACCGCTGTGAGACAAGGCAGAGGTGTGAACGCCAAGGTTTAACACATTTACAGACTCGGTGGCATTGTGGTTTAGCTCATTGCTTTAGTTCCATTCGTCTCAGGATCTATTCCTCGCACGGTACATACATTCATATTCATGAATATGATTGTTTGTATCGGTCTAGGTTGCTTTCTATTTATATTATGTATCTATTTACAAAAAATGTATTGATATATTTTTATCAGTTATCTAGTATTCATAACACAAGCTCTTGGGACTAGATGTGCTGTGTGAATTATCCAGGGTTATTAAACCTAATAAACTATAATAATAGTAAATTTTGTGTACAGTTTGCAAATAGTGTGAACAAAACCTAGGAAGTAAAACTTTAACTGTAACTTTTGGGTAAAATTGTTAGTCAATATAGTTAGATACTATTAAATCCTAAAACGTCGTTCTAATTGTAGAATGCAGAAGATGGCTATGAGGCTAAGTTAGTGAACCCCACGTGGTCCAAGTCTAACATTCGTAAAAGTTTCTAGAAGGATCACGTGGACTTACTAGTCCTCATTCCTAATCATCTTCTCCCCTTATATATGGGTGATTCGTTATCTCCCGTTGGTCCACTTTATTGGTTTCAATTGGTCACTTATTGGGTCTAGCTGGAGCCAACACATCAAGAGTGGACTGGGCTCATATATCTCGAAAGGTTGACCCACTTTGTTGTTTTAATTGGTCAGTTATTGGGTCTAGCTGGAGCCAACACATCAATAGTGGACTGGACTTGTATATTTCAGAAGGTTAGTCCATTTTGTTGGTTTCAATTGGGTCTGGCTGGAGCCAACACACCAAAAGTGGACTGGACTTGTATATCTCAGAAGGTTAGTCCATTTTGTTGGTTTCAATTGGGTCTGGCTGTAGCCAACTCATAAAGAGTGGACTAGACTTGTATATCTCTGAAGTTTGGTCCTCTTTGTTGGTTTGAATTGGCCATTTATTGGGTCTAGAGGAAGCTAACACATCAATAGTGGACTGGGCTTGTATATCTCAAAAGTTTGGTCCACTGATTGGTTACAATTGGCCAGTTATTAGGACTATGTGGAATCCACACAAGTGGACTTGCATTTGTCAGAAGGTTGGTGTTGTTTTAATGGGTTCCTTATTGGGTCTAGCTGGCGCCAATACACCAAGAGTGGACTGGGCTTGTCTAAATTTTAAAATGGGTGTGGTTTAGTCAACGCAACAATATTAGACTGCTTTTATTGTATTATGTATAACTGTAATACATAGAACATTTAAGTACTGACATATTTTCAGCGTTTAGAACTTAAGTACTTATACTTATATTTTAAGTTTCTGGGTAGCAAAAACTTATTTTTTTAATTAGATTCTTTCGAATTGGGTTCTTATGATTAATAATATATTTAATGTCAAATTTCTGGTTCGCGCTTCTTAACTGGACTTTGGTTTAGGTAAAATTATTTTCTTTGATATAAATTAATTTTTATATACCACATACTACAATGAAGTTTTCATATGTAAAAACGTAGATATTCATTTAGGGGATCTGTTTCACTCGAATCGTATATATAACGTACTGTATTTTATAACGCAGTGGAAGCTTACTGGGCCCATAACCTACAATAGGTTTTTTATTTTATAATAGAACAGCAGCAATTTACAAATATAATTTATTAATTAGAAAAATACATGTGTCGCAGCAAGTGTGGCACAGAGCAGAATATCCAAGAGAGACGGAACAGAGTAGGTTGATGTTTAGACAACATAACGTGAAGCAACTATATATGCAATACCGTCTTTACCATAAGGGCACACGAAGCCCGTGCCTAGGGCCCCCATTCTCAGGGGCCCCCCGAAGGACTCATTTATTCTCAAAAGATTTTTGTCGGGCACACAAAATTTTTCCACAAATGTTATCAGAAGGTATTTACAACGCATATACTACGCCATTATACCAATTACTTCGCCTATTCCTATGTTCTTACCTAATGAGTTTTTTTTACTTTCCAAAAGGGCCCTGAATTCTTATGTGCCCAAGGGCCCCAGCCTAGTTTAAGACGGCGTTGTATATATGTATAGTCATGACCATGTTTTGTTAGATGTGTATCTATTTGATATTAACTAAACATAATGAAATAAAGTAGCTAGTATATTTTATAGTACTTTACTCTCTATACCCAATATTAACCATTAATTAGTACAATTATTTATACATTAACCTTTCGAATGTCTGTCGTCTAGGCAGCGACCGAAAATGGAGAAGCGGTAAAGCGCGCGCCAGCTGATTTTTTCAAATCCGTTTCGATCTTATAATGATAAAAAATTGAAATAATACCAATTCAGTTTATATTAATGGACTAAGCAATATTTTTTTTTATATATATTTTATTGTTTCTATTTATAAACTTTAATGTTTAATTTTGGCAATGTTATATTATTATTTAATAAATTATTGTTCGTTAGTAGTATTTCAGGTTGTTGTAAAAGCTTATTAGTTAGAAACGTAGTAAATATGCAATGGATTATGTACTTAATGTGGTTATAATGAAACAGCCTATAAGGCTAATGTATCTAGATATAAGAGTGTAACGTCCTGTATTGCAAATGCACAAGTTTAAAATCAGCTGTTAATTTTTTGCAACAATTCTTAACACGTTAAAGGCCATGTAGGTCACCGGTGAGCTCATAATGTCTGGATGTTTGCGCCGCGTAGGTCACCCGTGAGCTCACTTTAGAGCTGTGTTGAGCGCCGGCGCGTGATGTTTTCATACATTTGTAGTATATAGTAGTACAGTATATTGACCGGAGCGGCGCTCAACAACAGTACTCGGTCAATACTAAATGTGTTTTTTGTCCCACAGCGCCGCGGTGGTCTCTGCTCAACGAAATGTATTCTTTATTTTTCGGGATAATTTCAATCCCAAATTAAAAAATAAATACGTTTTAATGTTTACAGATGTCATAAAAAGATTTTTTTACAAAATAATTTATTTTTGGCATTTTTACAATGGCGTTTAACGTGTTAAGTCAACAAAATCATTCGCAACATGAACACACTCTGTAACTGTGTACATTGAACTGTACTTTTGAATCTGTGTATATAACATTATTTTAAAGATGTATTAATATTATACTTATAACCTGCAACCTACAAACTACCTACCAATAAAAGTCCCGTCAAAATCGGTCAAAAAATGTTATTTCGGTGTATGTACCGTATTTATATCCATATGCATGTAGTAAAAAACTGTTATTTCAATATTACAAACAGACACTCCAATTTCATTTATATGTATAGATAACACTTTCTGTATGTATACAAGTTATATTATAAAAAAGCACAAATGTGTATGGTGCAAGTAACTGGACGTGCGTAATAAAATTATTTAATTGAATGTGTTTGTTTGATGTCGAGGTGCTCCATCTCTCCCCAACTGCGTCCGGCTGACAGCGCCACCGGTAGTCTAACCGCCAAGCCACACTCGAAACCACAATTTTCCATGGCATCTTTTATAATACCTAAATATGTTACAAAAATACAGGGTTAAAGCTGAAGGATAAAATAGTATATATATCTTCGGTTAAATAGAAAAATGACAGTATTCAAAATGCAATTTTTTTACAAGTTTTTAAATTTATTTAAAATGTTTTTGCATTTACACAGAAGTGTTATATATCATTTTAAAAGTATTTAGATAATGATTATGACGGCGTGGTTAATTTAATTGACTTATATAAAAGAAGGCAATTCTAGTTTCTAATTTTGAAAAATGACATTTTTCTATTTAATCAACGATATATTATTTTATCTTTTAGCCAATATTTACCTGTTATTATTATTTAAAGTATAAAATAAATAAATAACCCTGGACAATTCACACAGCGCAATCTAGACCCAAGTTAAGCTAGCTAAAGCTTGTGTTATGAGTACTAGATAACTGATACAAATACATAGATTTTGATACATACATACATATTATATATAGAAAACACCCAGACAGATACAAACAATCATACTCATGAAGACAAATGTTTGTGCCATGCAAGGAATCGAACCCACGACCATTGGAAGTAAAACGGTGTCCTTTACCACTAGACTACCGAGGACGTCAAGCATACTTTTGAACAATAATAACACTGGTAACTGATAATAATGTTTCTGTAGAAAAACTTAAAATCCATAGCGCTGACAATATTATCAGATTGCACAATGAATGAGTGCGTAGCGGTTTCTATGTTGATTATCGTATGCCTCTGACTTGTTGCTTGAAAGAAACAATACGCAAGTTTCCTGCTCTTTCTTGTGATGAGTCTACGTTCCGAATGAGTGGTAGAATAAAAAATATAACTTCAAAAGTGGTTATATTAAGTTGATTTGAATAAAGATTATCTCTACTATACAATTCACAGCCCCATCTAGTCGTAAATTAACAAAGCATTTTTTTTAAATACATAGAAAATTCATATATATAATACATGTACACCATGCGAAGCCGGGGCGAGTAGCTAGTCATTTATACATCATAGCATCCAGATTGGATCACAGCAGACTCATACAGAAGAACTGACAAGAAACTCGGCTCTTCAAATTAGATCCATTACGAGCAGGTGTTGAAGAAGATATTACTAAATACTGACCGGCGGCTGCGTGCAGTTGCTGGTGGGGCACCTCCCACACCAGCTCGTCGTGGATCTGCAGCAGCAGATGAGCATCCACCGGTGGCCTGGTACTGCCCAGCCGCTCTGAAGACACTATCATCGCTGTTTTACATATGTCTGCCGCTGAACCTGAAGCCAGTCATCACCTGTATTATAGGTTGATAACCGAGATAAACTTTGTACGAATAGTCCGCGAGCCAGAGGCTTTTCTTTTCATCAATTCCTCCCGATTGAAACTTCTAAGATGGCTAATAAAGTTGTATTATGAAGTTTAATGAAAGTCGACTGTGGTTCTGAATGAGAGTTAAAAAGTAGCACTTTCGCAAATATGTAAAAAACTGTAATTTCCTGCCAGCTCTAATCGTGATTAAACCTATCTAGAATATAAAAATGAATCGCTAAATGTAATGGTAAGCGCTAATCTCGAGAACTACTGAACCGATTTCGATAATTCTTTTTTTAGAATATTCTTTGAAGTACGAGGATGGTTCTTACGGAGAGAAAATTTAAAAAATTGCCTAAAAACAACACTTTTCTGTAATCCCATACAAAATACCATACCATAAAGTTCAAATGTTAGTGGAGAGGTTCCGGGAAGAATCCCATACAAATGATACAAACTACCAACCAGTACTAATTTTTTGGGTCAAATATAAATATACAATAAGATTAAATCAGTCGTAGTGATAAGAGCAGACCAGTCCCTACAAGCAGCACTCGTTCACGAGTATGACGGATAAGTCCATTTCAGTTTTTCAGTAAGTTTTGGACCGGTAGAAAATTGGTCACCTTGACTGGATCCTGGCTTGCGGGCCATAAGCATGACCAGGAAGTTGAAGGCCTGCCTCTCGGCGTGGGCCCGCAGCGCAGCCCCCTCTCCTCGAGTACGTACCTTGCACCAGGAAGTTCACGGACTGCCTCTCGGCGTGAGCCCGCAACGCAGCCCCGCTCCTAGAGTACGTACCTTGCACCAGGAAGTTGAAAGCCAGCCTCTTGGCGTGGTCCCGCAGCGCAGCCCCGCTCCTAGAGTACGTACCTTGCACCAGGAAGTTGAAAGCCAGCCTCTTGGCGTGGTCCCGCAGCGCAGCCCCCTCTCCTCGAGTACGTACCTTGCACCAGGAAGTTCACGGACTGCCTCTCGGCGTGGGCCCGCAACGCAGCCCCGCTCCTAGAGTACGTACCTTGCACCAGGAAGTTGAAAGCCAGCCTCTTGGCGTGGTCCCGCAGCGCAGCCCCCTCTCCTCGAGTACGTACCTTGCACCAGGAAGTTCACGGACTGCCTCTCGGCGTGGGCCCGCAACGCAGCCCCGCTCCTAGAGTACGTACCTTGCACCAGGAAGTTGAAAGCCAGCCTCTTGGCGTGGTCCCGCAGCGCAGCCCCCTCTCCTCGAGTACGTACCTTGCACCAGGAAGTTCACGGACTGCCTCTCGGCGTGGGCCCGCAACGCAGCCCCGCTCCTAGAGTACGTACCTTGCACCAGGAAGTTGAAAGCCTGCCTCTCAGCGTGGGCCCGCAGCGCAGCCCCCTCTTCTCGAGTGCGTACCTTGCACCAGGAAGTTCACGGCCTGCCTCTCGGCGTGGGCCCGCAGCGCAGCCCCCTCTCCTAGAGTACGTACCTTGCACCAGGAAGTTGACGGCCTGCCTCTCGGCGTGGGCCCGCAGCGCAGCCCCCGCTCCTGGTGCGAGCCCCGGAAGTGTCCTCCGCCGGCCGCTGGCGGCCACCACACGGCCACCCCGCGCCTCACACTCTTGCACCACGCCGCGGCCGAAGGACTTTAGCGACGGAAACCTTCCTAATAATATGTAATATTATATTATCTGTGCTAATATTTAAGAATACGAGCTGAGTTTCTTGTCAGCTCTTCTCATCTCGAAATCTTTTCGAACTGACGGTAGATTTGACATCATAAGAGTCTGTAATAGATCTACATTATAATTATTATTATATTTATATGTATGAACTATGAAGGTATCCGCAGAATACCAGCATCGTGGCACACCGTCCCCACATATGCTGAGCGGAGACCTATTTATCCATTAATCCAGTATGCAATAAAAAAAAATTGTTATTGTTATTTATTTATTTATTAAAACTTTAATGCACAAATACAAAAAAATAAAGGTGCAAATAGCGGACTTAACACCACAAGACATTTTCTCCCAGTCGACCATGAGGTAAACAGAGATTAGTGGGCGGTGCATTATTAAGAAAATAACATGAAAATAAATACAAGTAAGTAGGAATAAATAAAGTAAATATATATATATATATATCCAACTACATACATACTAAAAAAAAACAACAATGAATAGTCCGGTAAAAGCAAGAGATCATTTTGACAATTTTCCATAAATTAGTGTCGTATTATTAACCGATGTCCGTGGAAAGATGTTTACGTACTTTGGATTTCAAGGTAAATTTGGTTATTTTATGTGTATTAAATAAACTTATTGTCTTTCTTTTCTTTACAAATAGTAATGGTATAGTTACTGTTGAAGCTGGTGATGATAGTGAGCGCGTGGTCGTAAGTGAGGTGCAGTATGTCCATGAGCGTGGTGGTACCAGCGCCGTACACGCTCGCATACACCATACGCTTGGTTCGCTCGCGATCCTCCGCACACACCTCTCGCTCGCACTTGTTCAACCTCACACACACAAATAAAATAGAATAGAAAATAAAACGAGAGAAGAGGTGGATGTGTGGAGTGACAAGAATGGACAAGATAAAGAATGAATACATCAGAGGAAGTATGAAATTGGCACCGATGTCGGAGAGGTTGAAGAGTAATCGTCTATCATGGTAGGGACATGTAATGCGTAGGAATGAGGATAATATTTTAAGAAAGATGTTACATATGAATGTGGATGGTTATAAGGGCAGAGGAAGGCCGAAAAAGAGATGGATGGACTGTGTGAAAGATGATATGGTAAGAAAGGAAGTAAATAACGAGATGACTGCGAACAAAGATGAATGAAAGCGAAAAACATATTACGACAACCACAAATAAATGGGATAAGGAAGAAGCAGATGATGAGAAAAAGAACATTTTTTTTAATAATTTTCATATAAGCACTTTTTGGGGAGAGGATTTTTAGTTTTAGTAGACCTCCGCGAGGAACCGCATGGAGAACTACCCATTGAGGTGGAAACCTTAGTGTGAAATTCCAGGTCAATCCATCACGATGGGCTAACTGACCTGACCTCATCTTATACTCCACTGGTGCCCCGCCAGCGTATACCCTTAGAGGAGACGGGTGCATGGGGGTGAATTATCATTTGTTAAAAATAATATAAGCACTTTTGAACAGTCATGTAATATTTTTTTTATTCAACCGCTGATTCGATAAACAGACTCATCAGAGCACAAGAAACTTGCATGTGGTTCTTTTGAAATAATGTTGTATGTATAGACAAGATTGAATTTAAAAATGAATCTGTATTATTGTAAACATGTATAACATTTATTTGAAAAGAATTCGAGTTGAGTTTCTTGTCAGTTCTTCACATCTCGAAATCATTCCGCACTGACTGTAGATTTGCCATATCATAAGAGTCTGTAATAGACCTACATGAATAAAGAAAACAATATATACCAATATACAAAAGTTTGTATCGTGATAGAATTGAACCCGCTACCAAAGGCGGTGTGCTAAACCAGCAGACCACTTATGATATTACAAAGAAAATACAAATTAAATGATTATTCTCACCACTTAGCAGCAAGGACGGTGAATATGTCGTCTCCAGACTTGAGCGCGTCGAGTAACGCCGTGTCGCCGGCTATGTATGCGAACACGCGACACTCCACGTGCTTAAAGTCGGCCGCGAGGAGGCTGTACCCAGCGCGGGCCACGTACACAGACCGCAAGTTTAGCAACTCGCCTAAAAATCAATAGTACATTATAGTCCGCGAGACAAAAACTACTTTCGTCAATTATTTATTCATTAAATTCGTCTTGTTTATATTGTAAACGTGAAAGTTTGTTATTTATAACCGTACTTTATAATAACGTATCCTACTTTATTTTTGGTAATTATACTTTTACATACAAATAAAGTATGCATAACATTCACTGTGATCCGTAAAACAAAATACTCATTATGGGTACTTAACGATTTATAATTACTGAACCAAATGTTAGATGTCAATTGTGAGTTGTGACATTTGTCATAGCTCTAGCATTAAAAGCACACTAAATACGTTTTTATAGCAATAAAAACATACAATTTGAATTTTCATTTTCCTAATACTTTATTTTTCCTATCCAATTTATACGTTCTTTTGTCAAAACAAGTTGGCAACCCTATTGTGTGTATACTTTATTATTATTATTGCTTACTATTATGATGGTCGTTATCCTCAGTAAACGCAGTGAGACTGAAGGTCTTCGGTATGGCCTGCACGTTTGGGTTACTTGATGCGATGCGGCCAGTGGCGGCTGCAGTCTGTACCCTGCCGTGGAATCACTATCATAATTACTACCCAATAGCTGCTTTTCACGTACGCTCTTTAACACGCGAGTAGGCTATCACATAGGAAAGAGTGTGCATGTAAATGTAGGCAATGATGTCATTTACACGCACTTACTGCGCTCGCGGACTTTCTCTTTTCCTCGTCTACATTTACACGCACTTACGTCGCACGCGGACTTTCTCGTTTCCTCGTCAACATTTACACGCACTTACGGCGCGCACGGACTTTCTCGTTTCCTCGTCAACATTTACACGCACTTACGGCGCGCGCGGACTTTCTCGTTTCCTCGTCTACATTTACACGAACTTACGACGCGGGCGGACTTTCTCGTTTCCTCGTCTACATTTACACGAACTTACGACGCGGGCGGACTTTCTCGTTTCCTCGTCTACATTTACACGAACTTACGACGCGGGCGGACTTTCTCGTTTTCTCGTCTACATTTACACGCACTTACGGCGCGCGCGGACTTTCTCGTTTCCTCGTCAACATTTACACGCACTTACGGCGCGCGCGGACTTTCTCGTTCTCTTTGTCCATGACTTCGTTTGCGTAGGATTAGTACTTCAAGTAATGGTTATTTATTAAAACAACAGAAGCCAATACACACAATCATACTCATGAATTGTATTACACTATACGAGGATCGAACCCGCGACCATTAGAGGCAAAGCAGTCTATTAAAACCTAGATCACCAAAGCTATCAGCCTTGTTGATTTAAATAAAATAATATATTGAACACGCAATAATAATTTACAAATAACGTTACCAGTTCGGTCTGAGGACACCGTCTGCGACGTGTTGAGCTACGCCAGTCAGGAACGTGGCATGTGCCTTGTGCAGGTGGCGGTACTGTAACACGAGCCGCGGCAGCGGGTGCACCGACACCAGACCACGCAACTGTATGACATACACACACACAACACTCTAATATTGGCGAGAAGGGATTATTAGTGTGGATAACCCTATTACTAGCAATGTACCATGTTCGTTTGCACTCCACGCGGTTTCCTCTGGAAACCATCAGGATAATGTATTTTATGTATATTTGTGTATATATATTTATTCATGTATATTCTATAAAATATTATAATATTATTTGCACCGCCAACAACTTATCGCTGCACAAATCATGGTTGCCTGGTAGAATGCCATCAGATGTTAAGTCCGCCATATGTACTCTTTACTTATGTATGACGTGCATTAAAGTTATTTAAATAAATAAATTCTTGGTGAATTTGCCATCATGTTCTAACTGACCTGGCCGCATACTCATCTTATCCTTCACTGGTGCCCTGCCATACGTATACCGTCAGCGCAAGCGGGGGCACCATTCCATTATCATGCCTTGAAAAAAACCTATTGGGGAAGTAGGGGAAGGATTGATATTTTTAAGTCCATTTTACTACTTTATATAGATTTTTTTGAATTCTCCTACAATTTGCATGTGGAAACATCACGGATATTCAGTGCGGTAACCTGATTATGGTTACGAACTTCTCTAATGATGATCAAATTCCGACCATCACTGAATCTATTCTGAGTTCGAGAGAATAGAATAGAATAGAATATATCTTTATTGCTAACTGTGTGGGTACATGTGGTATCGCTTTTCAGCGATAAGGCCGCCCATTGTTGCCTCTTCCCTTTGAGAATCTTGTATTTTTATACATATTTATATATTAAGTAGCTTTTGCCCGCGGCTCCGCTCGCGTTAATTTGTCCCCTTAGGGGTGGAATTAATCAAAATCCTTACTTAGAGGATGCCTACGTCATAGTAGCTTTATACATGCAAAGTCTCAGCCCGATCGGTTTAAAATTGACAAAGTTTCATACAAACTTTCATCCCCTATATTATCCCCTTGGGGGTAGAATTAATCAAAATCCTTTCTTAGTGGATGCCTACGTCATAACATCTACCTGCATGCCAAATTTCAGCCCGATCCGTCCAGTGGTTTGGGCTGTGCGTTGATAGATCACAATGTCAGTCAGTCACCTTTGAGTTATATATATTTAGATAATGTATAAATGTTTGTTTGTATTCTAAGAGAGAACAATAAAGAATTTTCATTTCATTAAATTTTGTTAGAGTTTGAGTTGAGATTCCGTTGTCATTTTTTTATTTATTTATTTCCTTTGAATATGTTACATTGTTCTTACAAATTAATTTATAGTTCAGCTACATTTTGAGCATGCAAATTTAAATTCATGTTAATATAAATTTAACAAATGTTAACAACCAATATCATAATTGTTCTAATATAAAAAACCACAGTACCATAGACTCTGAAGTAGATTTGGCGCCTTTGGAAATGGTCTCTCTGATTTTTATATTGCATTTGGTGTCAAGTTGCAACTCGTCGTATAGTATGGTGCGGACTTGTGCGGGTGAATTGATCTGGAATGTTCTCCCGGCTGCCTTGTAGCACTCCGTCTCTACCAGCTTCATTTTGGACATCAGCGTGGTTTCCATAGTCTTCAGTTTCTCTATATCCACCATTATGCCTCGATGTTCCATCTCTACCAATTATTACATAGTATAAAACAAAGTCGCTGTCAATTAATCGCGGTAATTAGTAGCCTCAAAAATAATAATAATAATAGTTTTATTTTGCATCCAATATTTACAATTTAAATTGTTCCCTGGTACCTAAACTAAGTAGAAACTTGTATTTTAGGTACCAGTTCCCTCCTCTTACAATTCACAATGTTTGGAATTACAATTTATAAAAAGACAATTAAATAAGGTAATAACACAAGCTTATCATTATTTTTTCGCATTAAAAAGTAGCCCATGTCCTATCTCACGGTCTAGTCTATACGTGTACCAAATTTCATTTAAATCGGTTCAGTAGTTTTGACGTGAAAGCGAGACAGACAGACAAATTTACTTTCGCATTTATAATATTAGTAAGGAAGTAGGGATAAGAATGTACACCTGGACGAAGCCGGGGCGAGTAGCTAGTATTTGATGAATAGAACATTTATTTGTAATGTACAGTGAAGAAATAACACATTACAATATGGCGGCCTTATTGCTGAAAGCAATTATTTGAAGGCAACGTTAGAGAAATGAATATAAATATCGAACAAGTAGGTAATATGTAAATTGGAGAAAAGAAAATAATAACAAACATATATACATAGGTCCTGCGACTTAGCATACCGCCTTACTTCTGATGGTCGCGGGTTCGATTCCTCGCACGGCTAAAACATTTGTATTCATGGGTATGATTGTTTGTATCGGTCTGGGTGTTTTCATATATTTACGAAAAAATATATATTTATGTATTTGTAAAAGTTATCTAGTACCTACGCTAGCTTGGGTCTAGATGGCGCTGTGTGAATTGTCCTGAGATTATTATTATTACTATCTCAGGACAATTCACAAAGCACTAGTCCTAAAGCCAAACAGAGCTTGTGTTATGGGTACTAACTACTAACTGATTTTTGTTAATACATGCATAACTAGCTTTTGCTTTATTTATCCTCTTAGGGGTGGAATTTATCGAAATCGTTTCTTAGGGGATGCCTACGTCATAGTAGATTCGTGCATGCAAAGTCTCAGCCCGATCGGTTTAAAATTGACAAAGTTTCATCCCCTGTTTTATCCCCTTGGGGGTAGAATTAATCAAAATCCTTTCTTAGCGGATGCCTACGTCATATCATCTACTTGCATGCCAAATTTCAGCTCGATCCGTCCAGTGATTTGGGCTGTGCGTTGATAGATCACTATGTCAGTCAGTCACCTTTGAGTTAGAATATATACATAGATACAACCAGTCTTATGAATACAAATGTTTGTACCGTGAAAGGAATCGAACCCGCGACCATCAGAATTAAGACGATATGCCAAACCGCTAGACCACCAACTCTTTCCCATGATCATACCAGCAATTACAGGCAACAAGCGCATTTCAATATCAACGAAGACTCTCCACAAAGACTCCTCCACGAGCAGGTTCTCCAGTTTGTATGTACACTCCTTCAATATTTTAATGTACCAGACTGCTTTTTGCAGTACACACTCAGTGGTGATCGTGAACTTGGGAGTCACTGTCAACTGTTCTTGAACATCCGCGAATGTTTCTGGCGGATTATCAGGGTCGAGGAGGCTGCTTCCGATCTGTATGTGTGAACTAATCTTCAAAACTCGCGACTTCGTCCGCGTGGAATTTAACAAAAAAGTCGATTAGAGAATTTTCTTAAAAAAAAGTAGCATAAGGTTCTCCTTATTACATCAGCTACCTGCCAGAAAAGTGCCGTCAAAATCGGTCCAGCCATTTCCAAGATTAGCCGGAACAAACAGACAAAATTTGTAAAAAATGTTATTTTGGTGTATGTACCGTATTTATATTTATATGCATGTAGTAAAAAACGGTTATTTCAATATTACAAACAGATACTCCAATTTTATTTATGTGTATAGATATTACCGAAATTATTGTGAATATGTAGGATGTTTGTTACTCATTCACGCAAAAAGTACTGAACAGTTTTTGATGAAACGTTACTATAATATAACATTTATTTTATTTTTTATTCACAAATATAAATTTCATTTAAGAAATGAGGATGGTGATGTTATATTTAAAAATTAATTTCAGTCATAATTCTTTAATTTATTCAAAAATAACTTAACACAAGCATTTTGATATTTACTTGAGTTATTAACTAATTATATCATTTACATAACTTAATTATACAACTACAACCTAAAATTAAAAAGCTTAAAATATATAATAATATAACTTGTTAGCGGTATGTATTAGGGGCATTATTTATATGCCAGTTTTGGTTGTATATAAGTAGTTTATTCTAATAATAGTAATTTACAGCTATATATAGTAATGAAGAACAGTATACAAAAATTAGTGATCAGAAGTACAATAATTGTAAGGAAGTCTCTAGAAGAAGTTAAATTGTAGATTGTTTCCCGCGCAAAATGCAACGCGCCACAGATTAAAAATATACGGACTCCGCGCCGCCGCAGTAGGACGATCAGCGCATTATGGCAATATGCGTAATGTGACCAGACGTCCCGTAATGAACGGGACAGTCCCTTTTTATAATTACGAGTCCCGGTGTCCCCGAAACGGACTCTGGAACGCAAAATTGTCCCGTTTTCGGTAACGGTGCGAAATTTTGGGTAGACGAGCCGGTTGTTAGTTGTTGGTAATTAAGGTGAGTATAAAAAAAAATGTGCCAAGAGTGTCATTCTTACTTAAATACTTCTTAAAAAGTCAAATTTGTTCCTCCGATAACAAAACATTTTATTTTTATCAGATAAATATAAACTATCTATGTATAAACAAAATGTTTCATTATATTTATCGGATATATTTCTTAATTGATAACTTTTTTTGAATAGATAATTTAAAAAATGAGTTTTTTTCATTGGTTGTCTGTTAATTGTGTCCCGTTTTATATATGAATAATAATATATGAAGAATAAATGGTCACATTAAGTATGCGCGATGTTAGTACTATGAGTATTAACACTTGTACATAAGACGAACATATGGGCTATAAATACACGGGTGAAACCGAAAGTAGTAGACGAAATTCAATCATAATTCACTAAACATTCAGTAAGATCAGACCTATAGACTGTAGTTTTTGCGTGAAAGAGTAACAAACACACTTACAAACTTTCGCGTTTTTTTAATATTATTAAGATTAAGATAAGATTGTAGCACGTAAGTTTACCTTAGTATCGACTATCGCAAACTTTACTGGTATATTGAATTTAAATAGCAGAATCAACAGGACTTTGCCGTCATAACACTTCACAGTTTTATGTTCCAAAATATTTGCTACCATTTCACTGGAAATGAAATATCTGTGATAATTTTTAAACAGTATCTGTGCATAACGCACCTTTTTATATGATAACTAGATTTTGCCCGCGGCTTCGCTCGCGTTATTTCATCCCCTTAGTGGTGGAATTTATCAAAATCCTTTGTTAGGGGATGCCTACGTCATAGTAACTTCATGCATGCAAAATCAAAGCCCGATCGGTTTAAAATTGACAAAGTTTCATTTAAACTTTCATCCCCTATTTTATCCATTTGGAGGTAGAATTAATCATAATCCTTTCTTAGCGGATGTCTACTTCATAACATCTACCTGCATGCCAAATTTCAGCCCGATCCATCAGTCACCTTTGAGTTATATTTATTACATAACCTAATTGTACAACTAAGAACCTAAAATTAAGAAGCTTAAAAAAAATATATAATATGATGACTAAAATATATTATTAGGCAACGTTTGAGTTATATATATTTATTTTATATTTTTTTATATATATATTTAAATTTAATTTTATTGTCATATTTGAAATATATGTCTTTTACCATCAGCTACCGTAGTTTCTCTTATAAATAAAAATAAAATATTATACGAGTCTACACTCCTTAACAAATATCAGTCATTAAAAGTATGATTGCCTAGCTGATGGTAAGTGGTAACGGCGACGGTTACCACTTACCATCAGCTAGGATTAAATGCCAAAGGGCCACAACGCAAAAAATTGACATTAATTTTTTTCCAAAAATGGTATCGAAATCTTTATAATTTTTAATATTAAAAAAAGACACCCATGATTCTAGAACACATGATATACCACTTATAGATTTGTAAAAAAAATAAAATCATCACAGTGAAATTTTGATGAACTCTTCTCTAAAATTTACCCTTTGCGTCATTTCATCATCATCATCATCATCGCAGCCCGGAAGACGTCCACTGCTGCGTCATGTGGCCCATTGATACTTAATCAGCGATATATTAACTTGACCTACATCACGACCTCTGTTCCCCCGTCCAATTCAAACGGAGATCGAAATTACGACGGCCTGAGCCGAGGTTTGAACCCTTAGCGGTGCCCTCAGACTAAAGTCGTATCCGTCAGGCGTGGGTTGGCCTTCAGCCGCTCCATAAGTCCTTCCTTGGTTTGGAGTACCATCTGCACTCGCTCCCTACCGTCCGGTGAAGCTGTAAAGGCCAGCTGCGGCCAACAGTGTTGGAGTAGTTCCAATAAAATATCACGATTCGCATTTCCGTGTCCTACAATCGGACGTGAGCCTTTTTGTTTAGTACCCCAACGCAAGCTCTGCTTACTGTGGGACTAGATGGCGCTGTGTTAATTATTTATAGTCAGATATCCGTCATTTTGCAATAACAATATAAATTTTAATAATATATTAGTAATAAATAATATTAGTAAATTAATTTATTAATTAGTAAATAAATAAATAACCCTAGACAATTAACACAGCGCCATCTAGTCCCACAGTAAGCAGAGCTTGCATTTTGTGTACTAGACAACTGACATAAATACTTAGCTATGTTTTTTGTAAATACATATGTAATATACATTGATAACACTCAGACCGATACAAACAATCATACTCATGAATACAAATATTTGCACAGGAATCGAACCCGCGTACATAGAAAGTAAAGTATACCAAACCGCTAGACCACCGAGGCCGTCGTGTAAAGTAATATAATTGTAGAGTTATTGATTTATAAATCTTAAACGTGTCTTTGGAATTTAAAACCTGTTGATTAAAAAATAAATTTTAAAAGAAAATGCCTCATCTAAAGAGCATCATAAACCAGTGTGGACACATGCGATGGAACTATAGGGCTCAGTTTCACACTCTAACATAGAAATTCTTCAGTGCTTCCAAAACAAGGCATTAAAAACCATAGAGCTCGTTGGTTCATAAAAAACATTGAAGTACATACATATCTAGAAATGCCAACTGTAAAAGAAGAGATACAGAAAGCCTGTGCGAGATATAAACACAGATTAGCTGTCCGTGAGAACCAGTTAGCTTCAAAATTACTGGATATAGAAAACTGTCCATCTAAATTACAAAGGGCTCGCCTTGCCAACATCTAAATAGAAATAGAAATAATCTTTATCCAAATAAACTCATTACATGCACTTTTTAATAGTCATATTTTGATTCTACCACTCATTCGGAATGCGGATTCATCATAAGAAGAATGAGTAAACAATAAACTTTTGTGTTTCTCTTTTTAATAGATGTTTTTTATATAATGATTACAGTATAACAAGTAAGAGGCATGCGATTACATGTTGATTACAACATAGAAATCGCTACGCACTCATTATTAGTGTAATCAGATAATATTGTCAGTGCTATGGATTTAAAGTTTTTCTATAAAACAATTCTATCTAAATGAAATGAAAATGAAGAAAATAACTGAGATGGCACCTTGCTGGAAGTGCCTCATCTCCAAATGCCCATAACATCAAAAAATCTGATTATAGCTGGAAGAGCTGATCGCATATAGAAAAAAAAATGCCATGAAATATTCACCTGAAGTTGCCTGTGTCAGTTCTGATGCAATAAAAGGTTTCGTGGATACATAACATCACGCTTTCTACGGCGCAGTTGTTTTCAGTGTTCTGATTGTTTAATTGACAGCATCCATTACTGCGGGAAGATATTTCAAATTTATTTTATAATTCACACTAAGAAAGCCCCGGGTGCCTTGGTGCAATTATGTGAAGGGCATACGTTCTTACATTGTAAAAATGCATAGACTCCGTTCTGGACATTATCCATCGGCAAAGTTTGCATACCTGATGAAAAAAAGCAATTCACAAAATTGTGAAGTATGTGGTACAATAGAGGATGTTTATCATTTGCTGATGGAGTGTGTCAGGAACGAGAGTCTACGACATGGAATAACGTCAGACCATGAAATAAATATATAGGATGTTGGTGCCATACAAACTGTTTTAGCCGATCCTTCGGGCGGTGCGGCTAAGGCAATTTGTTCACTGGTGAGGTAATGGAGTGATTGGTTTTAGGGTACAATGGGACTGACATGTACTTAGATGGTACAAAAGTCCCTAAATTTAAAAAGAATTAAAAAACAAAAAAAAAGAAAGCTATAGTAGCGTGGACTAGGATTTTGATCAATTTCACCACTGAGAGGATAAATTAACGCGAGCGAGGCCGCGGGCAAAAGCTAGTAATATTATAAACGCGAAAGTTTGTGAGTATGTTTGTTACTCTTTCACGCAAAAACTATGTCTATAGTCTTACTGAATGTTTAATTAATTATGATTGATTTTCGACCACTGCACGACTACTAGCTGTGCCGCGGTTTCACCCGCGCATTTATAGCCCATATGTTATTCTGATGTACAAGTTATACTACAGTAACGTTTCATCAAAAACCGTTCAGTACTTTTTGCGTGAATGAGTAACAAACATCCATACATATTCACAAATATTTCGGTAATATCTATACACATAAATAAAATTGGAGTGTCTGTTTGTAATATTGAAATAACCGTTTTTTACTACATGCATATGAATATAAATACGGTATATACACCAAAATAACATTTTTCATAATTTTTATCTGACTGTCTGTTTGTTCCGGGTATTCTCTGAAATGGCTGCACCGATTTTGACGGGACTTTTTTTGGCAGGTAGCTAATGTAATAAGGAGTAAACTAAGCTACTTTTATTTTAGAAAAATAAAGTTAATTTCCACACGGACGAAGTATCGAGTACAGCTAGTACGTAAATATACCTGTACATCAAAGTTGCAAAAACCTCATTATGTATGTCTGGAATATTCTGTAGGTTTTCATTGTTACCATCTATAACTTTTACATCATATGTCACATCTTCTACAGGTAACTGCGTCTTTTTAGGAACTACAAACTTAGGTTTAGACGTTTTCTCTTTACCACCCTCTAATTTCGACACGTGCATTGCTACCCCATTACCAGTGTTACAAGTTTCCGTAGGTTTTTTAAATTTCATCACCCCATCCTTATTAGTCAACTGTGCCTGAACCATTTGTCTCTTCTTATTAGAATTATTAGAAATATTTTTAGTAACTAATCCACTCTCTGCATTATCTAAAGCTGTTATTTCAACAGCATCATTAGATGTTTCATTTAATTCTTTAACTGAATTGTTATGATTTATATCATTCAACCAATTTTTGACTGTTTTAGTATATTTATCTTTTTTATAACTTTGCTTTCTTTCAGCTGCTTTCTTAATTTTTGTTGTAGCTTTATCCACATTATTTACTGCTTTACGTTTCTTTATTTTTTTATTAATTTGTATGTCATTATCATGTTGGTTGCTCTTAGCTCTATCAGATGATACCTCTATAATAGAATCTGTACAATTGCTTAAATTGTTTTGTTTCGAAATAGTTTTGTCAGGAATATCTAGTTCTGGAAGTAGCTCTGTATCGAAAAAGTCATTCCAAGTAATGTTTTTTACATTATCACTCGCAATATTCGTGACGCATGCGTGTTCGTTGGCATCGAATTTATTGGTAGCAATCAAATCGATATTGTGTGGAATGGATAGTATTGAATCAAGTTCATTACCATTATCTACATTATGTGCAATGGGTGATATAAGATCGGATGTCGGTACTTTATCAAATTCATCATCAACTTCATCAATTCTAGTCTGCATGAGATCTGTAGACGTGGATACCTCTAATGCATTGGGAGTATTAAAGTGATAAGATTTTTCGATATTGGTTAAAATTTCCATTTCTTTGTCATAATTTTGCCACGTATTTGGCGTGTTAGAGTCTCTGAACCTGTAATTAGAACAGGAAATAGAGTACGTCCAGAGAACTACTACGGACTACCTTTTTTTTGCTTATGTAAATCCAATAGTTGCAAGACTACAACTACATTGTCGAGTGTTGCGTGAACTTTAAGCGGTAAGCACCTTTTCTGCCTTATTACATTAAATTCCTCGTCTACAGTCTCTTAATTGTGTGAACGGGCTTCAAAAACTGTGTTGAAACTACGAAAATTAGGTAGTAATTAAGATATCATAGCACTAGCGGGCCGTCCTTCAAACGGGTAGTTAACGAAACTATTACATATTATAAATTGTAACAAGCAAATTGGGGTTCGATATTGATGTCTCGTTTCTGAAAATGTTCTATCGACTTGTTCATTAGGGATAATGTAGGATTCTAATGGTAAAATGATTTTTCAAATCGGTCCAATAATTTCGGAGTGTATAAAGACAAAAATGTGGAGTCCTTTATACGAAAATTAAGCGGATGCACGAGTATGGAATGGAAGTAATATCGGGATCGGTAGATCCCGGAAGCTGTAGGTAATATAGTTAACAATATCAACGTAAAAATCAACATTGGTCGATGAATGAGCAAAAATGAGCATATCTGTTACATGCTCATTTTTGGACGATAAGTCCGATCTTCTTGATGCGTTAATAGCGCGAGAACAAGCAAAATTGCTCAAAAAGAAGACTAAAGAAGCCGAAATAGAGAATAAGAGAAAGCCCGTAACCAAGCCCAAAGGCGGTACTACCGGTGTTCGTAAAGGAATTAAAGAAGAAGTTATAAGCAACTTGATACTGACCATAGGACTCCTCTCTTGCGTGTCGGCTGCTGTTTACGTCCATTGCAACTATAGGTGCGTTCTAAAAAGTGAACATTATCAAGTGTTATATCTTATAACATTTTTTATGGATGATAATGGAATGGTGCACCCGCCTGTGCTACTGGTGTACGCTGAAGGAGCACCAGTGGAGAATGATAAGATGATCATGAGGTCAGGTCAGTTAGCCCATCGTGACAAATCCACCAAGAATTTATCACGATAGTTTCCAGGGGGAACCGCGTGGTCAACCTGACATGGTACATTGCTAGCAATAAGATCATCAGTCCACATTACTAACATTCCCCTTTCCTCTCCCAACTATCCTGTTTATAATATAGATTTTAAAAATTATCACTAGTACTATAGAAAAACTCCTTGTTCAACATTGTTTTGGTTTCGTCCGTCTTGAACAACATTATACCTCAAAAACTGCTATTGATTCAAACTTTAGAAACTGACAATTCAATTGGAATGAAAATCAAAAAAGGAAATGAAGGTATATATGTACATGAGTGTTTAAAGACCATATAAAGTCTACAACACTACGTTATAAATTAAAAAAAAAGTAAGAACCTGCATTCCGTTGTTTTACTAATACACCCAATACTTTTTTACCCAATGGCGATAACTGACGTTCATATTCCTTGATATTAAAGTGTGGATACGTTTCTTTATTTTTAGATTTATCCATGTTATTTAAAAACAATTGTACAGTCTAACACAGCAGATGACGCCAGAGAAGCAGAATATAACTACTGAAAATATATATTTAATTTATTAATCTCTCTAGGCAATGGTAGGTCAATTTTCCTCTCTAATTTCTAGCGATTTTAACGGTAACGGTAATCAGTAACATCAATTCATAACCTTCTATTATTCAATTTAAAAATTGGCGCGCACTTCTTTTTTTTTAATTACTACACAAGCCTTCAAGCACAGGATCATAAGTTCAGTTTTCATTGCTTAAAACCTTTATATTTTCTCTTTATCTATGATA
This sequence comes from Achroia grisella, assembly GCF_030625045.1. Taxonomy (NCBI): domain Eukaryota; kingdom Metazoa; phylum Arthropoda; class Insecta; order Lepidoptera; family Pyralidae; genus Achroia; species Achroia grisella. Next base: position 406,943 of record NW_026713018.1, on the reverse strand, counting down.
TTAATTTGATATAAATAAATAAATATAAATTTATTTATCCATGTGTGTTAAATAACTTTATGTTTATTTATTTATTGCATCATTGAATGGGAGCTAATGTCCTAATATGTAATAAAAATATATTTATTCTGTGAAAAATATATATAAATTAGTATAGGTTATTGCCGTACAGGCACATCTTGTTTGAAGTATCATTGTCACAATAAATAAAATATATGTATTATAATCACAAAAACATATTATTTATATCAATTTTATTTGAACGTTTTATGATAACATTGGAAAGGAACGTTAGTTGATTGACATTAGATGTATATCAATCTAATGTCAATCAACTGACATTCCTTTCCAATTCTCCATTCGAATTTCAAAGTCAAATCAAATGTCAAAGCTGACAAACTCATCTCAGCCAAATTGACACAGGAAAATGTAATAATTAGTAATGTATTAATAAATTTTATTTATAACAATTAATTATGTGAAAATAATAATCATTGTGTTATATACTGCCGCCCGTTGATAACTCACAAGATGGCTCTGAATTTGGAGAGCTGCGACAGCCTGCCTCCAGACGAGGAGCCAAAACTCAAATATGATCGGATGGGAAACGATATCCAAGATATACTCCTCAAAGACGCAGTGAGCTGTATTTGTGTGCATACGAAATTTATCTGTCTCGGTACTCAGTGGGGCGTGATACACTTGCTCGACCACGAAGGCAACATTGTGCCAATATCTCAAGATGGCAAAGACAAAGAACTGCAGGCTCACGCGATCGCAGTGAATAAGATATCGGTAGATTTGAATGGGGACTACATTGCAAGTTGTTCTGACGATGGCAAGGTCCTCGTACATGGACTATATACTAGTGAGAACACACACAGCCTTGTTCTAGGACGACTGGTCAAATCTGTAGCCTTAGATCCTTATTATTTCAAGTCTGGTTCTGGCCGAAGATTCCTCACAGGTATTCTATCATAAAACTCTTATATGTAATATATATATGTTCATTACAGACATAAACATTACATCAATGTTTATGTCTGTAATGAACATATATATATTTACCAATAGGAAGAAAACAAAATTTCTTTATCATAGATAACAAAAGATTATTGTTTGTTATTTAGTTCTTATATTTTTTATAGTTAATCAATTCTAATAATTATATTCTATTTACCTATTATTTCAATTTCAGGAGACAATAAGTTGACCCTATATGAAAAGACATTTTTGAATCGTCTCCGTAGTACCGTTTTGTTTGAATGTGAAGGAAATGTCCAAGCTATAGCATGGCATGAGAGATTTGTAGCGTGGGCCAGCGAGGTTGGTGTTAGAGTTTACGATCTTCAGGCAAGATGTTCCCTAGGGCTCATTCAGTGGGAGAAAAGCTCCGCCACATCAATAGAGGATTACCGCTGCAACCTACTATGGTCGGCAGCAAACACACTTATGATTGGTTGGGTTGACACCATCCGAATTTGTAGAATTCGGAAACGAAGTCAGATTGAACTGCAGACACGGGATGTGACGGAATATCTTGTGGATCCAGTTTATACTTTTCAAACTGACTATTTTATCAGTGGCTTGGGACCTTTCGATGATCAGCTGGTGTTACTTGGTGTACCGAAAGAATGTGATTCTGAAACTGGGAAGGCTCAACGGCCAGTACTTAGTGTTGCTGACTATAAGGATTGTGAGTTTTGTGAAGTATCAACAGACTGCTTAAACATTCGAGGATATGAAGAGTATTCTTGCAATGACTACTATCTGGACATGCTCATTGAGGAGAATAGATTCTTCATCGTTTCTCCTAAAGACATTGTAGTAGCTAGTCCATTTGATATCGATGAGAGGATCAACTGGCTCACGGACCATGGTCGTTACGAAAAAGCAATGTCCGTATTAGAAGATGTTGGTGGCAAGACTTCTAAACATTCAGTGGTGGTGGTCGGGATACAGTATTTGGACCATTTGTTAATGGAACACATGTATGAAGAGGCCGCAATCTTGTGCGCCAGGATATGTAAGAACGACAAAGTATTGTGGGAAAATCAGGTAATGAAGTTTTCAAAAGTGAACCAGCTGAGGGCGATCAGTCCTTACGTCCCTAAGAACCCAGACCAAGCACTAAGTCCACATATATATGGACTGATACTGTACGAATATCGTAATATTGATCCACAGGGGTTTCTAAAGTTAGTTCAGGAGTGGAATCCGAAGCTGTATAATATAGGTGTAATCATCAGTCAGGTGCTAGAGCACTTGTTGACTACGGAAGTAGACAAGAATGTGTATCTGGAAGCACTGGCCTTACTCTACTGTTATCAGAAGAAATATGATAAGGCACTAACAACATATCTAACATTGCAACACAAGGATGTCTTCAAACTTATCACACAGTACAAGATGTATAATGTGTTGCATGACAAAATATTGGACCTCATGACCCTTGATTCAAATAAGGCTATCATATTGCTGTTAGAAATCAAAATTCCAGTGGAAGTTGTCGAGAAACAACTGGAAAAACATGATTTTCTATTGTTTCAATATCTTGTCGCCTACAGTAAAAAAGAACCAAATGGTAAATACCATGGAAAGTTAGTAAGACTGTACGCTGAATTTGCGAGAGAGAAACTCTTACCATTTCTGAAATGCAGTGATAGTTATCCCATACAGGAAGCTCTAGATGTCTGTCAGGACAATGAGTTCTACCCAGAAATGGTATTCCTGTTAGGCCGTATCGGTAACACGAGGGAAGCACTACAGATCATAATTGAACAACTACATGATATTAGGCAAGCCATAGACTTTTGTCAGGAACACAATGACAAGGAGCTATGGACAGATCTGATAAACAAAACTGTAGATAAACCTGAATATGTGTCCTTACTCCTCAAGAGAATAGGAAACTATGTGGATCCCAGGATGCTTATCCAAGATATAAAGCCAGGTTGCGAAATAAAGGATCTGAAGGACTCTCTGGCGAAGATGATGTGTGATTACCGACTGCAGCTGTCTGTGCAGGAGGCATGCAAGGAGATCACACTCAAGAATTACTTTGATCTGCATCAGAAACTTATAATTGGCCAACAGAGGGGTATTTCTGTGACGGATGACTTTCTGTGCTGTGTGTGTCAGGGCCGAATTATAATTAAAGACTTGTCAAACGCCTCGGACTTGAAGGTGTACAACTGCAGGCACTCGTTCCACATAGAGTGTCTGCCGGATGGTGTGCAGTGTAACTACTGTACAGTGTGCAATGCAGTCAAAATGTGACCCCACTTGACGAAGCTCAATGTTTGTGTATAGTAACAATAAGTATTTCTGTACCTATAAATTGTATATGTAATTCAATGTGAATATATTAATTAACTGTTTTTTATATTATCACTATGGTGCTTTAAATCAATTAGCTTGTATTGTTTTTTCCTTGTATGAGAGTGACCATGCAAGTAGGAATCATGTATTAACCGACTCATTTATACAATACCTCCAAATCAGAATAAATAATTAACAAAAGGTTTATATTTCATTTATATTAGTTATATGTTATGGTGACACAGCACATGAAGCGTGAAGTGGCGGTAAGTGGCCTACTTTGCATTATTCTAAAATCGAGGCAACACCCATAATCTCTAAACCAATAAAATTGGAGTGTCTGTTTGTAATATTGAAATATCCATTTTTTATTACATGCATATGAATATAAATACGGTACATACACCAAATTAACATTTTTTACAATTTTTGTCTGTCTGTCTGTTTGTTCAGGCTAATCTCTGAAATAGCTGGACCGATTTTGACGGGACTTTTTTTGGCAGGTAGCTGATGTAATGAGTAACTTAGGCAAATTTTATTTTAGAAAAATTAGATTAAATTCCACGCGGACGAAGTCGCGGGAACAGCTAGTATATAACAATTATGAGACTAGAGGACTAGGGAGACTTACTAAAGGGGCCACCTTTGCTAGCATTGTTCCATGTTAAATCGACCCCTATGCGGTCAGAGAAACTATTGTAATCAATTTACTACTTAATTTGTCACCATGAGCTAATATCGCATAAACTAAACTAATGTCTTCAAATATCCACTGCTGCCCCACCAGTATATCGTTACTACAGACAAGCACCAATCCGTCATTTAATCACTTATTTAATTAAAAAACTATTGGTGTCACTAGTTATCTCTACTTGACAATAGATGGCGCAAATAATGTTAAATGATATTTTAAAGTCGTCTCAAAATTTCTTCAAAATATTAATATCTCAGGACAACTCGCACAGCGCCATCTAGTTCTAAAGCAGAGCTTGAGCTATTGCTACCAGACAACTGATGTTGTTGTGCCATACGAGGAATCAAGCCCGCGATCATCGAAATTAAATTAGAGTGGTAAACCGCTACACCACCGACGGCGTTATAAATATAGTGTCAATATTTATTATTAAAAATAATGTGAGTTATGATTATTTGCGTAATGGAGGGGCAGTTAATAACATACCATAGACATTATACAATAATTATAATATTACCATGTAATTATTAATGTAATTAATTATAAGTTTTGAGATTTATTCAACATGTGTAATAAAAAATATTATACAATAATATTAAAGCAAATAATTATAGGAAATACTGGGTAATTACTAAAATCAATGAATATTTATCCTTTAAACAAAATACATATATTACATAAATCATTATTATAATATTCTTGATGTTTTCGTTAACGATAGATATTGCGTTTCGTTCCACGCATATTTGTGCATGTAACGAAACGCAATATCTATGTATTGTTTATTCCCCGAAATTATGCTAAATTGAGAGGAAAATCCCAAAATTTGGGGAATTTATTCCCTGTAATAGCGATGAAATGAATATATTTTAAACGTTTATTGAAGAAAACCATTTAAAATTTTGTTGGATTTCTACAACATTGTAACGTGAAAACAATTGGATATGTATTTTCACAAAATTATATACTTTTATCAACATGCCACCGCGGCACCCACCGTCTTCTTTTACATTATTTTTACCACATTAACTTATTGATACTTGCATTTATTATGATTATGATAGAGATACAAATAATGAATGGAAACGAAAAACATATTACGCCGACCCCAAATAAATGGGATAAGGATGAAGCAGATGATGATGATGATGATAGAGATACAAATAATATTATTCACCGCTCTTTATTAGTTATTACGCATATGGCAAAAATAACAACATTTTATTTTAATTAAATATTTATGTAGAAAATAGTGGCTAAATTATACATGCAATTATTATAACATAAGGTCACGCCCAGATATGGGTGTAAAACATCTCTTATTTTTATCACAAAATTTCGACGGTAATGTCACATCTGGTATTTGGCAACACCAATTCCCCATGTGGTATCTGAAAAATGGACGCACACATGATGTTGGTGTCTACGAAGTTTTAAAAATGTTTTCATATAGTGTTGGTGTACGTTGAACGGTTTAAAATTGAGGAGAGAGTGATAAAGTGTTGAGTGAAAATGACAGATATGCCTCCTTACCTCGCGGCCAAAGATGAGGATGAGAATAGTGATAGTGAAACGTCTTCGGAGGTAGATGACTGGGATTTACCTCTGTGTTTCAACAAGCCTAGGCACATTGAGCAGATAAAAGGTGCGGACCGTGTGGAACACTCCTGGCGGGTCAAAGAGAAGGTGAGAGGTTGTTATCTGTGAAGAAACTTACGCGTCCTAACTGCGTATGTTACAGCGTACGTACGTACGTCCGTTCAGATGAAAACAAACGCACATGGCTCGTAAATAATGTCATTGCGATATAAACTACATCCCAAAACTGATTCTAAACAAACACAGTGCGAAAATAATATCTTATTTGAAATTCGATTTGTTTACATTTTTTTTTAACATTTTTGTATCTCGTTTTTGACATTTATACATGTTTTTTTTTGTTAGTATGAATCTAATTACAACACATAATTACTACCTGCAATGTGTTTAATTACATTTTTAGATTAGATATTTTAATTTTTCCCTTAAAACAAACATTCTATGCAAGGGACATAGAATTTATCCAGTCAAATAGATTTGCATGCTTTTATTGCATATTGTCTGTAGCAAAGGAATAGTCTCCTTGAGAACGAAAAGAACTGCTGCCATAGCCAATTCATGCCTAAATCCATAGACTATATGTTCTTGAAGATCATCTTAATGCAATATTTTTACAGCCATATTTGAAAAATTATTTAGTGTCTCTTATTGAAATAATTATGTAAAACTATTTTTTATTTAAATAATGTTAACTTTAAAAATAGGCTCCATATCCTATTTGCTAGGATTTTATTGGAATTTATAATTTAGTTGATTTGTTGTATTAGAAATCAATAGTAACATTGTAAATATGAAAATGTGTCTGTTTGTTACAACTAATGAATGAATGAATCATAATTAAATTTGACATGAAAATAGATTGTATTAATAATAGGGTATGATAGTATCTACTGAAGTAAACGTCACCAGTTGTCTGTGGAAAACAACATTCTGAGATACTTGTTGTCAACAGTTATATTAGAAGTAGTTTTCTTATCTGTTATCCATTTACGATCACCCATTTTTATTTCATACTAGCTGTATATTCGACTTTGTCCGCATGGAATTTTGCAACATTACTTTTCTAAAATGAAATGTTTTTCTAAAATATAAGTAGCCTAAGTTACTCCTTATTACTTATAGTCCCATCAAAATCGGTTGAGCCATTTCAGAGATTAGCCAGAACAAACAGACATATAAAATTGTAAAAAATGTTATTTTGGTGTATGTACTGTATTTATATTCATATGCATGTAATAAAAAACAGTTATTTCAATATTACAAACAGACACTTCAATTTTATTTATATGTATAGATTTTAGTTTCCAGACTTAGAGCTGATTGTCTGCCTATCAGGCAATTTTTGTGTTAATGTGTTCACACCAGGAAATATTAATATTTGTTGCAAAGAGATAGATAGCTGTCTAGTATCTATACATATAAATAAAATTGGAGTATCTGTTTGTAATATTGAAAGAACCGTTTTTTACTACATGCATATGAATATAAATACAGTACATACACTGAAATAACATTTTTTTACAATTTTTGACTGTTTGTCTGTTTGTTCCGGCTAATCTCTGAAATGGCTGGACCGAATTTGATTGGACTTTTTTTAGCAGGTAGCTGATGTAATAAGCAGTAACTTATGCTACTTTTATTTTAGAAAAAAAAAGTCTCAATAAATTCCACATGGATGAAGTCATGGGTAGAGCTATCCTTAATATAAATTCTGCTTATTATAAGACTGGATAACACTTTCTGACATGTCCAGGATTATTTATTAATAAACTATTATTGTTTCAGTACAAAACACACTGCGTAGCTTTAGTGCTGTGCCTCAATGTCGGAGTGGACCCTCCAGATGTGGTGAAAACTCAGCCCTGTGCCCGCCTCGAATGTTGGATAGGTATGCCACTATGTTTTTTTTTTATACTACAATGATGGAAGCATACGACCCATCTGACAGTAAATGGGTACCATAGCTTATGTACAACTTGTTTTCATATATTTTACGTAACCACTACTAGATACTCTTTGTGTAAATGCATGTGACACGAGAAGGAATGTATGTGTGTGTATTTGAAGAATGACAGATCAACAACTGAACACCACTGTTTTATCCTGCATGGCAATAGTTGTTCATGCACGGGATTTTCATTTCATGTTAGACATAGACACCTATGGAAATATACATTGTAAATAAACTAGCTTTAAAAAAGAGTAATACAATTGAGTTTCTTGCCAGTTCTTCTCAACTGAACTGGATGGTAGGGAAAAAAATTGATGTTCATAAGCGGCTAAAATGTCCTACATTAATAAATTATTTTTTAATTTGAATTTTAATTAAATACCGACTTACCGACCACGAATATTTCAAGACTAAAATTGGCCAAATCGGTTCAGCCGTTCTCATAGTTTGTGTGGGATATTAATTTTTTTTTTCTGTTTTACATGCAATTTCTTCATATTTTATCTACGTCTAAACCTTCCCTCTACTTCCACGAATATTTCAAGACTAAAATTAGCCAAATCGGTTCAGCCGTTCTCATATATATAGAAGATGTGTTATTCTGATGTATAAATGATATTATTATAAAGTTTTGTCAAAATCCGTTCAGTAGTTTTTGCGTGATAGTGTAACAAACCCAAATAATAGGATAAAGGCAATGATTAGTGTAACATCCATCCATCCATACACACAAACTTTCGCATTTATAATATTTTTAAGATTTCTCGTATAGAATATGACTAATCCTTATTTAAATAAATTTAATACTGCACATTCCAAGTTTTATGTTTAAAGAGTGACTTTTATACTGTGCATTGTCAGATGAATCAGTTACGGGAAGTCATTACAATATAAAGATTATTATCACACTTATAAACATACAGACATCAGATCTGTAGTACAGGTTTGCACTGTTATTACATGTCCTATCTGATTTCATTATCATTACATAGTATAAAACAAAATACGCTGTCGCTGTCTGTCCCTATGTATGCTTAAATCTTTAAAAGTACGCAACGAATTTTGAAGCGGTTCTTTTTAGTAGATAGAGTGATTCAAGAGGAAGGTTTATATGTATAATACATGTACACTTGTGCGAAGCGAGTAGCCAGTTATTAGTATAAAAACATAAGCAACAATAAACTTTCACCCTTCCACCATTAACCCCTATTTTTTAGTAGCGATATTAATAGCAAAACTAGCTTCGATTTTCACCCTTTCTACCCTATTTTTAATAGCGATTATTAATTTATATACCAAAACAAGGTTTGCGGTGTCTGTTTGTTAACATAAAAAGGTGTCTGAGTGAACATTATATGGTTGTAGTGCTTACTGCGTCGGTATTGGCATGAATCAGATTTGCATAACGAGTCATCGTCTGCTCTAGTATCTATTTATAGTTTGGAATTACCTAATTCTGCGCACTTAAATATGAAATTACAACAATCATCACATCACTATGAACATATCAATGAGAATAATAATAGAAATAGAAATAATAATTATTCAAATAGACTCAATACAAGCACTTTTGAATAGTCTTATGTTAGACTAGCCCAGACGGGGTCTAGGCTAGTAGACTTGGTCCGCGTGGAATTTAACTTATTTTTCTAAAATAAAAGTAGCCTAAGTTTTTTTTATACTACTATGGTGGCAAACAAGCATACGGCCCATCTGATGGTAAATGGTTACCGTAGCCTATGGACGCCTAAAACAATAGGGGTGTCACGTGCGCGTTGCGGACCCTTAAGAAATCTTAATATACCCTTGGAAAACCCCATGCTGTAGTCTCTTTTTTTTTTCGGACTACTCTAATGCTGTTGACCGCAGCTGGCCTTTACAGCTTCACCTGACGATAGGGGGCGAGTGCAGATGGCCCTCCAAACTAAAGGAAGGACTTATGGAGCGGCTGAAGGCCAACTCCCGCCTGACGGATACGACTTTAGTCTGACGGCACCGTTAAGGGATCGAACTTCGGATCAGGCCGTCGTAATATCGATCCCCGTTTGAATGGGACGGGGGATCGATCGGAGGGGCTGTAGTCTCCTGAGAAAATTCGGCAGGAAGTTCAATTCACAATCTAAGTGTATGCTGGAGGAAGCTCCTCTGAAACCTCACTGAGTGAACATTGAATGGTTGTAGTGCTTACTGCGTCGGTATTGGTATAAATCAGATTTGCATAACGAGTCATCGTCTGCTCTAATATCTATTTATAGTTTGGAATTACCTAATTCTGCGCACTTAAATATGAAATTACAACAATCGTCACATCCTATGAACACATCAATGAGAATAATAATAGAAATAGAAATAATAATTATTCAAATAAACTCAATACAAACACTTTTATAGTCTTATGCTAGACTAGCCTAGACGGAGGGTCTAGGATAGTAGACTTCGTCCGCGTGGAAGCTAAATTTTATTTTCATAATAGAAATAGAAATAATCTTTATTCAAATAAAATCAATACTAGCACTTTTGAGTAGTCTTATCTACACATAAATAAAATTAGAGTGTCTGTTTGTAATATTGAAATAACCGTTTTTTACTACATGCATATGAATATAGATACGGTACATACACCAAAATAACATTTTTTACAATTTTTGTCTCTCTGTCTGTCTGTCTGTTTGTTCCGGCTAATCTCTGAAATGGCTGGACCGATTTTGACGGGATTTTTTTGGCAGGTAGCTGATGTAATAATATAACTTAGGCTACTTTTATTAATAAAAAATGAAGTAAAATTCCATGCGGACAAAGTCGCGTGTACAACGTGTAGTTTTTAATAAATCTTTGGCCACAGTTTCTGTGGATCCCGACCTTTATTGTTCACAATGTTTGAGACCACGAGGTCAGAGGGCAGACTTTGTCTCTCGTTGAACAGATTAAAAATACGTTGATAAGAAATTGTTACGTGAACTTTCAAGAAGTATGTTTTAGCTGTCTGTAAGACATTGCGTTGAGCGATAAGGCCGCCGTTTTGTTAACATATTTTTATGTTAAATTAATTTTTGTAATTTTGTTTTTGCACAACTAGTATACGCCTCAGCTTCGCATGGATGTACATGTATTATGTATTATATATATAAACCTTCCCCTAGAATCAATCTATCTATTTAAAAAAACCGCGACAAAATCCGTTGCGTAGTTTTAAAGATTTAAGCATACATAGGGACGGACAGATCATTGTTTTTCTAAAATAAAAGTAGCCTTAATTACATCAGCTACCTGCCAGGTTGGTAATCGTAGGAATGAAGAGAATCTTTTAAATATGAAAGGAAACTTAGAAAGAGATGGATGGATTGTGTGACTGTAGCGAGAATACAACAACTATTGTAATTAAAAATCAAATAATTGTAATAAAAGTGTATATTTCCCAAAAGGAGAGGCAAGAGAAGAGTAACAACAGACAGTAAAAAGTGACATATAAAAAAATAGATATCAAAAATATAAAGTTTATACAAACAATGGTAGATGTTGCGGGTAAATGATACTATGTTACTGGTAGAAACGATGTATATTACAGATGATAATTGACTTTTTTTTTTTAATCTATATATTTATATTCGAGATAAATAAATAATCTCTGTACAATTCACACAGCGCCATCTAGACCCAAATTAAGCTACCTAAAGCTTGTGTTATGGGTACTTGACAACTGATACAAATACATAGAATTTTTTTTTTTTTTTTCGTAAATACATACATATTATACATAGAAAATACCCAGACCGATACAAACAATCATACTCATGAATACAAATGTTTGTGCCGTGCGAGGAATCGAACCCGCGACCATCGGACGTAAAGCGGTGTGCTTGACCGCTAGACCACCGAGGTCGTCAATTGACTGACAATAGGTACATAGAAATATGGATCTTATATACTAAATGACAATAGGAAAATGTAAGGTGGGGTGACACAGTTTAGACACAGCAGTGCTCAGTACACAATATTGAATTTGTCTTACTAGACATTATTAAATGCAATTATTATATTGATGTATCTAGGTAACTGTGTCCCATAGTTAGACAAGTTGCCAGCAACAGATGGTGTGAAAGACTATGTAGCAACGAAGATATTAAAAACTGAGACCAGAGATGAATAGAAGAGTAAGATATTACCGACACCAAATGTTAAGAAATAAGAATGAACAGGATTACGAAGATATAGCTATACCTTGAACTGATGATGATTTTCTTCTAGACCCAAATTCGCTATCACCAAGTAAGGCGCTGGAGAGCATCGGACACGCGCTGCAGTCCCAGTACGAGCGGTGGCAGCCCCGTGCGAGGTACAAGCAGTCGCTCGACCCCACCAGTGATGATGTGAGTCCCGTATAAATGTATTTTTTTTTCTCTTTATCTTGGCAACAAACAGTTGTTATATAAATATACAAATAAACGTATTTGTATAGTAGATTGAGTGCCGAAACTTTGAATTGGACGGGTGTTTGATCGGAGGGGCGACCGGGGGCACCAGTGTGGAGCGCCCGGGCGCCCGGTTGATTGCGCGATATGGTGTGTTTGGGGTCGTCGTCTTCGCCGGCGAGGACGGTGTCGTGTGTGTGTCTAAAAATGTGGTCGGGACGGAACGGGTGTACCCGTAGGGAGGTGAACTACCGTTATGGGGTCGTCGGGTTCAATAAAAACGTGCCTCAGGCGACGTTGTCGCGTATGTCGGTTATGTCTCTCCTTACCGTGAGACTAGATGGTGATGTGTTAATTACTTAGAGTTACTTTTTTATTTAAACGTTTATTTTTTTTATTATGTGTCATTTAAAAATACATACAGCCCTAAATTTTCACCCTTCTATTATATAGCGGTAGATTAAAAAAAAATTAATGACTATTCAAAAGTGCTTCAATGTAAGTTTATTTGAATAAATGATTTTCTATTCTATTCTATTCTATATTATAATATAATAATAAATATAATTTATTATATATTAAAAGATAGGGGGTGACCCTATCTTTTAATAGCAATGTTAGTAATAACGTTTGCCGGGTCAACTGGTTTAAACATATAATTTTCACATTACGATATAGTCAGACTACACTAGCAAAATATAATAATATATGTACTTGGCTTAGGCCCGTTCATAACAAGATTACCGGCGAAAGTCTAGAAAAAATAATGAAAAAAAAAAAAAATAATAATAATAAATAAATAATAGTAAACGTGACTTGGTGATATAAAACCGTCCTTGTGATCACTATAAAATATATGTATTTTATGATACTGTGGAAATAATAATAATAATAATCTTTATTTGTCTCAAACAAAAACGAATACAATTGTTGCCTATCTATTATGTAAATAAAATTGGAGTGTCTGTTTGTAATATTGAAATAACCGTCTTTTACTCCATGCATATGAATATAAATACAGTACATACACCAAAATTACATTTTTTACAATTTTTGTCTGTCTGTCTGTCTGTTTGTTCCGGCTAATCTCTGAAATGGCTTGGCCGATTTTGACGGGACTTTTATTGGCAGGTAGCTGATGTAATAAGGAGTAACTTGGCTACATTTATTTTAGAAAAATAAAGTTAAAGAAATAAAAAAGACGTAGTCGCGAGTACAGCTAGTGCAATAATAAAATTGAAAAGTAATGAAGAAGACAAAACGGTCAATAACTCATGTTGTATGGATTGTAATTATAACACGCATTAAGGTGTGATATCAACTGATATGTATGTTATCTGTTAAACCCTATATACCTACTTAAACAATGTTTAATGAGACACCAGTGATTGTAGATAAACATGGAACTGATAACCTATCAACCTGGTCCATCTGCCTACAATATATATTTTTTTATGGATGATAATGGAATGATGCACCCGCCTGCGCTAATGGTTTACGCTGGCGGGGCACCAGTGGAACATGATAAGATGAACACGAGGTCAGATCAGTTAGCCCATCGTGACAAATTCACAAAGAATTTATTATGATGGTTTCCAGGGGGAACCGCGTGGAGGTCAACCTGACGCGGTACATAGCTAGCAATGGGGTCAGGAGTCCACATCACTAACAATCCCCTTTTCCCTCCTATCGTAGCGATTAGAGCAGACCAGTCCTTGTAAGCAGCACTCGTTCACAAATATGACGGATGAGCCAGATAAATACTAATAAAGAATATTGTCCCTCTTGCCTACAATATTAAGAAAACAGTGTAGTAAACGCAAGGCCTTTCCTTCACCGCGTTTCTGTATACTGAAAGTTGTAATCCTTACTAACACCATCGTGTTAAATTCCTGGTGAATTTGTCGCGATGGGGTAACTGACCTGACCTCATTCTCATCTTATCATCTTCCACTGGTGCCCCCCCAGCGTAAACCGTTAGCGCAGGTGGGAGCAGCATTCCATTATCATCCTTTAAAAAAAAATCCTTACTAATTGGGGGGAAAGGGATTGTTAGGAATGTAGATTGATAACCCCATTGCTAGCAATGTACCATATCAGGTTGACCTCCACGCGGTTCCTCCTGGAAACCATCGTGATAAATTTTTAATGAATTTGTCAGGAAGAGCTAACAGACCTGACCTCATGCTCGTCTTATCATCCTCCACTGGTGCCCCGCCAGCGTAAACCGTTAGCGCAGGCGGGGGCAACATTCCACTATCATTCACAAAAAAAAATCCTTACTAATTAGGGGGTAAGGGGATTTAGTAATGTGGACTGATGATCTTATTGCTAGCAATGTACCATGTCAGGTTGACCTCCACGCGGTTCCTCCTGGAAACCATCGTGATAAATTTTTAATGAATTTGTCAGGAAGAGCTAACAGACCTGACCTCATGCTCGTCTTATCATCCTCCACTGGTGCCCCGCCAGCGTAAACCGTTAGCGCAGGCGGGGGCAACATTCCATTATCATCCATAAAAAAAATCCTTACTAATTTAGTAATGTGGACTGATGATCTTATTGCTAGCAATGTACTATGTCTGGTTGACTTTCACGCGGTCCCCCCTGGAAACCATCGTGATAAATACACCAAGAATTAACCTGACCTCATGCTCATCTTATGACCCTCCACTGGTGCCCCGCCACCGGAAACCGTTAGAGCAGGGTGCACCCCATTCCATTATCACCCATAAAAAAATATACATAGAACACCCAGACCGATCCAAAGAAAAAAATGTATAGTGCGAGGAATCGAACCCACGACCAACGAAAGTAAAGCACCTGCCAAACCGCTAGACCAACGAGGCTGTTATAATGAGTGCAAATTAGTTAATTAAGGGTGCGTCGGCTATTGGCCGGCGACCTCGCGACGATTTCCCCACCCCTCTCCCTCCCTTCCACGTCAGGGTTACGCCTCTGTACATAAAAAAATCTAAATTATTATACGCCAGTAGGTCGTTGGCCGGCCTCTACTCTATTTCAATGTCACTTAATGCACAATCGACATGCCACGTCCCTTAGTTACTATTTATATAATAACCGTCATACTCGTGAACGAGTGCTGCCTGTAGGGACTGGTCTGCTCTTATCACTACGACTGATTTAATCTTATTGTATATCTATATTTGACCATAATAAATTAGTGCTGGTTGGTAGTTTGTATTCACACGTTTCGACTTGTAAATGTAAATTTACAAGGATAATTTAAAAGAGCAACATACAGTTTCTTGCACGTTCTTCTTGTGATGAGACAGCTTTCTGAATGAGCGGTAGATTAAAAAAAAAAATATTTTTTATTCTATTCTATTCTATAATAACTAGGTGTGAACGCGACTTCGTCCGCGGAAATCGTCGATACTTCCATATAACCTTTAATCCCCCCTTTCAACCCCTTACAACCCTTTTTTTCGTATTAAAACGTAGCCTATGTCCCTTCTCAGGTTCCAGACTGTCTGTGTACCAAATTTCATTTAAAGTAGTTTTGGCGTTAAAGCGAGACAGACAGACAGAATTATTTTCGCATTTATAATATTAGTAAGGAAAGGTTAACTAGATATCAAAATGTATTATTTATATAATCCCTTTTTTTATTGGGTTGTTTGGGTTATTGTCAAGTGCGTGTGACACCTGTAACACTGCGACCTACATAGATCTATTGTGCTCGCCCTTTTTCTGAGTTTTCGCTACCTTATAAGTACTAGATAACTGACACAAATATATAGTTTTTTTCGCAAATACATACATATTATATATAGAAAACACTCAGACTGATACAAACAATCATACTTATGAATATTATGTATGTGTTTGTAGTGTCCTTTCGTTATTGTGAAAATAAAACAAATATTTTGTATTAATGTAAAGGATCTTGTATTTTCCCTCCAATGATTCAGCTCAGAATGACAAATTTAAAATTAGAGTGTTCTGTGTTCTTTTTTTTTAAAGTTATATAATACAATGCAGCAAAATGAGGTTGCATACATTTATAAGTAGTCTTAGACTTTATGAATGTTTGAGCTGTGCGAGGAATCAAAGCTGCGATCTTCGGAAGTACTAGATGACGATTAATTGTCCATTTGTCCGTATTGTTTTATATCTCAAATGAATGAAGGAATGCTAATGTTGCTCACCAGGTGAAGAAACTGTGCTGCTCGCTGCGCCGCAACGCGAAGGACGAGCGTGTGCTGTTCCACTACAACGGTCATGGCGTGCCGAAGCCCACCGTCCAGGGCGAGATATGGGTCTTCAACAGGGTGATCTACTTTTTTTTTACTTAAGGAAGGAATGGTGCACCCGTCTGTCGTGATAAATTCATCTGGAATTTATCACGATGGTTTCCAGGGGGAACCGCGTGGAGATCAACCTGACACGGTACATTGCTAGTAATGAGATCATCAGTCTACATTACTAGTCCCCTTTCCCCTCTGTACAATATGATTGTATTTAAGGAAAAATATATCTATGTATTTTATTATAGCTAGCTCAACTAGACTAGTCCCACTAGATGGCGCTGTGTGAATTGTCTTAGAATTAAAAAAATACTATTTGTGTTGGCAGGCGTACACGCAGTACATTCCCTTGTCGATGTACGATCTGCAGACGTGGATGGGGGCGCCCTCGCTGTACGTGTACGACTGCTCGAATGCAGGCGTCATCGTGGACAACTTCAAGCAGTTTGCTGAGCAACACGAACGGGAGTATGAGGTGATGAATACGTATATATATATATATATATATATATATATATATATATATATATATATATATATAAATATCCCCTTGGGCACTTTGTGGCTCAGACGTGCCGTATAGGTAGTTTTTTGTTGATCCATTTTCACTTGTTGATCCGGAGGCCTTTTGTTGATCTAATGCCAGCTGACCATATATAAATGTTGATCCGTTTTGAGCCACAACTGTCACGACGAGTAATAATAATAATTAAGCGATTTATACACGATTTTATACAAATCCACCTTTTTGGCATACGAGCACTTCTTGATCCAATTCAAACGGGCCAATCAGGGTGCAGCATTTGCCAAGGGCTTCCTCATTGGCACGTTTGGGCTACTACATTATGGCTACAGTAACTTAATAATGTCTAGCTAGTATTTCAAGAATAAAAGTCTATCTAAACTAAATATTTATAGAAATCAGTCTGGAGTAACGTGACTCCAGATCAAACCTCAATACTTATTATTTTTTGGACGGGAATCTTTTCTTTTGTAACAACGTTACTGAGCGAATAAAGAGAAGACGCAACGGCGGATCCAGGGGGGAGCGTCATGGAGGTCATGGGAGTCATGGGGGCGTCATGACTCTCCCCCCCCCCTCCCTTAGCCCAGGACTTAGGTAGACCACTAATTGAACTAAAAAATAATGAAACAGCAAATTTTTTTGCACGATCGGAGTGTTGGTGCAGTAGTATTAATTATAATTAAACATTGTTACTTAAAATATAACAGTTAAAGTACTATAACACTAAAAGCAAAATAGGTATTTTCAAAATACTTTTTCAAAATAAATTACCCTTTGAGTTTTTGTCCAAACCTCAGATATTTTATTTATTTTAGGTATATCAATCATTACATAGTATAGTATAGTATAAAACAAAGTCGCTGTCGCATCTAACAAGTACATAAATAAAGAAAGAAGACTTTTTGGCTCTGAATATATTTCAAAAATCAATTACTTGTGTTAATCAATTTATATACTCGTTCTTATTTCATAGTACTTGTTTTGATCCGAATATATACAGATACCGTAACGGTCTATTAATTATGAATTTATTATACCTAACCTAGATATTTTATTTTGACGAAACTCCGTGTAGTAGTAGTATCCGATAAGGGTATGCGAACCCTAAGTATTATTTCAAAATGACCAGTAATTTCGAAGAAATAAGCCTTTGAATTTTGAATTTTGATTTTAATAAGCCTTTGAATCAACTTACCAAACGGACGCTCAAGGTTCGATTCAATATTCCCGCCACCGATTTTTTTTTGTTATTTTTTTTTTGTCTTTATTCTAATTTTAAATTAACTATTTTAATAATTAAATGAATTTAATAGAACAAAACGTTGTTAAGTATTCAATTAATTTTAATTTACATTACCTATTGTACTTTCTAAATTGTAAAGCAGCTAACAATTATAGTAAGATCTTATAAATAACTAACACAACAAGTAAAACATTTTAAATGTATTTTCTTTATTATTACAAATATTTTTTATGCATAATATAATATAATTATAGCGATATAACAGAAAGATGTGAAAAATGGAGAAGGACAGTAAAAAAGTTACAAATTTAAATAATGTTGCCGCAATTTCTGTTTAAATGAATTTATTACATTATTATATATATTAGGCATACGACTAGCCTTATGACTATTACTTTTTCTTTAATCTATACATCTATACATGTAAATAAAATTGGAGTGTCTGTTTGCAATATTGAAATAACCGTTTTTACTACTTGCATATGAATATAAATACGGTATACACCAAAATAACATATTTTACAAGTTTTGTCTGTCTGTCTGTCTGTTTGTTCCGGCTAATCTCTGAAATAGCTGGACCGATTTTGACGGGACTTTTTTTGGCAAGTAGCTGATGTAATAAGGAGTAACATACGCTACTGTTATTTTAGAAAAATAAAATAAAATTTCACGCGGACGAAGTCGCTGTGGCCAGCTAGTCTATAGATATACCGAGATTTAATATTTAAGTTGCTATTATGTTGTTGACAAAATTTTACTGTAATGTTACTATTACGTTATCCTACACAATTTGTATTATTTTGGATGAATAAATAAATAAATAAATAATAATCTATACATCTATACATATAAATAAAATTGGAGTGTCTGTTTGTAATAGTGAAATAACCGTTTTTTACTACATGCATATGAATATATATAAGGTACATATACCAAAATAACAATTTTTATAATTTTAGTCTGTCTGTCTGTCGGTCTGTTTGTTCCGGCTAATCTCTGAAATGGCTGGACCGATTTTGACGGTATTTTTTTTTGGCAGGTAGCTGATTTATAAGGAGTAACTTAGGTTACTTTTATTTTAGAAAATAAAGTTAAATTCCACGCGGACGAAGTCGCGGGAACAGCTTGTTTTTAATAAAAACATCTTTTTTGTGGTACTTGAGAATGTTGAAGCCTGTTGTCTGTAATATTGAAATAACCGTTTTTTACTACTTGCATATGAATATAAATACGGTACATACACCAAAATAACATATTTTACAATTTTTGTCCGTCTGTCTGTTTGTTCCAGCTAATCTCTGAAATGGCTGGACCGATTTTGACGGGACTTTTTTTGGCAGGTAGCTGATGTAATAAGGAGTAACTTAGGCTACTTTTATTTTAGAAAAATAAAGTTAAAAACCACGTGGACGAAGTCGCGGGTACAGCTAGTGTATAATATATTAGAGATACCTACGTGTTTTTTTATTGATGACTAGCTGTACACGGGATTTCGTCCGTGTGGAATTTAACTTTATTTTTCTAAAATATAAGAAGTTAAATTCCACGCGGACGAAGTCGCGTGTACAGCTAGTTGTCGGTAGTCTAGCGATTTAGCTAGCACACCGCTTTGATTCCTGCTTGGTGGTCGAGGGTTCGATTCCTCGCACGCTGCAAACATTTGTATTCATGAGTATGATTGTTTGTAACGGTCTGGGTGTTTTCTATGTATAGATAATATATATGTATTTACGACAAAAAATCTTTGTATTTATATCAGTTGTCTAGTACCCATAACATAATCTTCAGCTAGCTTAACTTGGGTCTAGACGAAGCTGTGTGAATTGTCTTGAGATTACTATTATTACTATAATAAATCTTTTCAAATCAGCCGATGTTTATTTTTGCCATAATACGTGCTGTTACCATGTGATAATATTACGTACGTACTTATTAAACTATTAACTTATTATTAAATTATTAACTATTTATACTGTTTTAAATGTGATGCGTTCATTATTTATATTTCCTTTGAATTAAAGACAAATGTATATACATATATATATATACATTTATATAAACTTGCACACTTAGTTGATCCAGCCACGATCCGTAGATATTGCTGATTCCACTGTCTCTCTCTTTCTACCACTATCTTTGTATTCTAATATGCGATGTTGCCGTTCCGGCCGAGACCATGCGTTGTTGCCAAATGTATTCGTCGATAGTAGTAGATACTCGATATATATTTTTTCAACAATTTCCTGCGATAGTGAATCCGTATCGGCAAAATTTTTTAAATGCACAAAGATTTTTTGGCTCTGAATATATTTAAAAATCATTTACTTGTGTGTTGATGAATTTATATACTAGTACATGAAGTACCTAATACTTGTTTTGATTTGAATAGGTAGCGATATTATGAATTTATTATACGTAATCTAAAGATTTTGACGAAATAAAAGTAATTAGTTATCTGTTAACCTTGACTTCATGCTGGCACCAATATTATCAGATGATGAACATACTCTTCGAAAACTTACAGCAGAAATATCGTGTTTGGACTCATTAGATAGGTCTCGATGAATAGAGTTTAAAAAACTTAAAATAAATGGTAAATTAGAAATAATGTATAAATACCCCTTACGTAAAATTCAACCACTTTAAACTTAATAATAATAATAATTAGGAAAAGAGAAAAGCTATACATGCACTGAAAGTAATTGATGCCTTCCACACAATATTTTCAGTATTAAACAACTCTGTTTGTTCAGTAAAAGTGTAAATACACTGGTAACCTTCAATCATATTTTATATGCAAACATTACATATACAAACCCTAAAGTTTTATTTCAGAATAGCCAGTAGTTTTCAAGAAATAAGTCTTTGAAATTGTACGTGTAACTTATATATATACCTACTAGTTTTTTCACCATAACAAACAACACCAATATGGCCTAGTTAGTAGTTTACCTGTGTACCAATTAATAATAATAGTAATCTCAGGACAATTCACACAGCTTCATCTAGACCCAAGTTAAGCTAGCTGAAGATTATGTTATGGGTACCAGACAACTGATATAAATACAAAGATTTTTTTGGTAAATACATATATATTATCTATACATAGAAAACACCCAGACCGTTACAAACAATCCTACTCATGAATACAAATGTTTGCAGCGTGCGAGGAATCGAACCCTCGACCATCAAGCAGGAATCAAAGCGGTGTGCTAGCTAAATCGCTAGACTACCGACAACTAGCTGTACACGCGACTTCGTCCGCGTGGAATTTAACTTCTTATATTTTAGAAAAATAAAGTTAAATTAAAAAAAAACACGTAGGTATCTCTAATATTAATATATTAGAGATACCTACGTGTTTTTTTTTTGAGCTGTACACGGGATTTCGTCCGTGTGGAATTTAACTTTATTTTTCTAAAATATAAGAAGTTAAATTCCACGCGGACGAAGTCGCGTGTACAGCTAGTCATCAATAAAAAAACACGTAGGTATCTCTAATATATTATACACTAGCTGTTCCCGCGACTTCGTCCACGTGGTTTTTAACTTTATTTTTCTAAAATAAAAGTAGCCTAAGTTACTAGGTAGTAGCCTTATTACATCAGCTACCTGCCAAAAAAAGTCCCGTCAAAATCGGTCCAGCCATTTCAGAGATTAGCAGGAACAAACAGATAGACGGACAAAAATTGTAAAATATGTTATTTTGGTGTATGTACCGTATTTATATTCATATGCAAGTAGTAAAAAACGGTTATTTCAATATTACAAACAACAGGCTTCAACATTCTCAAGTACCACAAAAAAGATGTTTTTATTAAAAACAAGCTGTTCCCGCGACTTCGTCCGCGTGGAATTTAACTTTATTTTTCTAAAATAAAAGTAGCCTAAGTTACTCCTTATAAATCAGCTACCTGCCAAAAAAAGTACCGTCAAAATCGGTCCAGCCATTTCAGAGATTAGCCGGAACAAACAGACCGACAGACATGTCTGTCTGACAAAAATTATAAAAATTGTTATTTTGGTATATGTACCTTATATATATTCATACGCATGTAGTAAAAAACGGTTATTTCAGTATTACAAACAGACACTCCAATTTTATTTATATGTATAGATGTATAGATTATTATTTATTTATTTATTTATTCATCCAAAATAATACAAATTGTGTAGGATAACGTAATAGTAACATTACAGTAAAATTTTGTCAACAACATAATAGTAACTTAAACATTAAATCTCGGTATATCTATAGACTAGCTGGCCCCAGCGACTTCGTCCGCGTGAAATTTTATTTTATTTTTCTAAAATAACAGTAGCGTAAGTTAATCCTTATTACATCAGCTACTTGCAAAAAAAAGTCCCGTCAAAATCGGTCCAGCTATTTCAGAGATTAGCCGGAACAAACAGACAGACAGACAGACAAAACTTGTAAAATATGTTATTTTGGTGTATGTACCGTATTTATATTCATATGCAAGTAGTAAAAAACTGTTATTTCAATATTACAAACAGACACTCCAATTTTATTTACATGTATAGATGTATAGATTAAAAAAAAAAAGTAACAGTCATAAGGCTAGTCGTATGCCTAATATATATAATAATGTAATAAATTCATTTAAACAGAAATTGCGGCAACATTATTTAAATTTGTAACTTTTTTACTGTCCTCCTTTTTTCACATCTTTCTGTTATATCCCTATAGTTCTCTCTATATTTTCTGTTTTTCTTACTTTCAATTTGAGACTGTACTTATAATTTGATTATCGGATCATTATGTATTTATTTATACATTTATGGGTTATATATTTATGTATGTATATTGTTATTTTTTTATAGAAATGTATATTTTGCTTATCTTTATTATCTTTATAAATCTTTTTTTGACATTTCTTATTTATATTAGTGCACCGCCAATAATCTTTCGCTGCACCACTCATGGTTGCCTGGTAAATAACGCGGCAAGATATTAAGTCCGCCACATGTACAATTTTTTTTGTGCATTAAAGTTAAATAAATAAAAAAAATACAATACTGTTTAATGAAAATGCGTGTTGTCTAGTGCTTTGAGATGTATCAAAATAAGGTCAACAAAAAAGTCCGTGATGGTATATGTCTATCTCTCAAGGATAACCAACAATAACCATTTTTTATCTTTTACATTTTACGGGAATTTTTTTTATCGTATGTTTCCCTTAAAATCATGTAAACTATGCTATTATGTCATAATCTAAAGAAATAATAATATTTTATAGTGAAATATCCACTATAAAATAGTAATGTAAGTAGCAATGTAATTCGTTACGCGCGAATCAGCTGTTATAAGGTCAAAGGTCGGTGCACCCCGCGTATTTGATAAATAGTGCTTCTCTGGATGTCTTTAAGAGAAAATGGCAGTATGTACGTGTATATGTACAAGTCCTTAAGTGTTAAGTTTTTCAAATGTACAATAAAGAATAAATATTTTTAAGTACAGTACTTACGTACATTAATATAATACCTACTTTTTACTTGTATCTATTGTCATCAAAATTAAATTATAAGTTCTTAACTTGACCACGACTATGTGACCCTCTCTTGGGTGAAAAAATGAACAGCATACGACGACGACGCATACCTATAGAGTGGAGCAACTGCTTATTCAGTTTTATTCAACTATTTAGTCCCTCCACCGTTACAATGAATGGAGGCGGATATTATAATGTATGTAGCATTGCGAATATAAAATATCTAGATTAGGTATAATAAATTCATAATTGATAGACCGTTACGGTATCAGAGCCAAAAAATCTTCTTTCTTTGTTTATGTACTGTTAGATGCGACAGCGACTTTGTTTTATACTACACTATGTAATGATTGATATACCTAAAATAAATAAAATATCTGAGGTTTGGACAAAAATTCAAAAGGTACTTTATTTTGAAAATACCTATTTTGCATTTAGTATTTGAAATACAAAACACAAAACTATTTTTGTTTTTAGAGTGACATTTCTATGAATTCACTGTCGATAGCGAGCGGTGCGATGGAAAAAGATAACCGTTTATAAAAATATAATAAATAGCCCTGGACGATTAACACAGACTGATACTGAACTGATATAAATAGATATTTTTATTTTGTAAATACATATATAATATACATATAAAACACCCAGACCGATGAAAACAATCGATGACCGATGAGTACAAATGTTTGCACCGTGCGAGAAATCGAACCCGTGACCATCGGATGTAAAGCGGTGTGACTACCGAGGCAGTCGAAATATATAAATAATCTTATGAATTTAATTTATTCTAATTTGTTAGTGTGCGCGGGGTGCGGTGTACGGTGCTCCCCCCTGCCTCCACCGTTGCTGGAGCTTGCATGTATGGAGCATTGCGAATATAAAATATCTAGATTAGTAAATTCATAATTGACAGACCGTTACGGTATCTATATATATTCGGATTAAAATAAGTATCGCAGTAAGGACCAGTATATAAAGTGATCAACACAATTAATTGATTTTTGAAATATATATACAGAGCCAAAAAGTCTTTGTGTATTCAAAAAATATCTAATTTGTTTGTGTGCGCGAGGTGCGGTGTACGGTGCAGGGGGGACCCTGCCTCCACCGTTGCTGGAGCTTGCATGTATGGAGCATTGCGAATATAAAATATCTACATTAGTAAATTAATAAAGTCATAATTGATAGACCGTTACGGTATCTATATATATTCGGATGAAAGTAAGTATCGCAGTAAGGACGAGTATATAAAGTGATCAACATAATTAATTGATTTTTGGAATATATTCAGAGCCAAAAAGTCTTTGTGTATACCAAAAATTTAGCCGTTCGGAGCCATTCAGTCACGAATTATTAGTAAAAAAAGTGTCGAGTATATCGTACTATCGACGAATATATATGGCCGCATCGCAAAATAGAATGCGACGTTGCCATACCGCCTGAGATATACGCGATAGGTGTGAAGTTATTCAGTGCAAAAGGTGGAATCAGCAAGTGTTTCGCTTGTGGCGTGATCAACAAAGTGCCCAAAGAGGTGTTTATATATATATACGAGTATATATTATATATTTTTTATTGCACTTTAAACATATACAGAGTGAGCAAAGGTGGACTTATCTCTAAGAGAGATCTCTACCAGTCAACCCAACAATGTGGCATAGCTAGTAGTGAGTGGGTAACATCTGTGCAATTAACACTATTATGTTGAAATGTCCAAAAGTTGAGAAAAATAAAACATTTAAAATTCAACAAATTAAATAAAGTTCTAATTATATTATAATTATAATAAGATATGCAATAATAAATAAAATAAACATTAATAAAAGTTATATATATATACATACATACATATACAATTACTATAGATATATCTTATATATAAAATTCTCGTGTCACAGTTTTCGTTCCCATACTCCTCCGAAACGGCTTGACCGATTCTTATGAAATTTTGTGAGCGTATTGAGTAGGTCTGAGAATCGGCCAACATCTATTTTTCATCCCCCTAAATTTTAGGGGTAGTCCAACCCTAAATTTTTTATTTTATTTTAAGGCAAAACAACTTGTAATTGTAAACTTACAAGGATTATTTAAAAGAGCAACACACAAATTTCTTGCTCGTTCTTCTGATGAGACAGCTTTCTGAATAAGCGGTAGATTAAAAAAAATGTGATGACTATTCAAAAGTGCTTCAATGTAAGTTTATTTGAATAAATGATTTTCTATTCTATTCTTTCGGAAAACTTTGTAACATTTTGTTTATGGCCCCACATTAGGATACTGTAACGTGAGAGTAAAAATAAGTTGAACAGTCAAACTAACATTGTTACAACGATCACAGATATATTGCTTTTATATATAGTAATATTCATATATGTATGGATTTGTTAGTGCGCGAGTGTGTGTGTGTGTGTGTGAGAGAGAGATAGAATAGTAAATATAGAAGAATACGGAAATATTTCTCAAAACTTTCTATAGTAAATAGAAAGTATATGATATACATATCGCGCCGACCCCAAATGAAGAAGTAGATGATGATGATAATGTAGCGCGGGTAAAGCCAGGTATTGTGTTGAGAACAGAGTACGCTCCCGGGCTTCTGATCCAGCGGACAGTCGGAAGGTTGTGTATTTGTTAGTGAGTATGTGTGAGACAGAGAGAGAATATTATGAAAGCATTCCTCAACCCTTCCTATAAGTAAACGAATTGTTAATGATATGAAAACATTTCTCAACACTTCCTATGAGCAATAGAAATAGAAATAATCTTTATTCAAATAAACTCATTACAAGCACTTTTGAGTAGTCATATTTTGATTCTACCACTCATTCGGAATGCAGATTCATTACAAGAAGAATGAGCAAGAAACTTGTGTGTTGCTCTTTTGAATAGATGTTTTTTTTATATAATAATTACAGTATAACAAGTAAGAGGCATGCGATAATCAACATAGAAATCGCTACGCACTCATTATTAGTGTAATCAGATAATATTGTCAGTGCTATGAATTTTAAGTTTTTCTATAAAAACATTATTGTCGTTAATGAATTCTTCAATTTTATAATGAATTCTTCCATTCAATAGGTAGTATATAATAATAGATAAGCCAGTCGTGACACGTAGTATGTTGGTAACAGGCGCAAGCGAGCTCCCGGGCTGCTCCGGCGGCAGGCAGCCCGGGCGCTCCGGCGGCGGGGAGTGCTGCTGGGGCTCCGCCGCCGCCGGTGTCGTACCGGAACTGCATCCAGCTGGCGGCGTGCGCGGCCGGCCAGAGCCTGCCCATGAACCCGGAGCTGCCGGCGGACCTGTTCACGGCCTGCCTCACCACGCCCGTCAAGATGGCCATGAAGTGGTTCGTGTTGCGCAGCCGCACCACGCTCGGACCCCACAACCTCCTCGAGCTCATCGACAAGTGAGTATACACTATATGTTACGATTTTTTTTCGGACTACTTTAATACTGTTGTATACAAAAAAAGGCCGTTCTAGCCACATCGTAGCGAAGAGATCGTCGTGTGTCAGGCACTATAAGAACCTTCTCTTGCACCCGGTCGGTTCTTTTTTCGGACTACTCTAATGCTGTTGGCCGCAGCTGGCCTTTACAGTATCACCGGACGATAGCTTTAGACCCAACACGAACGGGAGTATGAGGTGATGAATACGTATATATATATTATATATAAAATTCTCGTGTCACAATTCCCATACTCGTCCGAAACGGCTTGACCGATTCTCTTGAAATTTTGTGAGCATATTGAGTAGGTCTGAGAATCGGCAGACATCTATTTTTCATCCCCCTCTCTCTTGGTGCTATAAGAACCAAGAGAGAGAAGACAAGAGATTGCACCCGGTTTTTTTTCGGACTACTCTAATGCTGTTGGCTGCAGCTGGCCTTTACAGCTTCACCGGACGTTAGGGGGCGAGTGCAGATGGCACTCCAAACCAAAGAAGGACTTATGGAGCGGCTGAAGGCCAACTCCCGCCTGACGGATACAACTTTAGTCTGAGGGCACCGCTAGGAGTCTCTTAGGCCGTCGTAATATCGATCCCCGTTTGAATTGGACGGGGAATCGATCGGAGGGGGTGACTGCGAGTGGTAAACGTTATCTATATATAGGTACATGTACAGCTCTACGATAATGATGGTATCACATCATCATGTGATACCCATGTTATCACTCATGAGTCGCAATACTGAGGACTAAGATGTTTTGTATACCACTCGGTAAGGTAAAATGTAGTCTGAGGGCATCGCTAGGAGTTCAAACCTCGGCTCAGACCGTAATTTCGATCCCCGTTTGATTTGGACGGAGGATCGATCGGAAAGGTACCTCTATAGGGTTAATTCTGACAATAACTATATATTTGTATCAATAATAATTGTGTTTTCATACACAATTATTATATTTCAATTCAATCATATAAGTGTAATATATAAACATTCACGTATATATGTATGTAAGTATGTATTTAATTATAGGAGCCAACAGAATATCAGCGCTGCAGACTTATCTGTAGCTTCATGCTGAGTTGGTTGCCTCTTCATCATTGCGACACATAAAGCCACCTCCATTTTTATTTTATTTTGTAATATTATATTTCTGTATTATTTAATCTGTAAACTTTATTTCTATTTATAAAATGTATCTCATGTATGCTATGTGTTTGTAATGGTTGAATAAAGAACTTATCTATCTATCTATCTATCTATCTATGTGTAATGTTTCCTCTTCAGCTTGGCAAAATCTGCAGATTTTTTTTGTGTATATGAATAAAGATTTTTTTTTATTACCAGGATACCCGGCCAGGTGACAGACCGTCGCACAATGCTAGGCGAGCTGAACTGGATCTTCACAGCGATCACGGATACGATAGCCTGGAGCTCGTTACCTGCGGACCTGTTCCAGCAGTTGTTCCGTGCCGACCTGCTGACAGCCAGCCTCTGCCGGAACTTCCTGCTCGCAGACAGGATAATGAGGTATTTTTGAAAGATATGTTCAGAAGTGTAATAGAAGATCTGTGCATAGTTCTATGCAGCTCTAATGAAACTAGTGGACTAGAATATAAGATGTATAATCATTAGACTGCTTGCAATGACAACAGATTTAATTTTTTTTAATTTACTGCATTGAAATAGAAATATAAATAATCTTTATTCAAATAAACTTAATATAAGCACTTTTGAATAGTCAAGTTTTTTATTCTACCGCTCATTCGGAATGCAGATTCATCACAAGAAGAATAAGCATGAAACTTGTGTGTTGCTCTTTTAATATAAATATTGATTTACTTATATTTAATTAACAACAAGTATTAGGCATGCGACAATCAACATAGAAACCGCTACGCACTTAATCTCTGTTCAATCAGATAACATTGTCAGCGCTATGAATTTGAAATTAGATATTTTCTACAAAAATATTATTATCATTTATAAATTCTTCAATTTTATAATAAGCTTTTTATATCATTTTATTTAGCTTATTTAATCTTATTGTGTATTTAATATTTGGTAATTTTTATTCTCATGTTTTGACTTAAAAATGGAAGGTAACATTCATTATATAAAGAAGTAACACTTAAGTTTCTTGCTCGTTCTTTTTGTGATGAGACAGCGGTAGATTAAAAGAAAGATAACTGTGATTATTCAGAAGTGCTTAAATTAAGTAGATTTGAATAAAGAATTTTCTATTCTATATAATTTAATATATATATCTATACATCTATACATATAAATTTGGAGAGTCTGTTTGTAACATTGAAATAACTATTTTTTATTACATGTATATGAGTATAAATACGGTACATACACCGAAATAACATTTTTTACAATTTTTGTCTGACTGTCTGTTTGTTCCGTATAATCTTTGAAATGGCTGGACTGATTTTGACGGGACTTTTATTGGCAGGTAGCTCATGTAAGTGTAGAGTAATTTAGCTTACTTTTATTTTAGTAAAATAAAGTTAAATTCCACACGGACGAACTTGCGGGTGCGTCTAGTATTAAATAATTCAAATTCAAAATATCTTCATGATATGTCAAGTGTACCGTCAGTTCGGAACGATTTCGAGACGAGAACCGACAAGAGAGTGCGAGTGTAGTGAGGTAAGGGTGTGTGGTGGTGGCAGGTCGTACAACTGCACGCCGGTGTCGATGCCGGCGCTGCCGTCGCTGGCGCGGCACGCGCTGTGGGCGGCGTGGGAGCAGACCCTGGACCTGGCGCTGGCGCAGCTGCCCGCGCTGCTGGCCGAGCCCGACCACCGCCCGCACCCGCTCCCGCACCACTACCACCACTCGCCCTTCTTCCGCGACCAGCTCACCGCCTTCCAAGTCTGGCTCGACCTCGGCAAATGTGAGTCCGCCCATTCCCTAGTACTCCATTACCTGCTCGTTGTGTTCTTTATAATAATAATCATGGCTACGCGACTTTGTCCGCGTGCTTATAGTGACTGACCGAATTAAGAAATATATTAAATAACTTAACACAAAGAAAAAAGTTGCATCGTCGCTCGCTTCGAAGGTTTAAGAATGACGATATTTCAATACAATACTTTCATACTTTCATCACCCCTTTCAACCTCTTACAACCCTGTTTTGCATTAAAAAGTAACCTATGTCCTTTCTTAGAGTGTATACTATCTGTATACCAAATTTCATCTAAATCGGTTCATTAGTTTTAGTACCTAAGTAAGAACGAATAGGTAAAAGTTTAAAAGGGATGATCTTTTTCTACCTCTTACAACCCTGTTTTGCATTAAAAAAAAGTAGCCTATGTCTTTCTCATGGTTTATACTATCAATGTACCAAATTTCATTTAAATCGGTTCAGTAGTGAAAGCAGGACAAAGCGTTAGATAGAGTTACTTTCACATTTATAATATTATACCTATATAAGTGTGTGTGTGTGTGTGTGTGTGCGGCGGGCAGGGTGCGTGTGGCGGCTGCCGCCGGAGCAGCTGCCGATGGTGCTGCAGGTGCTGCTGTCGACGCTGCACCGGGTGCGGGCGCTGCAGCTGCTGTGCCGGTTCCTGGCGCTGGGCGCGTGGGCGGTGCGCGCCGTGCTGCACGTCGGCATCTTCCCCTACATGCTCAAGCTGCTGCAGGCCTCCGCCCACGACCTGCGCGCCTCCATGGTCTACATCTGGGCCAAGATCATCGCCGTCGACCCGGTACTGCTCTCTACTATTTACAATAATAATAATCTCAGAACAATTCACACAGCGCCAGCACAGACCCAAGTTAAGTTAGTTAAAGCTTGTATTATAGGTACTAGATAACTGATATAAATATATATATATATATATATTATATATAGTAAACACCCAGACCGACACAATCAATCATACTCATGAATACAAATATTCCTTCTCATTTCTGCACTGCTTCTCCATTCTTTTCAGTCTGCGTAATTTTTTTAATTCGTTAAAAGATAGAATTACTATGGACTAAAATTATTTATTTATTTAACTTTAATGCACACAATACAATAGTACAGTATATTTCTCGGACTTAACATCATGTGGCATTTTCTACCAGTCAACTATAGATAGATCACTATGTCAGTCACCTTTGAGTTATATATATTTATATAATACTGAAAAATAATTAAACACACTTGATTAGTATAGTTCATGGTTATTAAAGTAGTATTTGGGAAACTACTCTCTGATACCAAAATGTTAGGGAATTTACTTAGCTGTCACGTACCTGTATGGTTCTGCGGATTTCTTGGGCTTCAGGATCTCGAAGATATCTTCGCTAGCTTTCCAGTTTCACAGTAGGTTTCACAGTTCTAATTTATTTTAATTCACAACACAGATTTTTAACAAGTAGATACTATAGTATTATATAGATAGTATTTATTTATTTAAAAGAGCAACACACAAGTTTCTTGCTTATTCTTCTTGTGATGAATCTGCATTCCGAATAAGCGGTAGAATAAAGAAACTTGACTATTCAAAAGTGCTTATATTAAGTTTATTTGAATAAAGATTATTTCTATTTCAATGTGCGGCTTTTGTATTGATTGTCGCATGCATCCTCATGTAAAGTGCGGATACTGTAACTACCATATAGTAATTTTTGTAGCTGTGACGTGGTCGAGTGGAATGAGTAGTCATGCTCCCTAAAATGTCCAGACATGTGGCGGCGTGGTGGGCCGGGTCATTGGGCTCCCTAAAATATGGTCGAGCGCAGTGATGTCTGGCTCATCCGTCATACTCGTGAACGAGTGCTGCTTGTAGGGACTGGTCTGCTCTTATCACTACGACTGATTTAATCTTATTGTATATTTATATTTGACCCAAAAAATTAGTGCTGGTTGGTAGTTTGTATTCACACGTTTCGACTGGTAAATGTTCATGTCAGACATTTGGTCAGTTCACTCACATCTGGTAAATACACCGTCTCAACCGACATCGTATTATTGTTGCTCAAAGTTTTTGCGTCATATATTATTACTAGCTGTACCCGCGACTTCGTCTGCGTGAAATTTAACTTTACTTTTCTAAAATAAAAGTAGCTGTTACTCCTTATCACATCAGCTACCTGCCGAAAAAAGTCTCGTCAAAATCGGTCCAGTCATTTCAGCCGGAACAAACTGACAGACGAAAATTGTAGAAAATCAGATACCTGCCAAAAAAAGTCCCGTCAAAATCCGTCCAGCCATTCAGCCGGAACAAACTGACAGACAAAAGTTGTAGAAAATGTTATTTCGGTCTATGTACCGTATTTATATTCATATGCATGTAGAAAAAACGGTTATTTCAATATTACAAACAGACACTCCAATCTTATTTATATATGTATAATGATACTGTTTGTTGTTATAGAGTTGTCAAGTGGACTTGGTGAACGCAAAAGGGCACAAATACTTTCTATCCGTACTACAGGACCCTACAGTCGATGTAAGTATTGTTGAATGAGATTAAAAATTTTATAAATATACTAGCTATTGCCCGCGGCTTTGCTCGCGTTAATTTATGGGTGGCTATTTAGGGATGGAATTTATCAAAATCTTTTCTTAGGGAATGTCTACGTCATAGTAGCTTTATGCATGCAGTCTCAGCCTGATCGGTTTAAAATTGTCAAATTTTCATCCCAAATTTTATCCCCTTGGGGATAGAATTAATCAAAATCCTTTCTTAGCGGATGTCTACGTCATAACATCTACCTGCATGCCAAATTTCAGCCCGATCCGTCCAGTGGTTTGGGCTGTGCGTTGATAGATCACTATGTCAGTCATCTTTGAGTTATATATATTTATATAAACATACTACCTGACCCTGCAAACGTTGTTTTGCGATATAAATTAACTTAGCTATTAAAAATAGGGGTTGGTGACAGAAGGGTGAAAATTTGTCTGTTTGTGTCTGTATTTTTAATGCCACATAATAATAAACATATAAAGAAAAATGTCGAAAAAATAACTTGTGTTGAGCCTGCGTTAGGGGTATAAAAATTAGTTATAAATCTATTCTCAGACTTACTGAATATACATGTAAAGTTTCATCAAAATCCGTCAAGCCATTTCGGAGGAGTGAACACGAAATTTGTGAAACGTGAATTTTATATACTAGTTTTGTTTATAAATATATTTCTGTGCACAGTGCGAGCATAGGACGCTGGCTGCGTACGTGCTGGCTGGCATCGTAGATAATTATTCTGCGGGTCAGGAAGCTGCGTTACAGGTACGTCAGTGATGATTGAGTGGTCCGTTATGTTGTGCATGTATTTTATATTCTCGTGTTACTGTAATTTATTTTATATTACGTTTCTATCCGTGAAAACCTATAAGTGGCCGTTCTCATTTAATTATGTTTATAACTACGTTTGTAAATAGTGTGATGACAGGAGCGGTGGTGAGAGTAAACACACACAGTAGGGTGTAACTTGTATATTAACTGTTACATCTTGAATTACTCTAGCTTACACTAATTACATAAACTATATATATGAGGTACTGCGTGACCTGGCACAATCTACTATCGAACGTGCTGAAATGCATCACTATATCACAATAGCGTCAATATATATAAATACACTATATTATTTATTTAGTTAGAAAAGTCAAGTCAATGTAGGAACACGTTTTTTTAGGTTTTGAACTATTTTAGTGTTTTATTTGGTTTTCCGAAAATAAATAAATAAATAAAATATTCTAAATTTGTATTAGAATTTATAGTTCTTTTATATTACATTCTTGTTTTTGATACTTCAATTCCTTCATTCTATTGTAATATGTCTATATTAATATATTTTCTCCGTTTACCTAGTCTTTTTTCTTATTACTACAACACGTCATACTCGTGATCAGATGTTACTAGTACGGACTGATTTGCACAAATCAATCTATGACTAATTTCTTTTATTGCTTACTTGATGTGTTTCACCCGCACTTTGAAAATGAAATTTATAGCCTGTATGTTATTCTCATGTATCTATATATCTGTAAAGTTTCATCAAAATTCTTTCAGTAGTTTTTGTGTGAAAGAGTAACAAACATACACACAAACTTTCGCGTTTATAATATTAGGAAGGTTTCTTATTGTTATTTTTGGAATTTTGACGTTTATAGGTTTGTTATTGGTGATTTATAAATTTTTGTGTTGCATTAAGTGAATTTCTAACTTTTATTTGAAATTATCTATAGCGATGTAGGCGTGGTCGTTGATAATAATTTTTAACAACAATTTTTAAATTAAATAAATTATATCTTAATTTGTACATTAAAATAAAAATAAATAAATGTAATTGTAACGACCTCGGTATTCCTATATTTGTATTAGAACACCTGGAAGTTGTGACCCTGTTCGCAACAGCGCCTGCTGTCAGGAACAGTTGTGTTTTAAAACTGTCCAGCAATCAATTTAGCTCAGCCTTACTTGGGACTAGATGGTGCTGTGTGAAAGATCCAAAGATATTAATAATTAATTGTAGATAAGTAACGACCTCGACCTCGGTGGTCTAGCACATCGCTTTACGTCCGATGTTCGCGCGTTTGATTCCTCGCACGGCACAAACATTTGTATTCATGAGTATGATTGTTTGTATCGGTCTGGGTGTTTGATATGTATAATGTGTATGTATTTACAAAAAAATATATATCTATGGGGTTGGTCTATATCGGACCGCAGTTATAGTTATGTGTGTTTCTGCCGGCCGGCCACCGTTTGTGTACATTACAATCAGTCGCCAAAATACAACCGAGAAGACACAACGTCGTTTCATTTAAATTTAAGTACAAAATTTCCACTTCTCCCAAAGCAAACAGAAAGCAGCTTTAACACTTTCAACACATGTATTTGTATCAGTTGTCTAGTACCCACAACACAAGCTTTAGCTAGCTTAACTTGGGACTAGATGGCGCTGTGTGAAGTGTCCTGAGATAAAAAAAGTATTTGTTTATATTTTAGTTTTCCAACTGTATTAGTAGCTGTTAGTTTAAGTTTATTCATTTTTATAGATGTTGATGTTAAAATGTCCGCGAGAATCGGTATAAGTGTTTTATTATATTTTGATATATAATATGTTCGCGAAAGTCGGTTTACATTTTGTTTTTTTTATTATATGTATAATAATGTAGATATATATGGAGAACAACCACTGTGGAAAGAGTTTGGTAGCTTAATTTGCTACCCTAGTAACAGTAAATTGTTGCAGATCTATGGATAAGCTTATTGATTAGTTTCTTCTTCTTTATTTTAAATTTTGATCAGTGATTTTGCCAATGTCATGATTTGAGAGACACAGTGTAATACATTTGTAGCTTAATTCGCTACCCTAATCTCAAGTACACCCTTAGCATCCGTGGATTGACTAGTTTAGATGTAATATGAATGTGCAGGGCTCGATGATCTCGATCTGCCTGGAGCAGCTGCAGCTGTGCGGCGGGGAGGGCGCGCGGGGCGAGGAGGCGCTGCAGCAGTGGCTCATGGTGGGCGTGGGCCGGCTCTGGCGCTCCTACGACGCCGCCAGGTGGGCCGGCGTCAGGGACCTCGCGCACGAGAAGCTCTACCCGCTGCTGCATCATCGCCACCCTGAGGTGAGACCTACCGCACCTATCGCACGCACCGAGTGCTGCTCTCCTTTTTTTGTCTTCGAAAAAATCCCTCATGGAGACCCGCCCGCCCCGGGGGAGGCCAGCGGGTACTGTGAGACTCCTACTCACTAAAAACAAATTCAAATTCAATAATCAATTATTCATGTAGGACATTTGTAGGGTCCTAAACTAAGGACTTTTAGATTAAAAGATTAATTTTGGACTGTAAGTTAAAAGTAATAGTTGAAATATAAAAAATACAGAGAATGATCGGATATTGTGCGCGCGTGTAGTATTCGGTGGCGAGATCAGAAGTGAGGGCCAGCCGATCCGGTGCTAATCGCACTCCCTTCGAGCCGCGCCCCGCAGCACCGCCCGCGGACTCCAGTCCGGCGAGCCGACGATGTCCGAACACATTTTATTTATTTACATTATAATGTTATTTATTTTTCCCAAACGTCCAGTTCCCGTAAGAAGTTAATGTGACAGAAATGATGCAAATTACTTTGTATAAAATGTGCCTCGGTCCAATAATACACAATACAATGTGATATACTGCAACAAATAATTAAAATACTCATATATTATATATTTGGTCCTTCGAGCCGGATCAGATGTAGGATTTCTATACAATTAATGTGTGTGTGTGCGTGTCAGGTGCGCGCGGCGTGCGCGTTCGCGCTGGGCACGTTCGTGGCGGCCGGCGGCACCGGACCCCGCACCGAGCACGCCAACGCGCTCGACCAGCAGGTCGCAGTCGCACTCGCAGCGCGCGCGCCCGCGGACGTGGCGCTGCTGGTGCGGGCCGAGATACTGGCGGGTGAGTGGCGGCGGACCGGCAGCGGGCCGCGCACCGCCCGCACACGTGGCGCTGCTGGTGCGGGCCGAGATACTGGCGGGTGAGTGGCGGCGGGCCGCGCACCGCCCGCACACGTGGCGCTGCTGGTGCGGGCCGAGATACTGGCGGGTGAGTGGCGGCGGACCGCGCACCGCCCGCACACGTGGCGCTGCTGGTGCGGGCCGAGATACTGGCGGGTGAGTGGCGGCGGACCGGCAGCGGGCCGCGCACCGCCCGCACACGTGGCGCTGCTGGTGCGGGCCGAGATACTGGCGGGTGAGTGGCGGCGGACCGGCAGCGGGCCGCGCACCGCCCGCACACGTGGCGCTGCTGGTGCGGGCCGAGATACTGGCGGGTGAGTGGCGGCGGACCGCGCACCGCCCGCACACGTGGCGCTGCTGGTGCGGGCCGAGATACTGGCGGGTGAGTGGCGGCGGCCCGCGCACCGCCCGCACACGTGGCGCTGCTGGTGCGGGCCGAGATACTGGCGGGTGAGTGGCGGCGGACCGGCAGCGGGCCGCGCACCGCCCGCACACGTGGCGCTGCTGGTGCGGGCCGAGATACTGGCGGGTGAGTGGCGGCGGGCCGCGCACCGCCCGCACACGTGGCGCTGCTGGTGCGGGCCGAGATACTGGCGGGTGAGTGGCGGCGGACCGCGCACCGCCCGCACACGTGGCGCTGCTGGTGCGGGCCGAGATACTGGCGGGTGAGTGGCGGCGGACCGGCAGCGGGCCGCGCACCGCCCGCACACGTGGCGCTGCTGGTGCGGGCCGAGATACTGGCGGGTGAGTGGCGGCGGACCGGCAGCGGGCCGCGCACCGCCCGCACACGTGGCGCTGCTGGTGCGGGCCGAGATACTGGCGGGTGAGTGGCGGCGGGCCGCGCACCGCCCGCACACGTGGCGCTGCTGGTGCGGGCCGAGATACTGGCGGGTGAGTGGCGGCGGACCGGCAGCGGGCCGCGCACCGCCCGCACACGTGGCGCTGCTGGTGCGGGCCGAGATACTGGCGGGTGAGTGGCGGCGGACCGGCAGCGGGCCGCGCACCGCCCGCACACGTGGCGCTGCTGGTGCGGGCCGAGATACTGGCGGGTGAGTGGCGGCGGACCGGCAGCGGGCCGCGCACCGCCCGCACACGTGGCGCTGCTGGTGCGGGCCGAGATACTGGCGGGTGAGTGGCGGCGGACCGCGCACCGCCCGCACACGTGGCGCTGCTGGTGCGGGCCGAGATACTGGCGGGTGAGTGGCGGCGGACCGGCAGCGGGCCGCGCACCGCCCGCACACGTGGCGCTGCTGGTGCGGGCCGAGATACTGGCGGGTGAGTGGCGGCGGGCCGCGCACCGCCCGCACACGTGGCGCTGCTGGTGCGGGCCGAGATACTGGCGGGTGAGTGGCGGCGGACCGGCAGCGGGCCGCGCACCGCCCGCACACGTGGCGCTGCTGGTGCGGGCCGAGATACTGGCGGGTGAGTGGCGGCGGACCGGCAGCGGGCCGCGCACCGCCCGCACACGTGGCGCTGCTGGTGCGGGCCGAGATACTGGCGGGTGAGTGGCGGCGGACCGGCAGCGGGCCGCGCACCGCCCGCACACGTGGCGCTGCTGGTGCGGGCCGAGATACTGGCGGGTGAGTGGCGGCGGACCGGCAGCCGGCCGCGCACCTCCCGCACACGTGGCGCTGCTGGTGCGGGCCGAGATACTGGCGGGTGAGTGGCGGCGGACCGCGCACCGCCCGCACACGTGGCGCTGCTGGTGCGGGCCGAGATACTGGCGGGTGAGTGGCGGCGGACCGGCAGCGGGCCGCGCACCGCCCGCACACGTGGCGCTGCTGGTGCGGGCCGAGATACTGGCGGGTGAGTGGCGGCGGACCGGCAGCGCGCACCGCCCGCACACGTGGCGCTGCTGGTGCGGGCCGAGATACTGGCGGGTGAGTGGCGGCGGACCGCGCACCGCCCGCACACGTGGCGCTGCTGGTGCGGGCCGAGATACTGGCGGGTGAGTGGCGGCGGACCGGCAGCGGGCCGCGCACCGCCCGCACACGTGGCGCTGCTGGTGCGGGCCGAGATACTGGCGGGTGAGTGGCGGCGGCGCACCGCCCGCACACGTGGCGCTGCTGGTGCGGGCCGAGATACTGGCGGGTGAGTGGCGGCGGACCGGCAGCGGGCCGCGCACCGCCCGCACACGTGGCGCTGCTGGTGCGGGCCGAGATACTGGCGGGTGAGTGGCGGCGGGCCGCGCACCGCCCGCACACGTGGCGCTGCTGGTGCGGGCCGAGATACTGGCGGGTGAGTGGCGGCGGACCGCGCACCGCCCGCACACGTGGCGCTGCTGGTGCGGGCCGAGATACTGGCGGGTGAGTGGCGGCGGACCGGCAGCGGGCCGCGCACCGCCCGCACACGTGGCGCTGCTGGTGCGGGCCGAGATACTGGCGGGTGAGTGGCGGCGGGCCGCGCACCGCCCGCACACGTGGCGCTGCTGGTGCGGGCCGAGATACTGGCGGGTGAGTGGCGGCGGACCGGCAGCGGGCCGCGCACCGCCCGCACACGTGGCGCTGCTGGTGCGGGCCGAGATACTGGCGGGTGAGTGGCGGCGGGCCGCGCACCGCCCGCACACGTGGCGCTGCTGGTGCGGGCCGAGATACTGGCGGGTGAGTGGCGGCGGACCGCGCACCGCCCGCACACGTGGCGCTGCTGGTGCGGGCCGAGATACTGGCGGGTGAGTGGCGGCGGACCGGCCGCGCACCGCCCGCACACGTGGCGCTGCTGGTGCGGGCCGAGATACTGGCGGGTGAGTGGCGGCGGGCCGCGCACCGCCCGCACACGTGGCGCTGCTGGTGCGGGCCGAGATACTGGCGGGTGAGTGGCGGCGGACCGGCCGGGCACCGCCCGCACACGTGGCGCTGCTGGTGCGGGCCGAGATACTGGCGGGTGAGTGGCGGCGGACCGTGCACCGCCCGCACACGTGGCGCTGCTGGTGCGGGCCGAGATACTGGCGGGTGAGTGGCGGCGGACCGCGCACCGCCCGCACACGTGGCGCTGCTGGTGCGGGCCGAGATACTGGCGGGTGAGTGGCGGCGGACCGCGCACCGCCCGCACACGTGGCGCTGCTGGTGCGGGCCGAGATACTGGCGGGTGAGTGGCGGCGGACCGCGCACCGCCCGCACACGTGGCGCTGCTGGTGCGGGCCGAGATACTGGCGGGTGAGTGGCGGCGGACCGTGCACCGCCCGCACACGTGGCGCTGCTGGTGCGGGCCGAGATACTGGCGGGTGAGTGGCGGCGGACCGCGCACCGCCCGCACACGTGGCGCTGCTGGTGCGGGCCGAGATACTGGCGGGTGAGTGGCGGCGGACCGGCAGCGGGCCGCGCACCGCCCGCACACGTGGCGCTGCTGGTGCGGGCCGAGATACTGGCGGGTGAGTGGCGGCGGACCGCGCACAGCCCGCACACGTGGCGCTGCTGGTGCGGGCCGAGATACTGGCGGGTGAGTGGCGGCGGACCGCGCACCGCCCGCACACGTGGCGCTGCTGGTGCGGGCCGAGATACTGGCGGGTGAGTGGCGGCGGACCGTGCACCGCCCGCACACGTGGCGCTGCTGGTGCGGGCCGAGATACTGGCGGGTGAGTGGCGGCGGGCCGCTCACCGCCCGCACACGTGGCGCTGCTGGTGCGGGCCGAGATACTGGCGGGTGAGTGGCGGCGGACCGTGCACCGCCCGCACACGTGGCGCTGCTGGTGCGGGCCGAGATACTGGCGGGTGAGTGGCGGCGGACCGGCAGCGCGCACCGCCCGCACACGTGGCGCTGCTGGTGCGGGCCGAGATACTGGCGGGTGAGTGGCGGCGGACCGCGCACCGCCCGCACACGTGGCGCTGCTGGTGCGGGCCGAGATACTGGCGGGTGAGTGGCGGCGGACCGGCAGCGGCCCGCGCACCGCCCGCACACGTGGCGCTGCTGGTGCGGGCCGAGATACTGGCGGGTGAGTGGCGGCGGACCGCGCACCGCCCGCACACGTGGCGCTGCTGGTGCGGGCCGAGATACTGGCGGGTGAGTGGCGGCGGACCGCGCACCGCCCGCACACGTGGCGCTGCTGGTGCGGGCCGAGATACTGGCGGGTGAGTGGCGGCGGACCGGCAGCGGGCTGGTGCCGCGCGGGTGAGTGGCGGCGGACCGCCCGCACACGTGGCGCTGCTGGTGCGGGCCGAGATACTGGCGGGTGGCGGTGGCGGCGGACCGCGCACCGCCCGCACACGTGGCGCTGCTGGTGCGGGCCGAGATACTGGCGGGTGAGTGGCGGCGGACCGCGCACCGCCCGCACACGTGGCGCTGCTGGTGCGGGCCGAGATACTGGCGGGTGAGTGGCGGCGGGCCGCGCACCGCCCGCACACGTGGCGCTGCTGGTGCGGGCCGAGATACTGGCGGGTGAGTGGCGGCGGACCGCGCACCGCCCGCACACGTGGCGCTGCTGGTGCGGGCCGAGATACTGGCGGGTGAGTGGCGGCGGACCGGCAGGGGGCCGTGGAGCTGACACGTGAGCGACGCTGTATTTCCACTTCTAGCATACAGTAAAAAGAAAAAGGGGCAGCAATAAAATTTGATTTTGATTTGTTTATTATAACTACCCTACTTAGACCTACCTTTTTTGTATTTCTTGCCTAACCAATTATTAAAGACATACATGTCTCTTTACAGCGCTACAATGGCCGGTATTGATATTCGAGCAGCACTTCATAGCTGTGTACATACAGGAAAGAACGAGGCAAAGCAACAGGTATGGGATTCCAACAAACTATTATAACTTATGATATAACATTAACTGTACTGCATTAATATATTCAGCAGAGCGACTAAAGACCATACTCCTTCCTGACGGATAGGACATTAGTCTGAGGACACCGATTCTGGTTGTAATTTCGATCCCCGTTTGACACGGACGGGGGATCGATCAGAGGGTGCTCTGTTCCTGCTGTGTTTGGTGCGCCGGTTATATCGTAGCGTTTGTCGGTTTGTTCGCAGGGAGGGCGAGCAGCGTCCGGACGTGGGGCAGGACGCGCTGGTGGCCGCCCCCCGCGCCTCCCCGCCGCCGCCCCGCGCGCCCGCCGCCGCGCTCCTCACCTCCGCGCTCGCACTCCCCTCCATGTGGGGCCGCGCTCCGCCCCCGCGCCTCGGTGAGCGAGCGAGCACTGTATACCGCACCACACCCCACGTGGGGCAGGACGCGCTGGTGGCCGCCCCCCGCGCCTCCCCGCCGCCGCCCCGCGCGCCCGCCGCCGCGCTCCTCACCTCCGCGCTCGCACTCCCCTCCATCGGTGAGCGAGCACTGTATACCGCACCACACCCCACGTGGGGCAGGACGCGCTGGTGGCCGCCCCCCGCGCCTCCCCGCCGCCGCCCCGCGCGCCCGCCGCCGCGCTCCTCACCTCCGCGCTCGCACTCCCCTCCATCGGTGAGCGAGCACTGTATACCGCACCACACCCCACGTGGGGCAGGACGCGCTGGTGGCCGCCCCCCGCGCCTCCCCGCCGCCGCCCCGCGCGCCCGCCGCCGCGCTCCTCACCTCCGCGCTCGCACTCCCCTCCATCGGTGAGCGAGCACTGTATACCGCACCACACCCCACGTGGGGCAGGACGCGCTGGTGGCCGCCCCCCGCGCCTCCCCGCCGCCGCCCCGCGCGCCCGCCGCCGCGCTCCTCACCTCCGCGCTCGCACTCCCCTCCATCGGTGAGCGAGCACTGTATACCGCACCACACCCCACGTGGGGCAGGACGCGCTGGTGGCCGCCCCCCGCGCCTCCCCGCCGCCGCCCCGCGCGCCCGCCGCCGCGCTCCTCACCTCCGCGCTCGCACTCCCCTCCATCGGTGAGCGAGCACTGTATACCGCACCACACCCCACGTGGGGCAGGACGCGCTGGTGGCCGCCCCCCGCGCCTCCCCGCCGCCGCCCCGCGCGCCCGCCGCCGCGCTCCTCACCTCCGCGCTCGCACTCCCCTCCATCGGTGAGCGAGCACTGTATACCGCACCACACCACCATAAGCGGCGGCCCCACGTGGGGCAGGACGATCACTATGGCAGTCTGCCTTGTCAGCGGCGGTTCAACTCAACAACTCCCTTCGACGGGGGGAAAAGGGATTGTTAGTAATGTGGACGGATGATCTTATTGCTAGCAATATACCATGTCAGGTTGACATCCACGCGGTTCTCCCTGGAAACCATCCTGATAAATTCTTGGTGAAAATTTCTTAATGGCTAACTGACCTGACATCGTGCTTATCTTATCATCCTCCACTGGTGTCAGCGTAAACCGTCAGCGCAGGCGGGTACACCATTCCATTATCATTCTTTAAAAAACTCTTCATCCTTCATTCAAGACTACTGGTCTTCCTTCATGAAGATGGACAGCTATGATGCTGTAGTGGTGATAATACATATGAGACCGTTCAAATATTACGTAAACACTATGGGGGGGGGGGTCTGATTTGCTTATTTTGGATGGCCTACCCCCCATGGGTAGGGGAGTCTAGATGATGATTACGTCATCGCTAGCTCTCGTTGTCTTTTGCAAATTCTAAAAAAACAATACATTAATTGCAAAATGTTTACGTAAGCATGGGTGAGGGGGTAAGAACTTTGCTTACTTTTGCTGACAAGGGGGATGGGGGTAAATAATTATAATATATCTGCTTACGTAGTACTTGAACGACCCACATTCTGCAGTGCAGTCTTACTAACACTACATCTTCCTCTATCAGGTTTCGGCTCGGTCTACATGAAGCTGTGGAACACACTATGCGCCATGTCACGCGAACCTCACCCACAGATCTCGCAGATGGCTACAGATATTATCAACTATATTTCTAATCAGGTATTATTATCTGTATTTTATTAAATTTACTTTTACATATTCACAACATGTTGAATGAAATGTTTTTGGAAATAATTTGTTTTAGTAAACATTTGGAGTACGTTTTATATTGGATAATGTAGTGTAGGATAAATGAGATGACTGCGAACAGAGATGAATGGAAGAGAAAAACATTACGCCGACCACAAATAAATGGGATAAGGAAGAAGCAGATGATGATGTGTAGTGAAGGATGCCCCGCAGCTGGATGGAGTGACGACATACGTAGGGTAATAACTGGATGAGAAGGGGTGAAGATCGTGCCCAGTGGCGTGCCTTGGGAGACGCCCATGTCCAGCAGTGGACTGCAATGGGCTGATGATGATGATGATGATGATGATGTTTTATTTGAATATTCAAATAAATTGTATAACATGAATACATTTTTTTTTTATTATGAGTAGTTTTATGAGACTGAGTTTTATATACGTATCATATTATAGTCAGTTTTGTATTATATTTAATTGTCTCTATGAGATGAGTTTTATTAGATAACCGCTTATTCTTTTGGTCCTTCGAGCCGGATGAGTCTGTTTGTTTTTATCAAATTTATTATGTTAAATATGGATCAATAGTTTGTAGATATGAGTTTGTGGTTTTATTCAATAATTGTCTATTCTTTTGGTCCTACGAGCCGGATGAATCTGTAATCTGGATATTTTTTCTTGGATTGAGATTTATTACGTTAAATATGGTTTTTGTGTTATTTGTTGATTTACACTCGGTTAGCGATCCGTCCCGGCTTCGCACGGATAAGGATATAATAAAAAATATGTTTTACAAGCCTTTGAATTTCTCGGCTTGATTAATATTATAACACACATGTATTATATATATAAACGTTCTTTTTGTACTACACTATTTATTATTGGAAACTGCATTAAAATCCGTTGCATAATTTAAAAAGTATAAAGTGAACAGACAGCGGCGACATCATTTTATACTATGTAAAGATAAATAATCTTAAGAATAATATTATTTTATATTAAACGTGAAAGTTTATAACTATGGATGTTTGTTACTCTTTCACACAAAAACTCAACGGATTTTGATGAAACTTTACAGTAATATAACTTATGCATTAGTATTAAGAAAGAAAGAAAAGAAAGAAAGAAAAACATTTATTGTCAACCATTTTTACATATACATATATACATACATACATACAC
The DNA here is from genome assembly GCF_030625045.1 of Achroia grisella. NCBI lineage: Eukaryota > Metazoa > Arthropoda > Insecta > Lepidoptera > Pyralidae > Achroia > Achroia grisella. Next base: position 362,481 of record NW_026713018.1, on the reverse strand, counting down.
ACTTAGAACAATTTCAATAATAATTTATCTTATATTATTTCTAAATATGGTTGGCAACATGGCTGACACTCAGCATATGCCGTGACAGCTAACTGTCACGGCGCTGGTATTCTGTGCCTGCCATTAGTGACAACACGTACAGCTCGATGTCAGTTTTTTGACCTTTGACATCTGTCAGATGTCATTATTGTTACTGACAGCAAAATTTTTACACGTGTTCGAGACCTGCCACGTACACAATTACAATTTTAAAATTAATATTAAGGAACAGAAAAATACTACAGTTACTAAAATACTACAAGCACAACAAGAAAAAAAAAAAAAAACAACTAGGCAATATATTTTTTATGGAAAATTATTATACAAATTAGTATTACAAGTAGGCTATATATTTTTTATGTAAAATTAACGCGTATGTTATCCTAGTATTAGAATAATTATGAGCCGACGTGACGTATGGTGAGGATATCGGCGGGTAGTGAATGTCGCGGTCAGTGTGCGCAGGTGGACCGCGAGGTGGAGTGCGGCGGGGTGCGCGTGGGCGGCGCGGGGGGCTCCGGGGGCTCCGGCGGCGGCTCGTCGTCGTCGCTGCCGCCGTCGCCCAACACCAGGCCCTCGCCGCTCGCCCACCACGCCCACCACGCCCACCACGCCCACCACGCGCACCACGCGCCCGACGCACGCACGCTGCCCTTCGGTGAGTGCTGTAACAGAAACAAAACTAACATCAATATATTCATTTGGCGCATAACAAACATTCGTACTACACGTTACAAAAAATATATTTAACTAGCTTTTGCCCGCGGCTTCGCTCGTGTTAATTTATCCTCTTAGGGGTGGAATTTATCAAAATCCTTTCTTAGGGGATGCCTACATCATAGTAGCTTTATGCATGCATAGTCTCAGCCCGATCGGTTTAAAATTGACAAAGTTTCATACAAACTTTCATCCCCTATTTTATCCCCTAAGGGGTAAAATTTCTCAAAATCCTTTCTTAGCGGATGCCTACGTCATAACATCTACCTGCATGCTATATTCCAGCCCGATCCGTCCAGTGGTTTGGGCTGTGCGTTGATAGATCACTACGTCAGTCACCTTCGAGTTATATATATTTAGATTAAAAAAAAATACAACTGCGACCATATTGCAATAACAGAATAACATTTATTACATTACATCATATCAATTATTAGAATAGAATAAAGGTAAATAAAAACAATGCATTGATTTAGAGATGAAATCGTTATATATAAGAAAGAGAAATTAAAAAAAAAACAATATTATATTGTTAGGAATGACCTCTAAATTTAATTAAATAAAAGAAACTTATAACAAATCATATAATTAATTTTAACAAAATCAGTACAAGGTAGAACTAAAATTATATAAAGTAAACACGGTGTGATACGGAGATTCGTTCGAGAGCACGTCTGTCGACCAAAGCAGGCCGCACGCTTTTCGGTCTACTCTAATGCTATTGGCCGCAGCTGGCCTTTACAGCTTCACCGAACGATAGGGAGCGAGTGCAGATGGCACTCCAAACCAAAGGAAGGACTTATGGATACAAGATAAATTAAGAAAAATATATAAATAAACATACATACATACATAGGGGCGGGCAGACAGCGACTTTGTTTTATACTGTCTAATGATAATATAATCCTGGACAATTAACACAGCGCCATCTAGTCCCACGGTAAGCAGAGCTTGTGTTATGGGTACTAGACAACTGATATTAATAATTAAATCTTTTTTTTTGTAAATATATACATATTATACTTAGAAAACACTCAGATAGATACAAACAATCATACTCATGAATATAAATGTTTGCACCGTGCGAGGAATCGAACCCGCGATTATAGTTAGAAAAGCGGTATGCTAGTAAAGCTAACCGCTAGCTAAAGTCAACCGCTAGACCAGTCTAGTGGTTTACTTTACGACACTTAGAAATTTACAAAAATCAATACCAGGCAAGAATGGGGGTTCTACCCATACAGAAAAATGTGGCAAGGGGTCTACGACACAAAAAAGTTTGGGAACCTCTGCGCTAGAGCATGGAGGCTGTCATATAATGTTCGTGTTCGGCAGGGGGCCGGCGGGGGCGCGCGGGGCTGCCGCACACCATCTCCGAGGAGTCCGTGGCGGCGCGCGCCCGGGACAGGGACAACTTCAGGGACAGGGACTCCACCTCCTCCACCTCTAGTCAGTATTACATTCATATACTTTGTTATAATCGTCACTAGCTATCCGTCCCGACTTCAAATTCATATCTGTAAAATAGATAAATATATCGTCTATTTGATTTCAAATTCAAATTCAAATTCAAAAATCATTTATTCATGTAGGACATTTTAGCCGCTTATGAACGTCAAATTTTTACATTATAATTTTATTTTTTTCCCTACCGTCCAGTTCGGTATATAGATCCAATTGAGAAGAACTGGCAAGAAACTCAATTGAATTACTTTTTTTTTTTTTAAAGCCAGTTTATTTACAATGTATATTTATATAGGTGTCTATGTCTAACATTAAATGAAAATTCAGTGCATGAACAACTATTGCCATGCACACTCGTCATTCAAGTAATCGTTTAGTGAGTAATAGGCTCTGCTCAGTAAATATGATTTAACAGATGTTTTGAATTTATTTAAGGGTAATTCCAACATATCCTTTGGTATCTTATTGTAAATTTTTATACCTATTCCCATAAAAGACCTATTAACTTTTTCTAAACGATACTTGGGGACAGCAAGTTTGTCTTTAAATCTTGTATTAATATTATGAATATTGCTGTTTTTTGGATTGTTACTATAGTGTTCACTTATTTATTATTTATGTCTTCTCGTATCTCCTGGTATGTAAGTTGTTATCGACGTAATATCGGCTCGTTAGCCACAGCTCCAGGTCTTTACTCCGCGGCGCTTGCGCGGGGAATATCTCCACTCTTGCGCACGGCGGCCCGTGTACACTCGCCGCGAGATGACAGATGATAAAACGCTAGTATTTCCACATACACTACAATGTTCATAAATATAGATATTACATAGTACGACGTTAGGTTTACAAGTATTATATTAACAGTAAATGGTACTACTTAGTTGTTCACTACTCGACTATCATGACCTAAGTGTCCTCTCAAATGTATTCTCTCCCCAGTAGTAGCTATTGCCCCACCACCAATGTGACATGGCATGCCATAGACTAGCCACAGGCACAGGTATTCATTCTAGAAAGGTAGTCTGGAGAATATGTCGCTGCTATCTACACAGCATAACATAGTGGCGCCCTCTATTAACTTTCTTACGATAGCGGCAACAACCCACATTTTATTCCATTATTAAGCCATTATGTGTTATTTGTAGCAGTACAATAAGGTCGAAGCTCAGCGTGGAATATTGTTCAGAGAATAAAACACAGATAGATTCAAATTCAAAAATCATTTACAACGTTTTGAGCCGCTTATGATCGTAAATTTTTTTATGTTATAATTTTTTTCCTACCGTCCAATTCAATATATAGATGCAATTGAGAAGAACTGACGAGAAACTCAATTGAATTACTTTTTTTTTAAAAGCCAGTTTATTTACAATGTCTATGTCTAATATTAAATGAAAATCCCATGCATGAACAACTATTGCCATGCACGCTCGTCATTCAAGTAATCAGGATTACATGAAAACAGGAGCTCTTAAAAAATTTTTACCCAAAAAATCTGAAAATTACAATTTTCAACAGACAAGAGCTTATTTTTTTATATTCTGTACGACCTACCATTTTTCACTGAAATAGAGCTTCTCGAAAATCACTCATAAATTTGGAAAATTTTCTGCTCCCTTAATTTTTTGCGAGTAGTGTACAAAAATATTCACGTAAACATGTGTGAACATGTACCGTCAGGTCAACCACCGAAGAAGCCAATAGTGCAGACGTCGTTCGTGGAGTGGGCCTCGTCGCAGCTGGCGCGGCCCGAGGGGGGCGCGGGGGGGCCCGTGGGGGGGGCGCCCGTGGGGGGGCCGCCCCCCGACGACTGCGAGAGCCGCGCCCATCACGAGCGCGTGTGGCGCTACACGCGCAACAAGAACCTGCGCCGGGACGCCGATGGTAACACCACCATTTTTTTTTATTGGGTTTATCTGGGCGTATTGTCAGGTGCGTGTAGCACCTGTAGCACTGCGACCTACATAGATCTATTGTGCTCGCCCTTTTTCAGAGTTCGCTACCTAGACCCGTCAGGGACAAGAATTGAAGGACATTCTTAGGAGCGATGGTTTTTATCTCCTCGGAAAAGAGTGTAAACTTTCCAAGGGAGATATTTCGTTTATGCATGAGTGTGCCACAACCACATAGGATTTGTAGTGGCGTTTCCTCTTCAGTTTGGCAAAATCTGCTGATTTTTGTTACACCACCAAACTATAGAGGAAGCAAAAGAATAGAATAAAAAAATCATTTACTCAAATAAACTTAATATAAACACTTTTGAATAGTTATAACAATTTTTTTAATCTACCACTCATTTGGAAAGCTATCTTGATGAGACAGCTTTCCGAGAAGAACGAACAAAACATTTGCGTGATTCTCATTTAAATAATCCTTGTAAGTTTACATTTACAAATCGAAACGTGTGAATACAAACTACCAACCAGCACAAATTTATTTGAGTCAAATATAAATACACAATAAGATTAAATCAGTCGTAGTGATTAGAGCACACCCTACAAATAGGACACGTTCACGTGTATGACGTATGCCAGCTATAACTGCACTCGACAATATTTTAGAGAGCCCAATGACCCGGCCCACCACGCCGCCACATGTCTGGACATTTTAGTGAGCATGACTACTCAAAACACCAGACCACGTCATAGCTGCTCAAAATTACAAAAAGCAGTTTAAAATTACCAAACACGGCAAAACACCACCTCAGATCTTGTGCTGAAAAACAGCGTCGCAGCGCCACAACCGCTGCAGCATTATGCTGATCATGGACCTATTCAGTAGATGTTTTGACACACACATACGTAATTTTGTAATGTTGTAAATGATAAAGATACTTTTTTTTGTAATGTTACAATTTTTGAGTTTTTTTTTGTTTAGTGTATGTTTTATTTATGTTTTGAACATCTGCCGAATATATATCTTTTCATTTCAAATTAATATCATCATCTGCTTCTTCCTTATCCCATGTATTTGTGGTCGTCGTAATATGTTTTTCGCTTCCATTCATCCCTGTTCGCAGTCAGCGCGTTATTTACTTCCTTTCTTACCATATCATCTATCACACAGTCCATCCATCTCTTTTTCGGCCTTCCTCTGCCCTTATAACCATACACATTCATTTGTAACATCTTTCTTAAAATATTATCCTCGTTCCTACGCATTGCATGTCCATACCAAATGAATGATATACTCCAAATATAGTCGGTACGTAATTTTTTTTGTAGTTTTGCGCGGGACGCGTGTGGGTCGGCTGGACACGCAGGCGTTCCACTGGCGGTTCCCGCTACCACCCGCCGTCGTGGAGTTCCACCCGTACGACCAGCACGCAGCCGTCGCCTCCAAAGATAACTTCGGGTAACTATTTTTTTTATACTACGATGGTAGCCCTAGTCCGATGGTAAACAGTACTTAAACGCGTTGACTTTCATGGAATGGACAGATGTTTTTAAAAAACATCCTATTGTAGGGACTCCAATTACTATTTTGCTCAATTGTTAGTGTATAACAAATTGATATGTACATAGATGCTAGTAGATACACAAAAACAATTATACATACATATAGATAATAATAAATAAATGAATAACTACACAAATCATGTATATATACGTCTAAATCAAACATACATATACTGTACATAAAATAGTAATAAAATAAATTGTACAAGCAAACCCGCGCGCAAACATCGCTGCGACCGTGCCACGCCATCGCCAGAGCAAAAACGAGATCACGGCTAATGCACGCGCGCTTGCTTACAGATCATAATAATACGCAATTGCAAATTGTAGATCGTTAATAAACCTACGTGATAAAAAGTGAAGTATTATTTACCTGGAAGTGCTCCCAACACTAGCATACAAAGATAGCACTGTTATTACATTTTGTTACATTATTTGCTTACGTTTCGTTTTGTTGTCATATTAGAAACTTAGATCTAACAAACAGTTACTGTAGCTTAGAGATGCCTGAAACACTCAGGGTATGAGCGCGTTGCCGGCGCTTAAGAAACCTTAATTTAATACTTTATACCCTCAAGAAAACCTCAGCAGGTAGTTCATTCCACAATCTAAGTGTACGCAGTAGAAACCGAACTGTCCGAGACTACTTAGGTTCTAGCGTGCGTGAGTCACACACGCTATGAATTCCCTGTCGATGGCAATGGTATAGCGGCGCAATAGTAAATATGTTAGAATAGAATATATCTTTATTGCTAACTGTGTGGGTACATTTTTTTTGTACGAGAATTTTATATATATAAGTTATATATACCACATACCCCACCGTATGTGGTATATATATCTTATATATAAAATTCTCGTGTCACAGTTTTCGTTCCCATACTCCTCCGAAACGGCTTGACCGATTCTCATGAAATTTTATGAGCGTATTGAGTAGGTCTGAGAATCGGCCAACATCTATTATTAATGTTAGGGGTAGTCCACCCCTATTTTTTTTTTTTATTTTATTGCAAAACAACGTTTTCTGGGGCAGCTAGTATAATATATATTAAATATGTTAGAATGGAATATCTGGTTTTTGGTGGTTTGTGGAAGGCGTAGGCGTCAGTAACGCGATCTCAGGGTTCTAGCATGTGGAAGTGTGAAGACCTGAGTTTTTCGTATCATTCCGAACTGACGGTAGATTTGACATATCATAAGTGTCTGTAATAGACCCACATTAATAAAAATGTTTTGAATTGAATTGTGAGGATGAATTCCTTGTCAATGGTATGGCAACTATAACAGAATGGAACATCGTTTTCGGTGGTCAGTGGGAGGAAGTCGGTGATGAGATATTGGACGTGTACAGGATCTGGGACTGGGGCACGGCAGCTAAATTATGTGTGGGCGCGTGGCGGCAGGCCTGGGGCCGCATCACAGGCCTCGCATACCTCAACGCTCATCACCAGGCGCTGCTCGCTGTCGTCTCGCATTCGGGCAATCTCGCCATCTACAGGTGGGTGCTACTGTGACTACTATACTCTATGTTTATATTACTAAGAAATTTGTGTGTTGCTCTTTTAAATAATTCTTGTAAGTTCATATTTTACAAGTTGAAACGTGTGAATACGAACTATCAACTAGCACTAATTTATTAGGGTTGAATACAAGAGCACAATAAAATTAAATCAGTCGTAGTGATAAGAGCAATCCAGTTCCTACAAGCAGCACTCGTTCACGAGTATGACGGATGAGCCAGCCATCACTACGCTCAATGACCGAGAGACTTGGCATATCTCGTCCTCGGTACTAATCACCAGCGTAAGCCGTGAAAGAGATAATAATACTGTAGTAGTAAACTAGAGTGTGGCTGGTACAGGCCGGCGGGGAGTATCAAGGAGCCGGCGCTGGTGGCGGCGTGGCGCGCGCTCGAGGTGCGGTCCTCCGCGCAGTACCGGCCCCCGGCCGCCGTCGCCGTCGCAGGGCCCCCCGCCTGGGGCGCGGGCGGCGGCGGGGGAGGCGCGGGGGCGGGCGGCGCCGCGGGGGGGCCGGCCACCGCCTACAGCGCCCCCCCCGCCACTCTGGTGCGGTGGTGCGGCGCGCGCGGCTGGTTAGCTGTAGGTGGCGCAGCTCCAGCGTTGAGGCTGTGGGACGCGCGTGCGGAGCTGCTGGCGGCGGCGGTGCCGACCGATACAGCCTCCGCAGCGACGGCGCTGTGGCGCGGGCCGGCGCGGCTGCTGGCGGGGTTCGCGGACGGGTCGGTGCGGGCGTGGGACGAGCGCGCGCAGCCCCGGCCGCTGCTCACGCTGAGACCCTTCACGGCGCCGGCGCTGCTCGCCGCGCTCAGGACAGACCTCCACGCGCTCCTCACCGCAGGGTCAGTGCTGAAGTTCACTTTATTAATCACATCACATATTTATAGCAGAATCCTGATTATCAGGACTCGTTCGTTATCATCATTATTATTATCGATGTAAATATTTAAGGATTTGAACAGTAGCGAGAGAAAAGATGAAGAGACTGAAGCTGGGGTTTCATATCGAGACCATCTTACGCAGAAACTCTAGATGTCGCTTTTAAGTAGTTTGAAAGACAGGACGAATCGAATCCCATACAGTTGTTACAACTGAAACGCATCAGAAAGATGATACATTACGTGAATGATTAATAACAAGTTATTTCCAACCAAAATTTTAAATTACATATATGTTATGTAATTCATTATGTATTGTTTTTTATCTATCGCATTATGTAAGTGTGACCCATTACATAATAACAAATTTGTTTGGGAAACTACTCTGCTAACAAAATGTTAGGGAATTTAATATGTGTATATATATAGTGAAAAATGAGTGGAAGCGTCAGTCACGTACCTGTATGGTTCTGCGGATTTCTTGGGCTTCAGGGTCTCGAAGATATATCTTCGCTAGCTTTCCAGTTTCACAGTAGGTTTCACAGTTCTAATTTATTTTAATTCACAACACAATGCGCGCGCGCGTCAAGGCCGCTGTACGGTCAGTTCAGTACTGGGTAAGGGAGGGGAAGGGAAGCCGCGGGAACAGAAACTAACAGACTCTAATATAATAATCTGTGCTTACGATGATACAGGGTATATTTTGAACAAAATTATTAGAATTTAAATGTTGTTTCATTTGCTTTCAAAACGGTTATTCGCATTTTCAATTATACGGAATACCTTTGGTTTTATTTCATCCGGATAATTGGAGTTCTACTATAATTATGTATAGTGAACAATAATTCTAATTTAGTTGTGCTACTCATTTTGGCGGACGTGAAATCAACGAAATACTATTTACAGTGTTGAGTAGTTGTGCATTAACTTATAACGATCTTAACACCACTCTAATGCATGTTGAAGTATTGTGCAGAATATATTATTATTATTATTATTATAGCCTTTATTCAGATCCAACTTATACATTATTTTAAAACAAACAGCTTTAAAACTTAAACGAAAATAGTTATTCTATTATTTGGATCTTTTTTAATGTCTGTAGATCTGTTTGCCAATCGGCAAAGGCCTCCTCCAATCGTTTCCATTCTTCTCTTTCTTGTGCCACCCTGTTCCACATTACTCCTGCCACTGTCCTAATATCATCATCCCATCTTGTGTGGGGTCTGCCTCTTTTCCTTTTTCCTTCATTTCATTTCCTTTCGTGCAGAATATACACCTCTCAGAATTAGAACAACGTATTAAGCGGCCCATCGCTTGCAATTATACAAGGCGCAGATCCGGCCGTATATGGAATACTGTTCTCATCTCTGGGCCGGAGCACCACAATACCAGCTACTTCCATTTGACCGCATTCAGAACCGAGCAGCCAGAATCATTGGTAATCAACGTCTATGTGACAGACTCGACCCATTGGCTTTACGGCGAGATATTGCATCACGGGGAGTGTTCTGAGGAATTGTTCGGATTAATACCAGCTGCTGAGTTTCACCACCGTACCACTCGCCAGAAACTGAAATACCATCCTGATCATCTGGATGAATGGCGGTCTTCCACAGTACGATTTTCTAGAAACTTTTTGCCTCGCACAACCACATTGTGGAATCACCTTCCAGTTGTTGCGGGTGCTCATGGGCGGCGGTAATCACTTACCATCAGGTGAGCCGCATGCTCGTTTGTCCCCTGTATTTCACTGTTATTAGTCCAGAATAACTACGGAATACCAGTATATAAGTAAATTTTTTAAACTGATTGTTGTTGTGCAGGATGGACGGCGAGATCCGGGTGTACGACTCGCGCAAGGTGTCGTCGGAGAGACCGCTGCACTCGGCGCAGGCCCCGGGCCCGCTCGCGGCCGCCGACGTGCACCCGCTGTGCGACCTGCTCGCCTGGTACGTACACACCACGCACCACGCACCACGCACCACGCACCACGCACCACACACTACATCGCAGGCCCCGGGCCCGCTCGCGGCCGCCGACGTGCACCCGCTGTGCGACCTGCTCGCCTGGTTCGTACACACCACGCACCACGCACCACGCACCACGCACCACGCACCACGCACCACGCACCACGCACCACGCACCACGCACCACGCACCACGCACCACACACGACATCGCAGGCCCCGGGCCCGCTCGCGGCCGCCGACGTGCACCCGCTGTGCGACCTGCTCGCCTGGTACGTACACACCACGCACCACGCACCACGCACCACGCACCACGCACCACACACTACATCGCAGGCCCCGGGCCCGCTCGCGGCCGCCGACGTGCTCCCGCTGTGCGACCTGCTCGCCTGGTACGTACACACCACGCACCACGCACCACGCACCACGCACCACGCACCACACACTACATCGCAGGCCCCGGGCCCGCTCGCGGCCGCCGACGTGCACCCGCTGTGCGACCTGCTCGCCTGGTACGTACACACCACGCACCACGCACCACGCACCACGCACCACGCACCACGCACCACACGCACCACGCACCACACACTACATCGCAGGCCCCGGGCCCGCTCGCGGCCGCCGACGTGCACCCGCTGTGCGACCTGCTCGCCTGGTACGTACACACCACGCACCACGCACCACGCACCACGCACCACGCACCACGCACACTACATCGCAGGCCCCGGGCCCGCTCGCGGCCGCCGACGTGCACCCGCTGTGCGACCTGCTCGCCTGGTACGTACACACCACGCACCACGCACCACGCACCACGCACCACGCACCACACACTACATCGCAGGCCACGCGTACACACCACGCACCACGCACCACGCACCCGCACCGCCGCCTGGTACGTACACACCACGCACCACGCACGCACCACGCACCACCCGCACCTGCTCGCCTGGTACGTACACACCACGCACCACGCACCACGCACCACGCACCACGCACCACGCACCACGCACCACGCACCACACACTACATCGCAGGCCCCGGGCCCGCTCGCGGCCGCCGACGTGCACCCGCTGTGCGACCTGCTCGCCTGGTACGTACACACCACGCACCACGCACCACGCACCACGCACCACGCACCACGCACCACGCACCACGCACCACGCACCACGCACCACGCACCACGCACCACGCACCACGCACCACACACTACATCGCAGGCCGCCGACGTGCACCCGCTGTGCGACCTGCTCGCCTGGTACGTACACACCACGCACCACGCACCACGCACCACGCACCACGCACCACGCACCACGCACCACACACACACTACATCGCAGGCCCCGGGCCCGCTCGCGGCCGCCGACGTGCACCCGCTGTGCGACCTGCTCGCCTGGTACGTACACACCACGCACCACGCACCACGCACCACGCACCACGCACCACACACTACATCGCAGGCCCCGGGCCGGCTCGCGGCCGGCGACGTGCACCCGCTGTGCGACGTGCTCGCCTGGTACGTACACACCACGCACCACGCACCACGCACCACGCACCACGCACCACACACTACATCGCAGGCCCCGGTACGTACACACCACGACGTGCGCACCACGCACACCACGCACCACCCACGCACCACGCACCACGCACCACATCCACGCACCACACACCATCGCAGGCCCCGGCCCGCTCGCGGCCGCCGACGTGCACCCGCTGTGCGACCTGCTCGCCTGGTACGTACACACCACGCACCACGCACCACGCACCACGCACCACGCACCACGCACCACGCACCACGCACCACACACTACATCGCAGGCCCCGGGCCCGCTCGCGGCCGCCGACGTGCACACGCTGTGCGACCTGCTCGCCTGGTACGCACCACGTACACCACGCACCACGCCACACACGCACGCACCACACACCATCGGCCCCGGGCCCGCTACACCACGCACCCACGCACCACGCACCACGCACCACGCACCACACACTACATCGCAGGCCCCGGGCCCGCTCGCGGCCGCCGACGTGCACCCGCTGTGCGACCTGCTCGCCTGGTACGTACACACCACGCACCACGCACCACGCACCACGCACCACGCACCACGCACCACACACTACATCGCAGGCCCCGGGCCCGCTCGCGGCCGCCGACGTGCACCCGCTGTGCGACCTGCTCGCCTGGTACGTACACACCACGCACCACGCACCACGCACCACGCACCACGCACCACACACCCCGGGCCCGCTCGCGGCCGCCGACGTGCACCCGCTGTGCGACCTGCTCGCCTGGTACGTACACACCACGCACCACGCACCACGCACCACGCACCACGCACCACACACTACATCGCAGGCCCCGGGCCGCTCGCGGCCGCCGACGTGCACCCGCTGTGCGACCTGCTCGCCTGGTACGTACACACCACGCACCACGCACCACGCACCACGCACCACGCACCACGCACCACACACTACATCGCAGGCCCCGGGCCCGCTCGCGGCCGCCGACGTGCACCCGCTGTGCGACCTGCTCGCCTGGTACGTACACACCACGCACCACGCACCACGCACCACGCACCACGCACCACACACTACATCGCAGGCCCCGGGCCCGCTCGCGGCCGCCGACGTGCACCCGCTCGCGGCCGCCGACGTGCACCACGCACCACGCACCACGCACCACGCACCACGCACCACACACTGCAGGCCTGCTCGCCCGCCGACGTGCACGTACACACCACGCACCACGCACCACGCACCACGCACCACGCACCACACACTACATCGCAGGCCCCGGGCCCGCTCGCGGCCGCCGACGTGCACCCGCTGTGCGACCTGCTCGCCTGGTACGTACACACCACGCACCACGCACCACGCACCACGCACCACGCACCACACCACACACTACATCGCAGGCCCCGGGCCCGCTCGCGGCCGCCGACGTGCACCCGCTGTGCGACCTGCTCGCCTGGTACGTACACACCACGCACCACGCACCACGCACCACGCACCACGCACCACACACTACATCGCAGGCCCCGGGCCCGCTCGCGGCCGCCGACGTGCACCCGCTGTGCGACCTGCTCGCCTGGTACGTACACACCACGCACCACGCACCACGCACCACGCACCACGCACCACGCACCACGCACCACGCACCACACACTACATCGCAGGCCCCGGGCCCGCTCGCGGCCGCCGACGTGCACCCGCTGTGCGACCTGCTCGCCTGGTACGTACACACCACGCACCACGCACCACGCACCACGCACCACGCACCACACACTACATCGCAGGCCCCGGGCCCGCTCGCGGCCGCCGACGGGCACCCGCTGTGCGACCTGCTCGCCTGGAACGTACACACCACGCACCACGCACCACGCACCACGCACCACACACTACATCGCAGGCCTGGTACGTACACACCACGCACCACACCAACCACCACATCCTACCACCCACCACACTCTATCATCAACCACACCACACACCACCCATCACTTTTTCTTGCTTACTTTGACAAACGAGCTTACGGCCCACCTGTCTGTATGTGACATGATAGCAATTTACCATTCCAAAGAATTAATAAAATTTTGCTACTATATCTTATACTCCAACTAAAAATTGCTTACAAAGCAAGCTATTTGGCAACTGATAAGTAACGATAACAACAACTGAAAAGTAACAGAAACAAAGGGGTACCTTTGATAAAGTAACCTAGGTTTATTCAGTAATATAGATTTATCCAGGTCGATCATAATCACTCCGAAGACATCATAAAAAGCTAAAAAACTATACAAGTATATCTTCAAAAGTACATTAGTTAAAATTATAAATTACAACATTATCTAGAGAACTCAATTACCACCAAACGGTTACTTGAATGACGAGTGTATATGGCAATAGTTGTTCATGCACTGGATTTTCATTTAATGTTAGACATAGACACCTATGTAAGTACATATAATAATAAAAATAATTGTTGTGTGTTTGAATATATTACCCCCGTAAAAAGGGATATATATATATATATATATATATATATATATATATATATATATATATATATATATAATAATAATAATAATAAAGACATTTATTCAGCATTACAGTATTCTTATATGCTATCTATCTTATATACGATACAACTTAAAAGCTAAAACATACTAGTAACGCTGAATGTGAAAAAAATCAGTTGAGTTTCTTGCCAGTTCTTCTCAAATGAATCTGTATACTGAACTGGACGGTAGGGAAAAAAATTAATACAAAAAACTTTATGTTCATAACATCGCCCATTGGATCCCGATCTATCAGAAATGCAAACTGATCGGCCGTACCATACATGATAAAAGTCTTTTTTAATTGAATTGAATTTATTTTACCATTGCACTAACATTCTATTAAAAATTCCTTCCCACATGCCTTCTTTACTTTATCTTTTGTATATCTGTTAAATATAATACTGTAAATATCGTAATATATATACTTATGATTGCAGTGGATCCGTGAACCAATGCATCAGCATCTACGACCTGAAAGGCAACCCACTGAACACCATCAAGTCCCACGAAGGCTTCATGGCAGCACGCATCGGGCCCGTCTCATGTCTCACGTTCCATCCGCTAAGGTAAACTATATAACATTTTTTTTTAAACAAAAATATATATGTAAATTTTAGGACAAGGATAGAATAGAATAGAAAATCATTTATTCAAATAAACTTAATTAAAGTACTTTTGAATAGTCATAACAATTTGTTTTTTATCTACCGCTCATTCGGAAAGCTGTCTCATCACAAGAAGAACAAGCAAGAAACTTGTGTGTTGCTCTTTTAAATAATCCTTGTAAGTTTACATTTACAAGTCGAAACGTGTGAATACAAACTACCAACCAGCACTAATTTATTAGGCTATATCAATATGACTCTGTAACTATGAATGTTTACATAAAACCTTCTTGAATCACTCTATCTATTTAAAAAACAGCTTCAAAATCCGTTGCGCAGTTTTAAAGATTTAAGCATACATAGGGACGGACAGACAGCGACAGCGACTTTGTTTTATACTATGTAACGATGATACAATAAAAGTCAATTTGTATGTATGTAACATGGTGGTATTTGACAAACATTAGTGGTTTTATTGACTCTTTCAAGCACACAAAACTACTGAACGGATTTTGATAAAACTTTACAGTAATATTTTTATTTATAGGGTATATTTTTTTTATTGAAACTTAACGCGAGTGAAATATTGATTTTATAGCAGCATACATTATTCATTATCAAGCATTATTCGTGCTAAACAGCTATGAGCCAACTGCGGGTCAAAGATTTTTTTTCGGACTACTCTAATACTGTTGGCCGCAGCTGGCCTTTACAGCTTCACCGGACGATAGGCGAGTGCAGATGGCACTCCAAACCAAAGGAAGGACTTATGGAGCGGCTGAAGGCCAACTCTCGCCTGACGGATACGACTTTAGTCTGAGGGCACCACTAGGGGCCCCCCACTAGGGTTCGAACCTCGGCTCAGGCCGTCGTAACATCGATCCCCGTTGAGCAACGCGACCGCCTCGCTTATATTTATCTTTTTGCGAGCAGGACCGCACTCGTATTGCCGTCTCACTCGACCCCGACGTGATATTGTTGTTTTAACAGGTTGTATACAAATATAAATGTTTATATATGTATGTATGTACGTGTGTCGCGTGCAGGTGCGCGTTGGGTATGGGCTCCAAGGACTCGACGGTGACGGTGTACGTGTCGGAGTCGCGCCGGTGACCCTCGCTCTACAGCCTCGCGCTGCCGCTGCCCTTCCAGTGAGGACCACCGCCACCACCGTCGCCACCGCCGCCACACTCCGCACCAGGTCACTACATGATGGATTTATTTTTTATAACACCGAGGACAAACGAGCATGCGGCTCACCACGTAAGTGATTACCGCCGCCCATGACCACACGTAACACCAGGGGAATTGCAAGTACGTTGTCGGCCTTTTAAAAAGGAAAAAGCTCTTTTCTTGAAGGTTTCAATATCGTATCGGTTCGGAAATACCATTGCTGAAAGGTGATTCAACCGTGGTGGTGGACCGCCATTCATCCAGATGATCAGGATGGTATTAAGGGTTGTGCAAAGTAAATCGAATCGAAAATCATTGGTTTAATCGGTCAATCGCGGGTAACTTGCGAATGAGCAATAAGGGGGGGCGCGCGGTTTTTTTTTTTTACGATGATAATGGAATGGTGCTCCCGCCTGCGCTAATGGTTTACGCTGGCGGGGCACCAGTGGAGGATGATAAGATGAGCATGAAGTCAGGTCAGTTAGCCCATCGTGACAAATGCACCAAGAATTTATCACGATGGTTTCCAGGGGGAACGTGGAGGTCAACCTGACATGGTACATTGCTAGCAATAAGATCATCAGTCCACATTACTAACAGTCTCCTTTCACCCCGGGGGCGCGCGGTTGGATGGGTGACCGTTGGGTCATTCCAATTCGACAATCCGATTCGACGTCAGCCTATTATTTTACACTTTTATATATCCGGGTCAATGTGATCCCTCCAATATGGTTAAGTGCAACTATGACGGATGATGTACATACATATTATACGTAGGATTATGTACTGATACATTTATTTTTATATACTGATAACTGATACAAATACATAGATATTTTTTTCGCAAAGTCAATACCATACACCCAAAACACAAGCTTTAGCTAGCTTAACTTAGGTCTAGATGGCGCTGTGTGAATTGTCCTGAGATTATTATTATTATTGAATATTATATTTGACAGGTGCGGAGCCAAGCTGGACGCTGTGCATTTATCAGTGCTTTGTGGAACTTAAAATACACGTAGTTTAGCAGAAATGGCTTTATCCACGGGATAAAATGGATAAGTCAGTAGAAGAAATTAGTAAAAATAAAACCAAATTTTTAGTTATAACCCGTTGATATCGTCACAGGGTTTTGTCACTTACACACAAATAAAGAAAATGGCTCGAAAGAAGAATAGAATAGAATAGAATAGAAAATCATTTATTCAAATAAACTTAATTTAAGCACTTTTGAATAGTCAAAAATTATTTTTATCTACCACTCGTTCGGAAAGCTGTCTCATCACAAAAGGAATGAGCAAGAAACTTGTGTGTTGCTCATTTAAACAATCCTTGTAAGTTTACATTTACAAGTCGAAACGTGTGAATACAAACTACCAACCAGCACTAATTTATTTGTCAAATATAAATATACAATAAGATTAAATCAGTCTTAGTTATAAGAGCAGACCAGACCAGATGATGAAATGATTAAAATATTTGATGTTACGCATTATATTTGTACTAGAACACCTGGAAGTTGTGGGTCACACATACAGTTGTTCGCAACAGCGCCTGCTGTCAGGCACAGTTGTGTTTTAAAACTGTGCAACAATCCATTTAGCTCAGCCTTACTTGGGACTAGATGGCGCTGTGTGAAAGATCCACAGATATTAATAATTAATTGTAGATAAGTGACGACCGACGAATTTAACAACTTAATTATTTATATTATTAACCGGGTCTTAACACACAATAATTTTATGGCAAACTAGCTGTACCCGCGAATTCGTCCGCGTGGAATTTAACTTTATTTTTCTAAAATAAAAGTAGCCTAAGTTACTCCTTATTACATCAGCTACCTGCCAATAAAAGTCCCGGCACAATCGGTCCAGCCATTTCAGAGATAATCCGGAACAAACAGACAGAAAGACAAAAATTGTAAAAAAAATTATTTCGGTGTATGTACCGTATTTATATTCATATGCATGTAGTAAGAAACGGTTATATCAATATTACAAACAGACACTCCAATTTTATTTATATGTATAGATAAAGGTATTCACCCGTCGACGTTTCTATTAGATTGCACTAATTGTGGTCACGAGCTGACATAAAATTATTCGTATTAAGACCCGGTTAATAATATAAATAATGTATATTAAACAAAGTTTAAAAGTAACTTTAACAAGTTCATTTCTGCTAAACTGCGTACAATAGTGCTGTGAACATGGCGAGCAGTGGCAGCGACGCCCGCCTCCACAGATACTAGTCGATTTATTATCTGTAGATTTATCATTTGTAGATCCCTAGGTTCACGCTATATTATATTGTTAAAAATGCATTCATACAATTATATGTTTATATTTAACACGTTAAACGCCATTGTAAAAATAACAAAAATACATTTTTTTTATATTTAAAAAATCCCATTATGACATCGGTAAACATTATCACGTAATTTTTTTTTATGAATGATAACGGAATGGTGCACCCGCCTGCGCTAACGGTTTACGCTGGCGGGGCACCAGTGGAGGATGATAAGATGAGCATGAGGTCAGATCAGTTAGCTCATCGTGACAAATTCACTAGAAATTTATCACGGTTATTTCCAGGGGGAACCGCGTGGAGGTCGACCTGATATGGTGCATTGCTAGTAATGGGGTCATGAGTCCACATTACTAACAATCCCCCATTAACACGTATTTATTTTTTAATTTGGGATTGAAATTTTCCAGGAAAATAAAGAATACATTTCGGTGAGCAGAGACCACCGCGGCGCTGTGGTACAAAAAACCCATTTAGTATTGACCGAGTACTGTTGTTGAGCGCCGCTCCGGTCAATATACTACTATATACTACAAATGTATGAAAACATCACGCGCCGGCGCTCAACACAGCTCTAAAGTGAGCTCACGGGTGACCTACGTGGCGTTTAACGTGTTAAGAATTAAACAATTGTCTTATAAATTGTTCTGATAATAAACTAGAATGTTACTCATTCAAGCAGATATATTTAGAAATATTTTATATAGTTTAATGTTTCTAAATATATAAAATATATTTAGAAACATTAAACGATAATAATAAATTATTCAAACAGCTAATTGAATATTAAAATTCATAAAAACGTGGGAACATAAATCTACTATTTGAAAGTTTGTATGTCCATACATATCGTCGGTTAATTAGAAAAATAGCAGTATTCAAAATGTACATATTTTACAAGTTTTTAAATTTATTTAAAATGTTTTTGCTTATGTTTTAAATTTACACAGAAGTGTTATATATCATTTTAAAAGTATTTAGATAATAATTAAGACGGCGTGGTTAATTTAATTGACTTATATAAAAGGAGGCAATTGTAGCTTCTAATTTTGAAAAATGTTATTTTACTATTTAATCACGATATGTTTAGTAGTTTCATATGCAAGCTACGATTTACTGTTTAGTTCTCAAAGAATTTAAGTAATTATTTATTAATATTGTTTTTTTTCTGTAAATTCACAGACAAAATAAACGTTCAAAGTGTAATAATCAACATTATAACTGCAGTTAAATAAATCAACATATAATTTTGAAAAACAAACTATATGTAAATGCGTATCGCGTCTGTCCGTGGAGGCGGGCACTAGATAATACGAACATTTGGTGCTACATTGTACATTTAATATTTATTATAACTATCTCACGCGCAGCGCGTCTGCGTGATCACACTAGGATTTATCGATATTCATCGATATTTTATATCGATACAAAGTATTCGATAATATCGACAAAAAAGATCATTCGAAACGACAAATGGTATCAGATGCTATACCTTATGGCCTAAAAAGAAAGTCATTCTAAGTTCAAAATGACAATTCAAAATTTCAAAATATCTTTATTCATATAGGTCTATTACAGACTCTTATGATATGTCAAATCTACCGTCAGTTCGGAATGATTTCCAGATGCGAACAGCTGACAAGAAATTCAGCTCGCATTCTTTTCGAGTAAGAAGACAAGAAATTATATAGGCCAAGAGAAAAACATCGAAGTTTTTTGTTCGATACTTATAGATCGATGTTTTTGTAATATCGACTAATCCTAGACCACACCTACTTACTAACTAACGTGTAATTGGGCAGCTACATGTATCTTAGTATAACATACGTCATATATAACGACTCTGTCGAATCCGAGCAAGCCAAATACAAGTACTATTCACAAAAATCGCTTTAAGTAATGTAATTATAACTTGTACATAGTTGTATAGTCGATCGAGGTATTGCAGATGTAACTGCAGATCTTGGTACACACCATCCGGTCGTAATATAGCGCCGGACGTGTGAATGATACCTTAAATTCCTACATACACAACCGCCGACTGTCAGGCGGAAGTTAGAAGGCGCTCAGACCTCGCGGGTTCTAGGATCGCTATAGTTACGAAATACGGCGCAACAAACGAGTGTGCATGTTCAAAAAATGCCTTACTGCGTCGCATTTTGTACTTAAGTTAATATTAATATAGTTCATTATTCTTTAACGTTAAAAAAATACGCGAAGATTTACCAGATTCCATTGTGTAAACCAGTTAGCGATTCTCGTTTGAAGTAAACAGTTTTGACACTGTGTGCAAACCAATGGGACAGTTGCAGGACATGCATTGGTCTTACATGAGAAGAGTTAACGTTTAAGATAATCGTTCATTCAAATTTCATTCAAATTCATACATCTCTAGTCTTTATTTTATTTCAAATTTAACTTTATAACAATCTCAATTTATATTTCAAACAAACGTTTGTTTGTATCAAATAAAATAGAAATTAATAATAGAACAAGTTAATATTCATATTATTACTAATCTTAAAGTAACTACGTATATAAAATGTTAAAGAGACAGGAAAACAGGTTTCACTTATTATTGATCACCACCGTAAGCTGACCAGCATATGATATACTATTGAAGTCTCCAAAACGTATTCACAGTCGAACAGAACGACTTAGTAACTTAAAAGTAAGCTCCATAAAGAAATCGCATTGGAACGAACGTACAAAGCACCTACTATTGCAACGATTGTGTTCAAGAGGTGCTATATCGCGATATAAACAAATTAACCTCCTCGGTAGTCGGGTAAATGTTAAATATAACTCCTGTTCTGGTGCACTGCACTGCACTGCACGTTGTGACGTAACTATGAATTAGTATAGTGAGATATAGCGACACGTCTGTCTGTATGTAGGCAGACGTGATCAGAGCGAGGCCCGCGCCGCACTTCGCGTAGATCAGGGGTGGCCAACTTGATTAGACCCAACATCTGTTTACTATTGAAACCCTATGCGATCTACCAATTACATACTTATTGAAGTCTTAAATGAAACAGCACAGTTCAGTACACAATCATGTAGTATTTTTGTATTTTATTAAGAGAGAAAACATATGTGAAAATTATTCTTAATAACTAGGTACTTATTTATATTAGTGTGAATTTCGGATGAGCATCTACCACTAGTTTATCTTAATCAGGTCTGTAGTTGGAAATTGGCAACCTTTTTTTCGGTTACATTGCGCAGTCTGGTCTACGTATTTATATTTTTTGCCTTGCCACGATCTAATGGACTAACAGTCGCGATCCACCTGTTTTTTTAAGGACGATAATGAAATGGTGCACCCGCCTGCGCTAACGGTTTACGCTGGCGGGGCACCAGTGGAGGATGATAAGATGAGCATGAGGTCAGGTCAGTTAGCCCATCGTGACAAATTCACCAAGTATTTACCACGATGGTTTCCAGGGGGAACCGCGTGGAGGTCAACCTGACATGGTACATTGCTAGCAATGGAATTATTAGTCCACATTACTAACAATTCCCTTCCTCCCGCGATCCACCTGTTGGCCACCCCCTGGCGTAGAGTACATCAAGTAGGCTCGTAGTAACTCGTCTGATGTACCCCTGGTTAGTTTTATTTTTGTATGTACATAGTACTAAAAGTTTATTTTTTCATATGAATTATTTTGTGATTACTGATTCACTGAAAGTTCCTAAGACTTAATAATTAGATGCCATTTATTATTTTTAAATAAGATTATGTTCAATTCAATTAAGATTGTTTTGTGTTCGTTTGTTATAAACAATTGCTCTGTTGAGGTACACTTGCAGGTTTCGATGTTATAATATATCGCATTTTTTTTATATATTTTTTCTTTAAACAATAAATTGAACTTAACCCTCCTTAGTTGATTCAGAGATATTTAAAGATATACATAAATTCCTAAAATATATTAATTTTATACATTTATTTTTTGTTGTAACATTTGTAAATGTAACAAAATATAATTGCATATTTGCTTTTAGTGATAAACCCTGTTTTTTACAAACTGTACAAAACTTAGATTTTTATTGAATCTTCTATAAAAGCACATCCAGCTGTAAGTGTATCTCGTGATATTGATTAATTTTAGCATAGACGTAATTTATATTGCATTTGCATGTATGTATAACTGAGGTATATAATGTTACATTTAGAATAACGATGGGCCCACAGCAGTGGTAAAGTGGATAATTTTTATGGTTCAGTGAAATAATGAGCATTTAATTGTATGTTTAATATTAATTAGTGATGTAAAATATCATTGTCATAATATTGGTTTGAACAAACGATCAAATATGGTTAATTGTGTTACGAAATTAGTGGCCATACAATGTCATGTCATATATATTATTACCTAGTGATGAATACATAGGGCAATAACTCCATTGATCAAATGTTGATTGTGTAATTTAATTATGAACAAAACGGAGAGGTCTCCAGTGTCGTGTAACTGTACAGTTGCATTTTGTCAATGAAATAATTATCGCTTTTACATATTGTATAATTTAATGTACATTTTACATAATAAAATAAATTGTTGTTGTTAAAATAATTCTGTTTTATTTTTTTATGACAACCTCGGTGGTGTAGTGGTATATATAACATTTACCCAATTGTACATATTACAAATTGAAAAAATAAAACTACACTGCCTGACATATATTTTATTAAACATTTACACTTCAATTAAAGGTAGATAGATCACTCCGTTAAGTCCTGTTCAAAATTTAACAATTCAATACACTATCAATGTGAGACAATATTCTTAGTGACCATTCTGCTTACAATAACGTCCAATAAATCTAAATCACCCTTCACATTGTTCAGTTTGTATACAGCCTTAATATCTTTCTCATTGGAGTATTGAGACAAGTTGCTAATTGGACATAGCTCCCCCTCTATCTGTTGTATAATTTCCTTAGAATCATCTCCATCAGGTGTAATTAAAAAGCAAACAAGTAGATTGCTGTCCTTCTCTATGCCAAATTTGCTAAGGCTCTGAGTTATATTCTTTGTCAGGGATAAATTGTACAGTATTTCAGCAAACACTGTCCGTGTCACCATTGTATTGTGCTTCTGTGCCACCGCAGCCCGGTTCGCAGCTACCGAGACCTGCAGCGGGTGCAGTATCAAGCTAGGTTTTATGATTGCACAGTTCCAAACACCTTTCACTATATTGTTCCTTATAACTTCCACATTACGAACATTTTTGAAGAGATACATTTGCAACGTAGTTCTTGTCTCTGGGTCCAGCTCACAGGTGTACACTTCTGAAACCATTATGCTGCTCATAGACTACTTTTGTATACTCTGAAACTAAAGTACTTTTGTAATAAACATTAAAATTATAGCGTGAATTTCATGAGTTTATGCTGATGGACGATAATATCTACAGATATTACTCGTATTTATAAACTTCTTTCAAACTAGATGGCTTTTAGGATTTATTTCATTTATTACACTATACAATGTTTTATATAAATTATTTTATTTATCAATATTATGACATCGGTAAACAAAATGTAAATGAAATAACCTAAAATTAATGACTAAATTGACAAGCATCTATGCGCATAATGACATCTGACATAATTGACATTGACATTAGTTATTCTTATTGACATAACATTAGAAATATTTTTTTCGCTTTGTTTCGTAATTATTACTATTAATTTATTTTCATTTGTTTATTACTTTAATTTGAATGATTGTGGTTATCATAAATAACTGATAAACGCACAAACGACTGAACAGTGTAATATATATGTCTGTTTGCGACCTTCAGAAAAATAAATCTATAATAATCTAAATTCAAATATACATTATAGTTAACTATAGGCATGTTTGAATATATAAATTTTGATAAGAATATAATTGTATAACACAAGCTGTATTGTAATTACGGAACTCTCTAGAGTTCTGGCTGCATATCTAAAATAGAAAAATTGTCAATAGCTACATCATGTTTGTGTCAAAACTAAATAATATAAAATACTTATTAAATAGTACGAGAAAGTTCGCTCGTTCTTTATCAACACAGATTCAACAATCTGAGAGCTCTGGTCCAGTGGTCTTTCAGAGGCTAGGTGGAACCGACCGTGGCATCGCTCTATACGGCCTGAACAGTCCTGAAAATAGGAATGCTATCGGATTTCAGCTGTTGCAGGCAATGAAAGAGGTGAATCAATTATTGCGAGAAGACACCAAAATCTCTGTGGTTATTCTCTACAGCTTGGTACCGGGGATATTCTGTGCTGGTGAGTGTCTATTTGCTAAATTTAATATTTATTTATTTATGTACACACTATCATCACAGGCATAAACAACACAACAGGCAGGCCCAATACAACAGTGCATACAATATTACAACCTCGGATTGGTACCATCATTACATAGTATAAAACAAAGTCGCTGTCACTGTCTGTCCGTCTCTATGTATGCTTAAATCATTAAAACTACATAACGATTTTGAAGCAGTTATTTTTACTAGATAGAGTGATTCAAGAGGAAGGTTTATATATATAATACATGTACACCCGTGTGAAGCCGGGGCGAGTAGCTAGTAGCATATAAAATACAATGCGATCCTTGTGAATTCACACAGATTGCATATAAATAAATCTGTTCCCTATGCCACTTGATTGAGAGTGGTCCATACATGCATCAGTGGTGCTTTCTTTAAACAAATTAATTATTGTTACCAGAAGTATTACCCAATATTAAAATTATATTTTGTGTAATTTAAATTATATTACTATATACATGTACTACTCAAACTTCAGATAAATTTATTATTTAAAATAAATACCTTATTCAGGTATTTAAAATTAGTTTAGAAACTCTTTTGTAACAATAAAATGGAGTGCTCATATTGTTGTCTGTGTCACTACTCTTTATTTTGTTAAGACACATGAACAGCCAGTGAAATACTGTACTAATATTATAAAAAGAAAGTAAGTCATGAAATTCTTGGCAACTTTTTTAGTAAGTTGCATATGGTGTACTGCCATTTATTTAGGCAGCGCTGCAGGATATAGCTATAACCAGTGATTAGTATAAAACAAGATGTACAAGCTCATTGTTGATATATATAATATCCCTCTAGTGGGAGAAAGGGGATTGTTAGTGATGTGGACAAATGACCCCATTGCTAATGTACCATGTTAGGTTGACCTCCATGCAGTTCCGTGGAAATCATCATGCTAAAATCTTGGTGAATTTGTCACAATGAGCTAACTGACCTGGCTTCATGTCCATCTTATCATCCTCTGGTGCCCCGCCAGGGTGAACCGTTACCGCAGGCGGGTGCAGCATTCTATTATCACCCATTAAAAAAAATCCTATATAATCCTCTCTAGTGGGAAAGAGCATTTATAGCAATGTGGACTAAAAACCCCATTTCTAGCTATAAAAAAACATCTATTAAAAAGAGCAACACACAAGTTTCTTGCTCATTCTTCTTGTGATGAATCTGCATTCCAAATGAGTGGTAGAATCAAAATATGACTATTCAAAAGTGCTTGTAATGAGTTTATTTGAATAAAGATTATTTCTATTACTATTTCTAGCAATTTACCAAGTCAGGTTGATTTATACATGATGAATTTGTCAGGATGGGCTAACTGACCTGGCTTCATGTCCATCTTATCATCCTCTGGTGCCCCGCCAGGTTCACCGTTAGCACAGGCGTGCACTATTATCACCCATTAAAGAAAATATCCCTCTAGTGGGGAAAGAGCATTTATAGCAATGTGGACTGATGACCCCATTTCTAGCAATTTACCATGTCAGGCTGATTCCTCCTTCCACTTTCCCATAATGGTGTAACTGACTTGATCTCATGTTCTTCCTATCATTCTCCACTGGTGTTCCACCAGCGTATACTGTTAGTGCAAACAGTTCCACCATTATACATTAAAGTATAAAAAAATACTTATGTTGACAATGCTTTTTACTAGGTCAATAATTAACTGCATATCTATTTAATTATTGTTTGCACCATTGATGTCATGATCATTCACATAATCTAAATATATATAACTTAAAGGTGACTGACATAGTGATCTATCAACGCACAGCCCAAACCACTTGAGAGAACGAGCTGAAATTTGGCATGCAGGTAGATGTTATGACGTAGGCATCCGCTAAGAAAGGATTTTGATTAATTCTACCCCCAAGGGGATAAAATAGGGGATGAAAGTTTGTATGAAACTTTGTCAATTTTAAACCGATCCGGCTGAGATTTGCATAAAGCTACTATGACGTAGGCATCTTCATAGAATTTTGATAAATTCCACCCCCAAGGGGATAAATTAACGCTAGCGGAGCCGCGGGCAAAAGCTAGTAAAACCATAAAAGTATAAAAAAAACATGTTGACAATGCTTTTTACCAGGCAAATAATTGAGTGCACATTTATTCAATTGTTTTAGGGGCACATTTAAAGGAGCGTTTCCAAATGTCTGATGAGGAGGCATCCACCTTTGTCCGTGGACTCAGAAGTACCTTCATTGAAATAGAGGACCTTCCCATGCCCACAATAGCTGCCATCGAAGGTGTTGCCGTGGGCGGCGGGTTAGAGCTGGCATTAGCGTGTGACATACGGATAGCTGCAGAAACTGCCAGAATGGGGTTAGTTGAAACCGGACGAGGTTTGATTCCCGGCGCTGGAGGTACACAGAGGCTGCCACGTGTTATACACCCCAATGTTGCTAAAGAGCTTATATTTACTTCTCGAATTGTAAACGGTACAGAAGCTAAGGAATTAGGTGAGTAACTTTATTTTGAATCAAGGATGAACAACCTGCTGATACTATAAAAAGATATTAATTTATACATATAAATAAAATTGGAGTGTCTGTTTGTAATATTGAAATAACCGTTTTTTACTACATGCATATGAATATAAATACGGTACATACACCAAAATAATATTTTTTACAATTTTTTTCTGTCTGTCTGTCTGTCTGTTTGTTCCGGCTAATCTCTGAAATGGCTGGACCGATTATGCCGGGACTTTTTTTGGCAGGTAGCTGATGTAATATGGAGTAACTTAGGCTACTTTTATTTTAGAAGAATAAAGTTATATTCCACGCGGACGAAGTCGCGAGAACAGCTAGTTTATAATAATGAAGAACCTCTAGCAGGTTCCTCATTATTATAAACGAGCTATAACTATTAAAAAATATTTTGTGTAAAACTGTAATATTCTCAATATCTGTGATAAAATGGATGAATCAATTAGAATGCAGTTTTGTTATTTATTACATTGTAATAATACCTACATTACTGTATTCAAAAATTTATAATAATGAAAAGCCTGCCAGTATTATAAAGCTACATTATGTTATATATGTGGTAGAATGGATGAGTCAAAGATGATGCAATTATTTTGTTATTTATTACACTGTGTAAGAGTAATTTATCTTTAAATTACTCTAAAACAGAGGTTCCCAAACTTTTTTGTGTCGTAGACCCTTGCCATATTTTTCGGTTTTGGGTACACCCCCCATTCTTACCTGGTATTGTTTTTTTTTGTAAATTTCTAACTGCAGTAAAGTTTAGAGTTAAAAACATAAAGTAAAAACAAGTTGACCGCTGTCGTAGACCTCTGAGGGTCGATATAGACCACTTTGGGAATCACTGGTCTAAAATGACTGAATATGACAAATATACAATGTATTAAAAAAATGCATTCACATTTTGTGTTTATTTACAAATAAATTGTAAAAAACTTAATCCAATAATGTATATGTATGTATGTTTGTATATTATATATTTGTTAGTGAACCTTTTAATAAATAATATGTACTGTATGCGAGGCACCAAGGCCGTAAGACAAGTTGACCTCCATGCACGCAGTTACTCCTGAAAAACATCATCGTAAATTCCTGACCTCATGTTATCATCCTCCACTAGTACCTCGCCAACGTAAACCGTTAGGGGGAAAGGGGATTGTTAGTAATGTGGACTCATGCACTATTAGCAATGTACCAAGTCACTAACCCCATTATTAGCAATGTACCAAGTCAGGTTGGCCTCCACGAGGTTCCTCCTGGAAACCATCGTGATAAATTCCCGGTGAATTTGTCGCGATGGGCTAACTGAGCTGACCTCATGCTCACCTTGTCATCCCCCACTGGTGCCCCGCCAGTGTAAACCGTTAGCGCAGGTGGGTGCACCATTTCATTATCATCCATAAAAAAAAACATAAACCGTTAACACTTGGGTACATCATTTGTGGGGGTTTAAGCCCACAGTTCCGATAATGCTATTGATTGATTGATGAGGGGTTTTTGCTCAATAAAACCACCTTAGTTGAATGCTACACGAACTCTGATTTTTATTACTAAAATAAACATAATGAGGTGATATTGCATGTGTCCAATTGTGTATTGCACAGTTAGCAGGCATCTGCCCTTACATCATTCCATTAAAAAAAATATACAAAGTACATATATACTTAAAATGCTGTAAAATAATACATAACAATATATTATTTTATATCACAGTGAAGTAGAAAGAAAGAAAAATATTTATTCAGTGCAATGTAAAAAATACAATACAATAAAAGTAAGAATTTATTTTATAATTTCAGGTATAGCAAATCATGTAGTGCCACAAAATAGTAATAATAACGCTGCATATGAGAGAGCTCTAAACTTGGCTAGGGAGATAATACCAAACGCGCCAATAGCCATAAGGTGTGCAAAGCAAGCCATCAACGAAGGAGTCCAGTTGAGTATCAAGGATGGGTACGAGGTGGAACAGAAGTTTTATGAAATCAATATTCCCACCAAAGATAGACAGGAGGGAATGATATCTTTTATAGAGAAACGGAAACCTCAATATGAAGGGCACTGAAGTTAAATGTTAGTTATATATGTTAACTTTTGTTGAGTTTCTATATTGTAGCAATCGTCATCATCATCATCAGCCCGCTGCTGGACATAGGCCTCTCCCTAGGCCTATCATACGCCCTTCTTGTCCAACAGTAACCATACCTATGTAGTCGCTTCACCCAACTGTGGTGTCTCCTACACTATGTTTGTTAAGTCGCAGTCTCCGATTGTAGCAATGTCTGACTTTAACTTTCATTATTTGACTCTGTAAATCATTGTAATTATTAGAACTCATGCAAATATTATTCTAACATTCATCATTTGACTCTGTAAATCATTGTAATTGTTAGAACTCATGCAAATATTATTGTAACATTCATCATTTGACTCTGTAAATCATTGTAATTATTAGAACTCATGCAAATATTATTGTAACATTCATCATTTGACTCTGTAAATCATTGTAATTATTAGAACTCATGCAAATATTATTGTAACATTCATCATTTGACTCTGTAAATCATTGTAATTGTTAAAACTTATACAAATGTTATTCTACTTGATAGTAGTGTTTATTGAGTTCTAAGAATTAGCCGTTAATTTTAGTATTTAATATACCGTTGCATTGGACTATATAAGTCACTAGCTGACCCGCGCAACTAGTCTGCATCATACTTACGTCAAGTAACATTATATCTCCCTCAATTTACATATCTTTATAAATTATAGTATATGTGTTATTCTGATGTATGAGCTATATTACTATAAAGTTTCATCAAAACTATTTAGTAGTTTTGCATGATAGAGTAACAAACATCCGTCTATACTTACAAACTTTAACATTAGTAAGATAACTCTTGACTGACATAATGTATTATTCAGAGTTGCTACATGTTCAATACAAAGCAGTAGGCGCCAATTGAATGACAGCTTATCTGGTCATTTCATTTATCATCACAAATTATGTCTGATGAAATACAGGTGATGATGTTAGACGTTAATTTTGGGGCTAGTGATTAAGTTTTGTTTTGATTTAAATATATATATAGTGTTGGACACTGCATTCATCCTAGTTTAAATAATTATTTAATAATTCAATTATTAAAACTCATTTAAAAAGAGTAAGAGCTGGGCTTTTTTTTAATTGTCCTTAGCTTCAAATTGACTATAGATTTGACTCACCAAAGTGTGACCAATAGACATGGATCAATAAAGATATGTAATTTAATTTATATACTTTTAATAACAAATGCTAGTTACACCATAGATATTAAATCTATGGTGAAACTGGCCAAAGTTGTCCAATGGACTTAGTCTTGTTTCAATATATATTTGGTAGTTTGATTTACAGTAGATTGTAGACATGGGACCAATAAGCCTGTTTATTATACATAATTATACTGCCATTTTGCATTGTTAATAGTTGTAATCATATTTGTTATTATAGTACAATTACTATAAATAAATAAATATATATTTTTGTACTCATCTATACTTATATTTTATAAATCGTTATCAAATATATTATTGTATATTACGTTTGTTTTATTATTATTTTTTTTTTTTTTTGGTAAGTAGGTATCTGCAATCAGTACAGGTACTATAAGCAGGTGAGTTGTTGGTAGTGGGCGTGGGAGGATCTCTATCCTTTGACAAGGTCCCCATGTTTCAGCTAGCTAGAAATCTTTCATCCAGCTCAAGGATATTTGATCTTTTCAATCTTTTTGCTGGGTTGTTAGCTAGAAGTTTCTGAGCTAATTCGTTTGGGTGAATAGCAAGGCGGGCCTTATATTTGATACTTGATTTCCCAATTTCTTCCCTGACTGTGGCGATGCTGGCAAAGTGGTGAACCTCAGAGTTGGTGATGAACCATGGAGCTTTTAAGATGCACTTTAGGATGCAGTTTTGACATCTTTGGAGAATTTCGATATTCGAGTGACAGGCGCTTCCCCATAACTGAATGCCGTATGTCCAGATTGGTTTGAGTGCAACCTTGTATATAAGAAGTTTGTTCTCCATGGCCAGAGATGATCTCCTGCCAAGTAGGAACTCCAGATTTCTGAATTTTATATTTGTTTCATCTCGTTTTGCCTTTATGTGTTTCTTCCAGGTGAGTCGACGATCTAGGTGAAGTCCAAGATACTTGACAGAGTCAACGTGTTGGAGGGGTTCGTGGCCTAGGGTGACAGCTGGACAGTTGCCTTGCCGCAGAGAGAAAGTTATCTGTAGTGACTTTGAGACACTAGGCTTGATTCTCCATGCTTTAAGCCAACTGTCAATCTTGTCTAGGTGATTTTGTAGGATAGCGGAGGCGGCTTCTGGTTTGGTGTGACTGGCCAATATAGCGGTGTCGTCCGCGTAAGTGGCTGTGGTAACTTGACAATTTGTTGGCAGATCGGCGGTAAACAGTGTGTAAAGGTAAGGACCCAGTACTGATCCTTGGGGAACTCCTGCTGTTATGTCATAAAATGTAGATCTAGCCTCTTCTTCTTTGACTTGGAAAATCCTGTCAGTAAGGTAGGATTGGAGTATTCCGAAGAATGCATGTGGAAGTAGGGTTTTTATTTTGCAGAGAAGTCCCTTATGCCACACTCTGTCAAACGCTTGCTGAATATCAAGGAACGCAGATGCACAATATTCTTTATGCTTCAGTGATGAGCGGATTTTATCGCAGACTCTATGTACCTGTTCTATGGTGGAGTGGCGCTGCCTGAAGCCAAACTGATGGTCTGGAATGGTCTTAAGGTCATCTAAGACAGGGATTAGTCTGCTCAGAAAAACCCTCTCCCAAACCTTCGACAGAACCGGAAGAAGACTTATTGGACGATATGATGGCGCAATATTAGCTGGTTTCCCTTGCTTGTGGATCATAACTATTTGAGAGACTTTCCAGTGATTAGGAAAGTAGGATATTCTGAGAGTGGCATTTATTAGAATCGTTAGAAAAACAATCGCTTTTCTAGGGAGTTCTTTAAGAATTCGTGAAGTAATGAGGTCGTAGCCAGGGGCAGATTTATCTTTGAGTTTTGATATTACTCGTCGAATTTCTCTGGGTGTAGCAAGTTTCAGAGAGGAGTCTTGCTGAAGAGGTTGGCTCATTATTTGATCTATTACCGATTCATCAGATCCAGGAACTGCATCGTTAGGTGTAAATACTGTGTTTAGATGGACAGCGAACGTTTCTGCTTTCTCTTGGTTGGATCTAGCCCACTTGTTATCCAAGGATTTAATGGGATGTTTTATTATTATGATGCAACATTAAGTAATTGATTAAATTGTAATCACTTTTCAAGTATTCCCTGAACTAAATGTGTACTCAACTTGATATCTCTGTTATCTATGGCCAAGTATACAATGCAATAATATAAGCAGATGTTGAAACTAACTAACTATGGTTTATAACCAACTCGGAAATACATAACTTTTAGAATTTACCCACAGTATGAGAGGGGCTTGCTAGCATATGCTCAAATTACATGGCTTGGCTGAGTGTCCACCCCAATGAACTAGCTCAGAGGTTACTAACTGACAACCTCCAAAAACACCTGAAAAGAACATATTTACTTGATTTAAATAAGCAACACTCCAGTTGTTCTTCCTGAATGTATGCCAGAGGGTATCGTTAAATAAGAAGTCTTCGATGGACTGCAGACTCTCATTGCCATTTGCCAACCAATCCGATTATAGTAGACATACTGATTGTGGACCTGTAATGCATAGGAATGAGGATAATATTTTAAGGAGGTGTTACATATGAATGTGGATGGTTATAAGGGCAGAGGAAGGCCAAAAAAGAGATGTGAGACTGTGTGAAAGATGACATGGTAAGAAAGGAAGTAAATAATGCGATAAGGAAGAAGCAGATCTGGACTGATTGTGCATAAAGCAAATAAAAAGAAATTTTGAAACTAACAAGATATTAAATAAATTGTAGAATTCACATTTTGAATTTATTGCACAAAATATAATACATTATTAAGTATATTAATAATTATAATTATTAAATTCATTGATGATACAAAATTTGTTTCAACTGTTCTCTAGTGTCATCAGGGGATGTAACAGTATGTCCTATTGTTCTAGAGTCTTCGTAAATCTCATAATCATTGCCCCCAGGCATAGTCTTGTCACCAAAGAAGTGGATTTCATCAAAGTTTGCATCTGCAACATGCCGTAAACAATATGTTTTGTCCCAGCCGGCTGGATACACATCCACACTGATCTGACCTCCAAGTGCAAAGCTCAGTTCATACCCTTTAAATTCGTTATTGAGGGCCTCTACAAATTTCTCCCTCAGCTTATGCTCCTTGTCAAACTGTGAAAACTGGTCTCGTTCCGTCTGACTGCATGAGCGGCCGACTGGACATAGGTTTATCATACTGGACCGAAACTCTACAAAGTTGCCTCTCTTGGCCGGGAGCACTAATTTTGACATGTAACCCAATGCAAAGTTTATCACTTTCTGCAGCTTCTCCTCGCCAATATACGAGAGAATACTCTCCACGCTCTTCAACTCGCCCTGTCGGTATTGCACTACGCCATTTTCGCAAAATATAAAATCAAATTGATTAGTTACCTCCTCACCTCCCATTTGCTCCACGATTTTCGTGTAATCCGACCCGCTCACGAGTCCCACCGCCACTCGAGACTTGACATCGTTCAGTATAAAAGATTTGAGTGATTCCTGGATCACCTGACGCGGCTTTGTTAATGTGCCGTCTACGTCGAACAAATACAGCACATTCCTGCGGCCCGACATCTTTCTATTTGAATTTTGGTGGCAAATAATTGGTCAATAACAGGAAAACCGGCACCACCGCAAGGTATTTATGTGTCAACACTGCACTCACCGACACGTCACTTTCTTCGAACTCTGGCTGGAGATCAGAAGCTAATATGGCACGGAGACGGTTGAATAGTGTTTTCACACTGCTGTTGTGTACTATAATGACTGAAAATGTGTTAACCGACAAAGCAAGAAACGTACTTCTACTGCTAGGTAACGTGTATTATTATCATTGTGCATTTTACAGTTGTCAGCGATACTAAAGTTTGTTCGATCACGTTATCAGCTGTCAAAAGTTATACAACTTAATAAATTGTCAATAATAGAATACATTATTATGATCACTACTGCTCTTAATAGTATAAATTAAATAGTAACAAAAATAAATACCTTTTTTTAGAAGTTAAATATTGAGTTGACTAGAATAAAATAAATGTATATAGTAAACAATTGATTATATGTTATCTCGCTCTTTCTATAGGGTAAGTAATTCACTTTTATACTGTCTTTCTCACGTCTTTGTTGTCAGTTTATTTCGTGTTCCGTTTCATGCAAATTTTTAACGCAAATTTTTTATTTAATAATATTTTTTTGTTACACAATAGTTTTAATACAAAAAAAAAAAAAATTTAAGTATTAGTTATATATTAAAACCCGAAAGAGAGTTATCGTCTATGAGAAAGATATCGGAATAGGATTGCCACTTCGAAACTCGAATCTCCTTACAAAAATGGTATCATCGCGTATATACTGATACCACTTTTGGTATCAATATAAAGAACAAATGAAGATTTGTTCTTTATGTAAAGATTAAAGGATGATCGTTTGGACGTGAATTAAAGGTCGAAAGTCGAGACAAATTTGTGTCAAATTTCTTCTCTGTTATATGCCTACTTCATATATTTCTATTTTTTTAATTAATTATCATTGTATAACAATATATTGTAAGTTTTTTGGTTCGACGTCGATTACAGTACCTTGACAGAAATATAATGTATGTATTCTGGCAGATTTATTTTGTTGGTGATTGAATTTTTTTTTTCTATTGCAGCGGACGATGGTGGTTTTGAAATCGGAGCTTACCGAAACAAAATATGCCAGACACCGAACATTGACGCCTTGGCG
Organism: Achroia grisella; assembly: GCF_030625045.1. Classification (NCBI taxonomy): domain Eukaryota; kingdom Metazoa; phylum Arthropoda; class Insecta; order Lepidoptera; family Pyralidae; genus Achroia; species Achroia grisella. The sequence continues at coordinate 327,518 of NW_026713018.1, read as the reverse complement.
CGCCGCAGTGTCATCTTCAACAACGCTTTCACCTCCGTTAGCAGTTGTTCTCCTAGGTACATTATATTGCATAAAACATCCTGTTTATTACAGAAAAACAATATCAACTAAATTAGTTGAGTTGATATACAAAGAAAAACTTAAACAATTAATAAGCATTTTTTTATTTAAAATGAAAGAGATTGTAAATTATAATAATGTTATTGTTGAAAAAAAAATCATATAGCTGTCAATATTATCAGATTAGAGATTTCAGAAAGAATGAGCGCATAGCGGTTTCCATATTGATTATCGCATGCCTCCTACTTGTTAATGTGTATTTATACACGTGTAAGTTTCTGCGCCTAAGCTCATCCGTCTTGTGATGATTCTACGTTCCGAATAAGTGGTAGAATAAAAAAAATAATTTGAATAAAGATTGTACTATTTCTATTTTTATTGTTATTCAAACAGCCGCGCAGCGTTGCTGACAGGTACCCCGAGCCACCAAAATGGAATGTATGGACTCCATCAGGGCGTGCACCACTTCAACTCGTTTGACAACCTCACCAGCCTGCCCAACGTGCTGCGGGAGCACGGTGTCAAAACTGGTACGAACAAACATCAATTTTATATAGATAAATCATTTCTTTTCCGTAGTTAATCCAACAATCATAGGCACTTCAAGCATATAACAACATATATGGCTGCCCAGTTGTCGAAATTGGACTTCAATTGTATTGATTTAAATTATAAATTTGAACATTTCTATAGTGTCTTATACGGACAATATTAACTATTGTTAATTTCATTATAGACTTTAACAATAAAGAAAAGAGTATATATCAATACATATGTAAAGGTCAGCTGCGAGTATATAAAAATCAAAATTCAAAAATCATTTATTCATGTAGGACATTTTAGCCGCTTATGAACGTCAAGTTTTTACATTATAATTTCTTTTGCCTTTTGCCTTACCGTCCAGTTTGGTATATAGATCAAATTCAGAAGAACTGACAAGAAATTCAATTGAATTACTTTTTTTTTTAATTCCGTTTATATGTTAAAGTCTGTGTGTGTAAAGTTTTTTTATTGATTTTATCTATTTTTATGCGTAATTGTAAATAAAATATTTGCATCCTACCTTAGAATTACTCTAATGCTGTTTCTAAACGATATGGGGGACGTGTACAGAAGGCACTAAAAACCCGCGGAAGGTCATTGCGTAGCTAAAAGCCTCCTTCCTATAAATAATTATCTCTCCCGGCTCTACTTAGTTTTATAGGAATTCCTCTGATCAGCAGATACTCTGATCTGCTGGTGTGTAGAAGATACAATATAATTGTGGTGATATAGTAAGAGTACATAAGGCACTACAAACCCGCAGACGGTCATTGCCTGCTGCCTCTATACGAGGTACTATAATCACCTGTACCTAACCCGGTAGGTACGGGGGGAAAGTTATTGTTAGTAATGTGGATTTATGACCCCATTGCTAGCAATGTACCATGTCAGATTGACCTCCACGCGGTTCCTCCTGGAAACCATCCAGATAAATTCCTAGTGAATTTGTCACGATGGGCTAACTGGCCTGACCTCATATTCAACCTATCATCCTCCACTGGTGCCCCGCCAGCGTAAACTTTTAGCGCAGGCGGGTGCATCATTCCAGTATCATCCACAAAAACCCGGTAAGTACAGATGACTATATGCTACATTATAGATATATAGATAGAGGATGCAGGATATACAGATACTACAGGTAGAAGATACGATATAATTGTGGTGTTGCAGGTATAATTGGTAAGAAGCACGTGGGTCCATCGAGCGTGTACCGCTTCGACTACGAGCAGACGGAGGAGAACAACCACATCAACCAGGTGGGCCGGAACATCACGCATATGAAGCTGCTCGCCAGAGAGTTCCTAGCACAGGCCAACCACGAGAAAAAGTAAGATATTAAATAAAAAATCATCAACCAATCTGAAAACATTCCTTTGTTTTCGAATTTTAAATTAAAAAAAAATGAAAATGCATTTTTTTTTTATTTAGCGGCTTATGAACGACAAGTTTTTTGTATTTATAATTATTATTAGGACTAGTAATATCTAATTATGTAGATTTCTTGTAAAGTACCGAAAAATGGGAAAGTAATTTACTTTATTATTATGATTATTATTCAATAATATATATATATATTTTTATATAATGATTTCATGTTTAATTTATTGCATGATCGCGGATTACATTTCGTACGGTGCAAACATTTGTATTCATGAGTATGATATGACATGTTAATACAAACAGTATCAGTCTGGATGTTTTCTCTATATAATGTAGAAGACATGTATTTACGAGAAATCTACACTTTCCACTGGTTATGTTGTCTTATTAATAATATAATTTATCAAAATCCTTTCTTAGTGCCTACGTCATAGTAGCTTTATGCATGCAAAGTCTCAGCCCGATCGGTTTGAAATTGACAAAGTTTCATACAAACATTTGTATCCTCTATTTTATCCCCTTGTTTGTATCATTAATCAAAATCCTTTGTAGCGGATGCCTACGTACATATACCTGCAATGTCAAACAGCCCAATCCATCCATTGGTTTCAGCTGAATGTATTTTCTCTGTATAATATACACTATGTCCGACAAAATATATCTATTATAGATATCAGCTGTCTAGTACCCATAATTCCTAGTGCCCTCTGCTTAGCTTGGGATTGGAAATTGTGTGTGAATTGTACTGAGTTTATATAATATAATTTGTTCATCAGACCATTCTTCCTGTACGTGGCCTTCCACGACCCGCACCGGTGTGGTAACACTCAGCCGCAGTATGGACCGTTCTGCGAGCGGTTCGGGTCCGGCGAGGAAGGAATGGGAGTCATACCCGACTGGAAACCGTGGTACTACCAGTGGGATGAAGTGCAGTTGCCCTACCATATACAAGTATCTGTCGTTCCATTATATATTCTATCTATATGTTTTCTTTATATTGTAGCTCTATAGAATTTGTGTTCATTGTAGTATCTAGGTAGTGAGTATACAGGTGTATTTATTTATTCATCCAAAACAAAACAAATTGTGTAGGATAACATAATTTATAAATTTTTGTCAACAACATAATAGCAACTTAAATATTAAATCTCGGTAAGTCAGCTAGCATAGTGCAGTAGCTCCTCATAAGTCTATGGTCATCGTTATAAGAGTCATCTATGTAATAGTAACACATATTCAATAAAAATGTGCTCAATCTCGTCTTGAACAATGTGAATTAATTGTAGTTTAGTAAGTTTAATGCGAAGCTATATGGCTTATTAGTAACGCGTACATTCGACACTGAGTCTGGATGTCGAGTGATTTTACATTTAACTTGAATCTATGTTAGTGGAGACGTAAACTAATGGAAGGAAGTCAAGATTGACAGAAATATTGCAAGTGTAAAATATGAAAGTTTTCTGTACTAACTAATTAAAAGATTTACACCAAAACAAGGCATATACCTACTTAGCTCATTCATATAAAACATTCAAGATAGTGTAAAATTTATCTAAGCAATATGCATATATATTGAACACATATTAGAAACAGTACTCTCTTTTTTAGCAGTCGAGTAAAAAATTGTATTTTTTCAGGACACAGAAGCAGCGAGGAGAGACGTGGCTGCACAATACACGACCATGTCACGACTCGACCAAGGTATGTACAGCAGGTATTTTTGAATGCTAAATAGAAATGCCATTCCGAAAATATATGGCGCCGAGAAGAGAGAAGATTCTGGAGCAAGAAATAGCTATTGCTTTTTAAAAAGTGGAGTACTCATACCCGTGGGCGGGTGCTGCTTGTGGGGACTGGTCTGTTCGGGTTGCGAACACTGATTAGACTATTTGCTTTTGCAAATATTTTGATGGTCACTCTATTCTACCAAGTTAGAATTTAAAAATTAATCTGTATTATTGTTAACATGTACAATATTAATTTGAAAAGAATACGAGCTGAGTTTCTTGTCAGTTCTTCTCATGTCGAAATCATTCCCAACTGACGGTAGATTTGACATATCATAAGAGTCTGTAATACACCTACATGAATAAAGATATTTTGAATTTGAATTTGTAGTAGATTTTTATGAATATTTTATATCAGTTGTCCAGTACCAGTATCACAATACCTCCTTAGCTTGGGACTAGATGGCGATGTGTGAATTGTCCCAGGATATTATTATTATCATAATAATGACCTGTACCATATGCGCTATAGCATGGTGCGAGTGACAGTTTAATGTTTCGTTTCACTCTTAAAAGTTACCGCGATTTACAAATTATGACTTAGTATTTCAGCTGTACCACATTAGTAATATTAAATAATTAATAACTCTATTAACTTAAATGTAGCAATTGTTAGATGGAAAATTAGTAACTATCACCCGCACCACGCTACAGCGCACAATGGTATAACATATTATTAGGCAATAGAAATTCAATTTCTTAATATTTTATTATGAAACTTAAATTAAAATTATTTATTTGTGAATTACAAGTAACAAAGTTTTACAATAAATAATATGTTTCACTGTTTACTGCAATTACGCGTACAATATATACTTATTGTTGTACTACAGGTGTAGCGCTGATAATCAAAGAGCTGGAGGCGGCTGGTCACCTCCAAGACACACTGATTATCTACACGTCTGATAACGGTATACCATTTCCGTCGGGACGCACCAACTTGTACGACCCTGGGCTACGGGAGCCGCTGCTCATCTCGTCTCCGGAGACCAGCGCGCGCAGGAACCAGGCCTCAGCCGCCATGGTCAGCCTGCTAGATATCATGCCTACAGTGCTGGACTGGTTCCACATACAACAGCCTGAAGATGACTCCAATGATATATTATGGGACTCTGATAAACCTAAGAGTCTATTGCCAATTTTGGAAAAAGGTATCAGTTGCTTTTCATTATATAGATATTTTATATACTTTTATACAAATGAATACGCACGCTGCAAACATTTGCATTCATGAGTATGTTGGTTTGTATAGTTTTGAGTGTTTTCTATGTATTATGTAAGTATTCAATCAGTTCTCTGGTACCCATAACACATATTCTGATTAACTTGGGGTTAGATGACCACGTGTTTTTTACTAGATGACGCTGTGTCAATCGTTCAGGGTTATTATTATTAGTTGTTTAGTACCCACAAACTATAGCGATACTACGGATTTAGTAAACAGAGCTTACCCTATAAGCTCTGTTTAGTCTGAGGTTAGATGCCACCATGTTTCTTTTTTACCTAGCTTATTATTGTTATACCTTCATGAAAGTTCTAATTACTCTGTCAAGAGTGTACTATTAAAGAAAAAGATTATTAATAAACACACATAAAGAGTACAATGTATTTGTTTTTAAATAAAAAAAATATTGTCTCCGTTACACAGAACCGGTACCGTCCCAGAGAGATGCTGTGTTCGCATCTCAGACGCATCACGAGGTAACAATGTACTACCCGATGCGGGCCATCAGGACGCGCCAGTACAAGCTCATACACAACATCAACTTCGGAATGCCGTTCCCCATAGATCAGGATCTCTATGTATCCCCCACTTTCCAGGTAAGTGCTATAAAGTCCAATATGTCGTATACAGGAGACAGTTTTTAAGTTTTATGTAGGTCAGTGCTCGTTCCCAACCATAACACAAACTCCGCTTAGCTTGAGACTAGATGGCGCTGTTAGAATTGTCCAAGGATATTATTTATGTATCATTTAATAAAAAACTTCTTATAAAAAAGCTCTATATGAAAACGTTACAAATAAAAATACCAGATTGAATTTTATGCTTCAACATGTCTTTACTGATAATTATATTATTTTACCCTAAAACTAGGGTAATTATCCTAATCTGGCAGGCATAAAAAACTAATGTCAATTTATATTTCCCATTTTTTTTATGGATCTTAATGGAATGGTACTCCCGCCTGCGCTAACGGTTTACACTGGCGGGGCACCAGTGAAAGGTGATAAGATGAGTATGAGATCAGGTCAGTTAACTATATGGTTTCCAGGTCTGCGTGGAGGTTAATCTGACATAGTACGGTACATTGTTAACAATGTACCTTCCCCCCGTTAATGGTCGTGTGTTTTTTTTATGGATGATAATGGAATGGTGCACCCGCCTGCGCTAACGGTTTACGCTGGCGGGACACCAGTGGAGGATGATGAGATGAGCATGAGGTCAGGTCAGTTAGCCCATCTGCTTGTAGGGACTGGTCTGCTCTTATCACTACTACTGATTTAATCTTATTGTGTTTTTATATTTGAGCCTAAATAAATTAGTGATGGTTGGTAGTTTGTATTGACACGTTTCGACTTGTAAAATGTGAACTTACAAGGATTGATTAAAAGAGCAACACACAAGTTTCTTGTTTATTCTTCTTGTGATTAGACAGCTTTCCGAATAAGCGGTAGATTTAAAAAAATTTTGACTATTCAAAAGTGCTTAAATTAAGTTTATTTGAATAAATGATTTTCTATTCTATTCTATTCTATTCATAGTGACAAATTCGCCAAGAATTTATCACGATGGTTTCCAGGGGGAACCGCGTGGAGGTCAACCTGACATGGTACATTGCTAGCAATAAGTGCATCAGTCCACGTTACTAACAATCCCCTTTCCCCCCAACGGTCGTGTGTTGCCAATATATATATTACAGACATGTTAATGCAATTCGTAGGATTTGTTGAACCGCACCCGCAGCAAGCAGCCCCTGCCGTGGTACAAGACGCTGAAGCTATACTACCAGCGGCCGCAGTGGGAGCTGTACGACGTGCGGGCCGACCCCACCGAGACCAACAACCTCTATGGTATGTCACATGTCAACCAGCCACTATACAAGGTGTTTGGAAGCACACAGTTTTGACACTAGTGTGTTAGTGCTATTTGGTAGTTTGTATTCACACATTTAAATTAAAAAATGTTAGTTAATTTGGTTAGATTTTTCTATTTTGTTATGTATTGGTTGAAGGGCAAGATTTGTCATGAATTATTTATTTATTTATCTGTATTTATATCTCAATATTTATAAATTAATGTCATTATTGCATTTAAAAAAAAATTGTGTTAGCGCGTTATAACTGTCAATTCAATTGATTGTAAAAAATAAATTTTTATTTGACATTTTGTTTCCGCGCGCGGTCTTTCCGGTTCTCCTTGCCTACATTTGCATGCAAATGTTATGTGAAAGAGCGAGCGTACATGTAAAGGCAAAATTAATATTATTATCGAATCAAATCAAATAAAAAATAATTTATTCCTGTACCTAGGACTATTTAGTCGCTTATGAACGTAATTTTTTTGTATTTATATTTTATTCCCTATCGTCTAGATCAGTATACAGATTAAATTTAGAAGAACTGGTAAGAAACTTGAATTTTTTTTTAAGCCAGTTTTAATGTTAGCTTACGTAATATCCTAAACTAGTTTTACCTAAGTGCCGTTTGATGAAAGTTGTAATTCGTTTTATGGAAATTGCGTAAGGTTTTACAACAAACTGCCAGTCTGTACTCAACTTGCCAGAAAAAAATTTAAATGTGTTATTAAATATTTTCTTTGTAAAAAAGCTTGAAGAATTTATAAATGATAATAATGTTTTTGTAGAAAATATCGAATTTAAAATTCATAGCGCTATGTTATCTGATTGAACAGAGATTAAGTGCCTAGCGGTTTCTATGTAGATTGTCGCATGCCTAATCCTTGTTAATGTAAATATAATTAAAACAATATTTATTTAAAAGAGCAATACACAAGTTTCTTGCTCATTCTTCTTGTGATGAGTCTGCAATGCGATTGAGCGGTAGAATAAAAAATTTGACTATTCAAAAGTGGTTATATTAAGTTCATTTGAATAAAGATTATTTCTATTTCAACGCTCCTTGCAGGTAAGCCGTCGCTGGCAGTCACGTGGCAGGAGCTGCGCTCGCGTCTGGAGGACTGGCAGCGCAGCACCCGCGACCCGTGGCGATGCGCGCCCGCCGCCCTGCTGCAGGACCACCACTGCCGGGAGTTAGACAACGGATTAGCAGCCCTAGAGCGCTACCGTCCGCTATAGGTCCCTCGCACTGTATACATTTATTATAGTGCTGTTTCAGAGGAGCTTCCTGCCGTATAGGTTTAATTCTGGAATGAACTACCTTACGAAATAATCTCGAGACACTCAAGATAAGTTTTTTAAGAAAAGTATATTAAGGTTAAGGTCTGCAACACGCTGATATCCCTCGTTCCAGGCGTCCATAGGTTACGATAATTGTTATAATCAGACGGGCCGTATGCTTGTTTACCACTATTTTTTATAAATTGTTTTTTAAATATATAACTAAATTTTAAGTAGATAGATAAATATTTTATTTTGCTTCCTCACCAAACCAAATAAATACGAAAATACAGCAATTTAAACATATTTAGATCCGCACCACATCAATGGAAAAAACAGCAAACATAACAGAAACAGAAAACAGATAGAAATAATTACCAAATAAACTAAAAACGAATCAAAAGCACTGTATAACGCATCTATATAATGAAATTACGATGTGTTCTTCAATATTCGTTATCTCTATTCATAGGCCTCGCGTCTCCTCTCGCCCGATCGTAACAACTATCCCCTTAATAGTGTTAAAAAATATATCGTGCACGAAAGGCCTAAAGGTGCTGCTATGTTAAAAAATAATTTTGAGTTTGAGTTACAATCAAGGGCGGATCCAGCTTTGGCGCCAGGAGGGGGTCATATAGTCGTAGTCATGGCGCCAGGAGGGGGTCACATAGTCGTAGTCATTGGCGCCAGAAGAGGGTCACATAGTCGTGGTCATAGCGCCAGGAGGGGATCACATAGTGGTAGTCATGGCGCCAGGAGGGGGTCACATAGTGGTAGTCATGTGCGCCAGGAAGGGGTCACATAATCATAGTCATGGCGCCAGTAAGGGGCCACATAGTCGTGGTCAAGTCAAGAACTTATAATTCATTTTTGATTACAATAGAAACAAGTAAAAAGTAGGTATTTTAATAATGTACGTAAGTACTGTACTTAAAAATATTTATTCTTTATTGTACACTTGAAAAACTTAACACTTAATAACTTGTACATATACACGTACATATTGCCATCTTCTCTTGAAGACATCCAGAGAAGCACCTTAGTGGTACCTAAGTCCTGGAACCAGCGTCGAGCGGGGGGGTCGTGACCCCCATGATCCCTCCCCTGGATCCGTAGTTGGTTACAATAGTCGCGTACTGATAATTTTCGCCAAGAACAACTCATTCATATAACACCTTTCGCTCTCACATGCACGTCATATTTTATCACTATCCCTATATAAAAATCAGTATTTTTTGTTCTTTTTAGTAATGTTGGTCAGTTTAATAAGTAACGTCCCTTGCATCCTGTATCAGTCTGCTAGAATATTGTATTCCATTTTATTAAATTGCTGTTTTGAACTACTTCTATCTAAATATATATAACTCAAACGTGACCGACTGACATAGTGATCTATCAACGCACAGTCCAAACAACAAACCACTGGACGGATCGGGCTGAAATTTGGCATGCAGGTAGATGTTATGACGTAGGCATCCGCTAAGAAAGGATTTTGATTAATTCTACCGCCAAGGGGATAAAATAGGGGATGAAAGTTTGTATGTAACTTTGTCAATTTTAAAGCGATCGGGCTGAGACTTTGCATGTATAAAGCTACTATGACGTAGGCATTCCCTAAGAAAGGATTTTGACAAATTCCACCCCTAAGGGGATAAATTAAAGCGAGCGAAGCCGCGGGCAAAAGCTAGTTGTAAATAAGTTCGTATATGAATTAAAAGGATAACAATAAAACTACCTCTAAATATAGCACCGAAATATATGATAAAAGTACAGATTACCTTCAGTAATGTCTTGTGATAATAGACAATATATATCAAATATTACTACACACATGAATCTCTTTGGTAGGGCCTTTGGCCTCATCTTCTACAAATATGAAGACTCGACTTATACAAATATGAAGAAGTTTAAACGTAGACTAGGCTGTACGGTCTAAGGATCTTTGCCTGTTCCATCATTGAAAAAGAGATGGACGAATATGTGAAAAAAACCCCTCCGCTGGATCCTCCGTCTAATTCAAACCGGGACCGATGTTACGACGGCCTGAGCCGAGGTTCGAACCCCCTAGCGGTGCCCTCAGACTAAATTCGTATCGTCGTCAGGCGGGAGTTGGCCTTCAGCCGCTCCATAAGTCCGCGGGTTTGGAGTGCCATCTGCTCTCGCCCCTATCGTCCGGTGAAGCTGTAAAGGCCAGCTGCGGCCAACGGCATTAGGGTAGTCAAAAAAAAATGGGAAAATAAAAGTCTCTTTGGTTTACAGTATCTAGTAATTATACAGTAGATATATACTTATGTATCTATAGAGACACATCAATGAATACTCTACTTGTTGAACATGAAAATCAAAGTTAACATATAACTTCTATAATAATTAGATAAAAAATAACAATAAATCTTATAAAATCACTTGTGATATCATTATATTCTATGTTTGCCACATTACATGTGAGATTCAGTCTCTAAAACTAACTATAAAATTAACAATCGATTTGAAATGTGTAATTTATACAAATAACTTCAAACACAAGCTTAAAAATTATTGATTCAAGATATGCTTTTACTCGACTAATGAGATTTTTAATGAATGAAAGTGATAAATATTGTAGTTAAATATGAAAATTATTTTTATTTTTATGAATCTTTGAAAATTTTAATTAGTTTATACTTTTATAACTCAATTATTGTTAAATTCGAGACAATGTTTATTGTTAAGTATGAATAAATGATTATTGCATTTGTCAGGGTTAATTTAAACTATTATATAGCTTATGACATATCTATTGACAGCCTCGGTGGTCTAGTGGTTTAGCACACCGCTTTACTATCCGATGGTCCTGGATTCGATTCCTCGCACGGTACAAACATTTGTATTCATGAATATGATTGTTTCTATCGGTCTGGGTGTTGTCTATGTATAATATGTATTTATTTACATAAAAATATCCATCAGTTGTCTAGTACCCATAACACAAGCTCTGCTTAGCTTGGGACTAGATGGCGCTGTGTGAATTGTCTTGACATATTATTATTATTATATATATAGTCGGTTGGAAGTGCGCTCACTGTCGGCGCACACTGTCGTTCTCATTCTCTTTGCCTACATTTACATGATTATTATTTCCTGCATGAATGCCGATTTGCGCGTGAAACAGCATTACCATAGTAAGTACTGGACCTAATGAAGCTTGTAAGTAATAAGAAAGTATTACATATACAGTAATGGGGTGACTTTCAGTCAGTTTCTACAACACAACATTTACAACAATAGATTGTTGTTACACTGATACATGCGTTGGTTCTAATAATCTTCGTACATTTCATCCAGCCGCTCTATCTTCAACGCCAGGTTCTGATCAATAGTCTTCACTTTTTGCATCAGCTTCTCAGTGTCCATAGCCTGGGGAGTTGATAAATAAATCATGAAGACAGAGGTAGATTGGGGGAAAAGGGGATTGTTGCTATTGTGGACTGATGACCCTTTTGCTAGCAGTGTACCATGTCAGGTTGACTTCCATACGGTCCCTGGAAACTATCTTGACAAATTTTTTGGTGAATTTGTCATGATGGGTTCACTGACCATTCATCACCCGCGTAAACCGTTAGCGCAGCTGGGTTTTCATCACACCATTCCATTTTCATCAATAAAAGACAGTCATAGGCTTCAAATTGATAGTTTTGTGATAACTAAAAATGTATTAAAAAATATAATAGATTTAATAAATTAGAAAATCCCTTTGTCAACAAGAAACTGAGTAGAAAGTCTTCAAAATATGATTTTAATTAAAGCCAAGCTCAGTTTGACCTTATCTCTGGTATAAATATTTGTATTCATGAGTATGATTATTTTTGGTGGTCTGGGTGTTTTCTATGTATACATTTAATAAAAAAAAATTAGCATATATACCATCTGATAGTCATGGTTACTGAAATATACAAAACACTACATAGTTGATTCCATAATCTGAGTTTTCTTGTCAGTTTGTTTCATCACATGTTACCCTATCATCAAACTCTGCTTAACCTGGGCACCATGTGCATCTTTTTGTCACAGTGTCTGGAACACTGTGTATACAAAAGTATACACAATACAATATTGTTCTACTTAGTAAACGCGCTGTGTATCCTTTAAAAACATTCTCTATATATTATGAGTTTTCGCATTTTTCAATGAAAATGGTCTGGGAATCAGTAATTTTACAAAAAAATTTATATTTTTTTTTTAAAACGGTGACAGAGTCTGGTGCTGAAGGTGTTAAATTTGTGTGTTTTTCTCTTAATTTGGCTCGGACGACACATTTATGATTGCTATGTATAATCTTTGATTACTACTAGCTACTGAAGATAAAATAACTGAAATGTTACTTACCATAGTCATTATGTGATCAAGTCTCTTGCTTTTTAAGTAAATGCCTTTAACAAACATCAGGATGTAAACATATAGTGCTAGCAACACCAACACAGCGCCCACTTTCATTTTAAATGACCAGTATGAAAACATTTTGGTCTGTAAATATAAAATACTATAGTTAAAAATAAAGTCTCAAGTCTAATGGTCTATGACTTATTAACATGTTAATCGTAACTTTATTAGATAATTTAGTTAAAAATGTATCACGGAAAGTTTATGATCACAGAAAAAATTTTTTGCCATAATTCCCCGAAATACACTATTTTTTATGTGACACATATATTGGTGTGCACGACACCTCTTTGTTTATTATTTATGTATTTTGTCTATTATTTTATATAGAAAAATATATATGACATTGTCAATTGTTGTTCTGCTAATTATTATACTTTTGTACATAATATTATATTATTGCTTCCTAAAACATATTTACCAGCCCCATATATATACAGTCCTTCGTTCACAATATACTGTGCTTGATTAAACGAACTTAATGAAATAAATATGTTTTAGGAAGCAATAATATAATATAATATTATGTACAAAAGTATAATAATTAGCAGAATTAGAATGACAATGTCCTATATATTTTTCTATATAAAATAATAGACAAAATACATAAATAATAAACAAAGAGGTGGTCCTGCACATATGGTACATTAAAACTTTTCTCAACAAGCCGTGTCAGTCTTATATAACTGATGCATCCAAACAAGATACAACAAGTATTAACCTGTTGTTTTGATCACAGCACCTTCTACCAATGCATACGTCTGACATGGCTCATGTAGAACTTCTTAGCATGAGACACAAATGACTGACATGGTGATTAACATGTTAAGTACTGGCTGACCCATGCCACTTCGTCTTCGTCACTTACTTGATATTTATCGTTATATTTCGCCAATTTACATAATATCTTTTCAATTTATAGCCTATATGTTATTCTGGTATAAGCTATATTACTGTGAAGTTTCAACAAAATCCCTTGAATAGTTTTTGCATGAAAGAGTAACAAACATCCATCCATACTCACAAACATTTACATTTGTAATATTAGTAACATTCTACATAAGTAGTCGAGCTAACATTACAATTATAAATGCAAAAGCATATCTGTTTATTCTGTTTCACTAAGCGGCTGAACAAACCATAATAAAATTAGATAAGTAGATATATAGATACATAATGGGATGTCTATTTTATCTAATAGAAGTAGACAAAGTCACAAGTAACTACTACTTTCCTATAAGCTGAAGTTGAACTAGCAAGTGTTTATTTCATAATATTGATTACTTACTGGTTTCAGTGCAAGCACTGGCACCTCTGTTGCAATCTGAGACATTCAGACGAGATTAAAGTCTGTTGGTTTTTTCAATAATTTTTTCACTGAATGGAGCTCTGTAAAGCCCTTTAGAGTTACGTATTTAATTAAAATTATGTTAACAAACTCCTTCTTGTATATATTTAGTCATTTACAAACAAGTAATTATCCACGAAAGAAAATAGTGGACAGGTAGCACTGTCTCTTTGACTTCGTAGTACCAGTAGTCGCAATGAGTAAGCTTTGCTTTGTAGAGTTTATATTTTAGACTTAAATATCTGATATTTTTGATTTTTATTTTCGATAAAATGCAAATAAATATAGTACAGTATGTATCCCACAGATCAGGCAGACTTAGTGATTACAGAAAAATAAAAGCACTAAACATAGTATAAATTAACACAATGTTTATCTCTTTCATTCATAATTCTTTCTGAATTAAAATAGAAAGAAATGAAATATGATTTTATTCACATTTTAAATTCTGATTTTGTTATTGTTCTGCGACTTTGACAGAAAGAACACATATTTCAAGTATCCAATGAGATGTGAGACGTCACTTATCTTATGTCAGTCATAAAATGTCATTCAATCAAAACAAAATATTGAGGTTACTTTTTCGATTAAATAATATTTTATTTTGAATCTAGATTACATGAGTTATTCTCAAATTTAGATTAAATATAAGTATTTATAGGATTAGCTAATATTTTAGGATTAACGATACAATGGCAACTAATTACGCTAAATATGCTCAATTAATAAATGCCTCCACAAATTATGCACGGCGCATGAAGAGACTTTCAAACAGAATCTTCGGCGAAGTGGCGATACCCACCAACTCGAAATCAATGAAGGTGGTGAAGATGTTCAGCGAGAGGCCACTGCATACCAACGAGGAAATCATTCATTACTATCCGAAGCACGTAGAGACCCACACTCTCATGTTAAAACTGCGAGACTACGGTTTGTTCCGCGACGAGCACCAGGACTTCAAAGATGAAATGAAGAGGCTCCGGGAGTTGCGAGGAAAAGTTAAAGTGTGGAAACGCAAGTTGGAAGAGAAGAAGGACTAAATAGATGTTAATATAGTTTTGTTTTATTGTTATAGATGCTGTAAATAAATTATTACCAATTAATATTTACTGTTATCAGTTCTGATTACCTGACAATCATTTATCCATCTAAATATATATAACTCAAAGGTGACTGACTGACATAGTGATCTATCAACGCACAGCACAAATCACTGTACGGATCGGGCTGAAACTTGGGCGGGCATGCAGGTAGATGTTATGATTTAGGCATCCACTAAGAAAGGATTTTGATTAATTCTACCCCCAAGAGGTAAAATAGGGGTTGAAAGTTTATATAAAACTTTGTCAATTTTAAACCGATTGGGCTGAGACATTGCATGCATAAATCTACTATGATGGGGGGAGGGGATTGTTAGTAATGTGAGCTAGTGATCCCATTGCTAGCAATGTACCATGTCAGGTCGACCTCCACGCGGTTCCCTCTGGAAACCATCGTGATAAATTCCCGGTGAATTTGTCACGGGCTAACTGACCTGACTTCATGTTCATCCTATCATCCTCCACTGGTGCCCTACCAGCGTAAACCGTTAGCGCAAGCGGGTGCACCATTCCATTATCATCCACTAAAAAAAAAATCTACTATAACATAGGCATCTAAGAAAGGATTTTGATAATATTAAAATATAAATACCCACTGGGTTAATGTATTCTCAAACCTCAACTGTAGTTGAGTTTGAGAACCAAAATGGCAACTTTGAACACATATCACTGAATGTTATTGGGTATAAAAGCAAATGAAAACATACGAAAAAATAGCCATTATTTATTTGATTAAAAAATCTTTCGTCAGGAAATAAATTGCTACATAAAATATTTCAACAAGAAATGCCTCAATTGCTTAACAATAATATTGTGGTGTGGAGCCGGAGATCGCGCCAACCGCTCACAAAACTGCCGTAAAATGCCTACGCAACACTATCAACTAAAGTATTATTATTGAGTACAAGATCTCAATTACAATTCTCCAATACCTCCCTTAGGCCTTGCAGCATTCAACACTGGACACACGACATACAAATATACTTAACAAACAATACATTATTACGGCAAAAGCATAAACAATCGCGCCTCCCGTCTTGAGTACTCTAGGCCATAGACAACATCGAGATAAATATAAACAATTATAATTAAATTAATTACACATTAATATTTTTTACATTATTCATTGCATTCAATTATTACTAGTATTTTGTGAGCTGTGGGCAATCGCAGCTGCTTTGTTGGCGGCAAAGGTACACAGCTATGGTACAAAATAACTATCAGTTATGGATTGCGATGCAGGTGAAGCCGGTAAGTCGTCGCTGCACTACAACACCCGTACTTTCTCTCAAAATGGGGAGATACGGCGACTGTTGGTGTACTGAGACGACCGACCTCATGTATTGTAACATTGTGCAACAATATCCAGCGGTAGAAGCTGCGTATTACACACAGACGCGGAAAAATCACTGCCGTCTCTACGCTCATCCCTACACACTGTAAGCGTAGCATAGTATTCGTGTAGAAATCTTGACAGAGCTAAATATATTTTGTATTAATTACTATTTCATATTATTCGTTAGGCTACTATCACATGTGACACAGTAATTGTTAAAAAATACGCATAATAGTGTTTACTTTTTAATAAAAGTATAAACTGTAGGGCGGCGAGACTGATATTCAGGGTAGGGTCCAATAGTGAGCGGTGTATGCAACTTAGCTACCACTGAACCACGTCTCGAAAATAATTGTTACACTCAATTAATTAATATCTTTATGCGAATATCTAAATATACGTTTGCAGTGCAGATTCCTCTGAATATGACCGCAACGGCAGTAGTTGAGGTGCGACGAATTCTACAGGAGCGAGCCGAACCGGGGGGCGGCACTAGTGACACTTCTGACTACGGATTAAAGCTTGCATTTCTTATAACAAAATAATGTTCATCGTGCCGCGCTCGGGCTCGGCCCGCGTCCATTACCTTTATTATTTTTGATCAGAGTTGCCAGCTCCAACTTTTATACAGAGAATGTAATAAATAACGGGAGACGTATGAAAATGTAATAAGAAATATATTTTTTCATATAATACTGCACTGATCTCCCATTCTCCTGTCACCTTCATAGCCAACAATATTTTTTACTATGGGGTGAAGAAAACCTTTGTTATCGTACTACATACATTCTGAGATCGAAGCTAAATCCCGGGCAGGTGTGGCAACACTGCAGCCCACTGTCGTCGCGGCACACCAGTACCGTTAGACTACAAACACCACATACAGACTAGTGGCGAGCGGTAGATTTCAAAACGAATACAACGTTACGTGGAACGCGGAGGTTCGCGGTCGCACTGAGGTACGAGAATATAATAAATAGCAATACTTAATTAGACATGCATGTTCGACTAGCCGAGTGGGTGCTAGCTGCCGGGCCGCGGCCGCTCCGCCGGCTGAGATCCTTATGTACAATGGCTCAGGAACACTCCTCACAATACATTATATAGGGGGGAAGGGGATTGTTATATATATATATATATATCATGGTACCTATAGACAAATTCCTAGTGAATTTGTCATGATGGGCCAACTGACCTGTCTTCATGCTCATCTTATCATCCTCCACTGGTGCCCCGCCAGCGTAAACCGTTAGCGCAGGCGGGGGCACCATTCCATTATCAAACCAAAAAAAAAAAATACATTATATATATATATGTATATATATGTCGGAGCTACGGCCGCGACCGCACATAAACCTATATACACACGGCCCGCTGCCTCTTCAACGGAGATCCAAGTCGAAAATTCAACTATTCAGTTCTAACCCGATACACCACATAGACTTTTAGAACAATATTAGGATGTTCAATATATTTCAGATTCGTCGCATTCGTGTAATATTAAAAAATAACATATCGTATAGATTTATTTGTAGATTGTTTGGTATTTTTGCTAGCGGTTTATTTACAATTGAGGTCGGTGTTGCCAGTTTCTTACTGTAAGGTAAGTGCATGGCAACTTCACTTGGATTGTGAATAAAAACGAGGTCTTGATTAAGTTGTATGGTAAGTATATTGATTGTTCTTAGTGTTATTCTTCAATATTACACGACTGACGTAAACTGTATCAGTTTCAACATTACTTCATGACATCAACTTTCTGTTTAATCTAAATTAATATTGATTCTTCATATAACATCCACATTCCTAAAGAGCTTTTCAAGTACTCCTTTTAGGTATTTCTATAGAAATTCAATAAAAAGCCGCGGATGAGAATTTTTACATTTAAGTCGCTATTAAAATTAAAACATTCGATAATGTTCCTCTAAACGTAGTTAGATCATGTCGCGACCGACCATAGTCAAGTAGACGTGCGAGCATCGGGGATCGAGTGAGGAGGGTCCGGGGGGCAGGGGGACAGGGGGGGGGCGGCGGCGGCTGGGTGAGCCCCAGGCGTGGGAGTCGCGGGGCGCGGCTAGGTGTAGTCGTTGAAGTCGTCGATGGCGATGCGGTGCGCGAGGTCGGGCGCGCCGTATGGCTGCACGCGCGCGGCGGCGAGGCGGTCCTGCAGCAGGCGACGCCGCAGCCTCTTGATGAGCCGCAGCCGCTCCAGCGAGTTGGAAGCATACGGCGCGCCGCCGTCCCGCAGCGACCGGGAGATCTGCGCCGCCAGCTGTCACCACCACCGTCGTCGTCAGTACCCTCCACTTACGTCGATGCCCTAACACTATGTAACTCGAGCTCGGTGGTCTAGCGGTCTAGCCCGCCGCTTTACGTCCGATGATCGCGGGTTCGATTCCTCGCACGGTGCAAACATTTGTATTCATGAGTATGATTGTTTGTATCGGTCTGGGTCTATGTATAATGTGTACGTATATACGAAAAAAAAATTATCTATATCTAGTACCCATAACGCAAACATTAACTAGCTTAACTTGGGTCTAGAGGGCGCTGTGTGAATTGTCCTGAGATTATAATAACTATCCACCAGTATGTTGTTGTATAGTATGTTGGGTGAAAGTTAGTTTAATTGACAATTAAAACTAATGATTCAGCTTGTTTACCATTTCAATTCTATAATAGTAGCAACTTTAGTCGATGTTATAGTGATAACGATGATGATAATTATGATGATGGTGATGATGAGGTGTTGATTAAGATCATCAACATCAAAATCATCGATACTGTCACAATTATCATCATAATCATCAACATTATTTTCATAAATACAGAGATATATTATATCGCGAGTGACAACTAGTCTATATACATATATAAATATAGTAAAATGGAATGTCTGATTGTAATATTGAAATAACCGTTTTTTACTATATGTATATGAATATAAATATGGTATATATACCAAAATATCATTTTTTACAATTTTTGTTTGTCTGTCTGTCGGTCTGTTTGTTCCGGCTAATCTCTGAAATGGCTGGACCTATTTTGACGGGATTTTTATTGGCAATAAGGAGTAAGTAGCCTACTTAAATAAAGTTAAATGCCACGCGGACGAAGTTGCGGGAACAGCTATTTATAAATATAAAAAGTGTTAATGTGTTGAGATATGTATGTGGTGGTGACATGGTGATGGTACTGACCGCACAGTGCAGCGCCATCTGTCGGGCGAGGAGCGCCACGTTCTGGTCGGAGACGCACTGCGTGTCCAGGTGCGGCAGGAACTTGGTGCGGATGGTCTCGTCCTTGGTCTTCACGAACACGCGGTTCATGCCGTGCTCGTACGGCTCCACCACCACGATGCAGAAGTTGAACTGGCCCTGCAAATATATTGTATGACTATCTAAGTACACAACGACCACAGATTGCTAATAAAAATAAGAGATGTGTGATGATGTAGATGCTGACGACTTTGATAATAACGACAATAATTTGTCGATGATGATGATGATGATGAATTATGATGATTTCGATGATGTCGATGTTAATTTTGTAAAAATAGCAAATGATGATTATGATGATCATCGTCATCATCGACGCCTGAAAACGTAATCATCAAAAATACCATCATTACCATCGACAACAACAGTCATTATCATCATCACCACTATCCACATTTTAATCATTATCACCATCATTTACACATCATCGACATGATCAAAATTATCATCATCATCAACTTTATTGACGTCGTTGAAGCTTGGAGACAGAAATACCCATCACAGTTCTAAATAGTTTAAAATTGAGTTTTTACTGACCGTTGTCTAGTCCTCCAAACAAACAAGAACTTTAATTACTTGGATGTCTGTTTGAAGGTATGGTGATGGCAGTAGCGGCAGGTAGACGGTTAGTTTAGTTAAAAAGGTAAAGCTGGCGTCCAAGAAGCTCGGTGTGCTCAGTAGAGCGAGGCGGTATTTCACTGCGGACCAGAGACTTCTCTTATGTAAGTCACAGGTTCGGCCGCACATGGAGTATTGCTCTCATCTTTGGGCGAGAGCACCTGGATACCAGCTCGGTCCTTTTGACTCGGTTCAGAGACGTGCTATGAGAATTGTCGATGATCCCAATCTCTCTGGCGGTATCGAGCCACTCAGCTTGAGGCGAGACTTCGCCTCGCTTTGTGTGTTCTACTGATTATACAACGGACTGTGTTCTGAGGAATTGTTCGACATGATGCCGACAGCCACCTTTTACCACCGCACCGCTCGCCATCGACAGGGAATTCATCCCCACACACTGGAACCTAAGTGGTCCAGAACAGTGCGGTTTCAGAGGAGTTTCCTCCCGCGTACACTTAGATTGTGGAATGAACTTCCTGCCGAGGTTTTCCCACGAGACTAAAGCATGGGGTTTTTCAAGAAGGGTATATTAAGGTTTCTTAAGGGTCGGCAACGCGCAAGTGATATCCCTGGTGTTTCAGGCGTTAATAGGCTACGGTAACCATTTACCATCAGATGGGCCGTATGCTTGATTGCCACCATCGTGGTATAAAAGAAAAATAGTTACCTTGATGGTGTGTATGTTAAAGTCCGCGCCCGAGTCATTGTACACGATGGACACGTAGTCGTTCCCGATGTATTTCCGCTTCTCGTTGCACGTGGGGTCCTTCGCGGACGACGGCATCGCGGTCGCCACGTGGAACAACACCTGCACACACACACACACACACACATACACCGTTGTTCAAATTTTTACTAATCTATGGTTATGCAATATTAATTTTGTTTCTTAATTCTTGACGGTCTAGGTGGAGATGTAGTGCAAGTTTTTTTGAAAATAACTCCAGGTGTATTTCCTTTTATTTCTCTCTCCTTTTAATGCATTCTGACTGTGACGGTGGAATACCGGAAATTAATTAACACAATATAAACTTACTGCTAATTGCCAACACGTTTATATTTTAAAACTATTTATACTGCTTAAAATTATACGACGATAAAAATATTCTTATTTTAGTAATTATGGAAGGCAAGGCTTCTGTATAAACGTCAGCATCTTGGACCTTACCTAAAAATAAATTTAATAATTGCAATGCTCTCATAGTGGGAGAATTGCTAGCGTGGCTTGTGTGTACCGACGCGGTTGCAAACAGTCGGACACGACGACTGGTGACACTTCTCACGTAATTCGGAGGGATATTGAATCCTATCCGTTCTACAACTGCGGGATTATCTATTTGGTTGCGCAGCAGCAAACAGTATGAGTGAAGCTTGAGTTTTTTTTTAATGGATAATAATAGAATGGTGCACCCGCCTGCGCTAACGGTTTACGCTGGCGGGGCACCAGTGGAAGTTGATAGGATGAACATGAGGGCAGGTCAGTTAGCCCATTGTGACAAATTCACTAAGAATTTATCACGATGGTTTCCAGGGGGCACCTGGAGGTCATCTGACATGGTACATTGCTAGTAATAGGTTCATTAGTTCACATACCTAACAATATCTTTCATCCTGGAAGCTTGAGTTTGATTCATGTATGTTCAGAACCATTATACAATTTTGTTTGCAGTTAGGATTCCTACCCAGTACAAGATTTCTTTCATCTACTTCTGCGCTGCCTTTACATCTACTCCTTCACGCGCTCGCACAATCTTATTTATAGATATACTAGCTGTCCCGGTAAACGTTGTTTTACCATATAAATTAATAACGCTATAAAAAAAATAGGGGTTGGTGATTCATGTATGATTCAGTAATAAACCATTCATTATACAAAATTTTATCTCTAAATCGTGATTCGTCTATGGTCTAAAGTTAGACCTGCGATGCCCCTAGTTTAACAGTGATCTAAATGCAAAAATACAAACTCCATTTTAAAAATTCTATTGTAAGTTGTAGTTTTTGGAAAAATAGTTTAACTAATTTAAAAATATATTAACTAAAAATATTTAAAGCAAATTTTACGACAATAAAAATATCTCGCCGTTCCTTTTCTCCGTATAGGACTCCTACTTGTAATTTAAAACTGATTTTCAGCCTAATAGTACATTAATAAATATTATATATTAATGAAATAGTTATAATGAAGACATAGATAAATAGAAATAACTTTATTTTTAGTTTATACATTTTTCTTTGAACTAATATTATTTTTGATCTTTTCAGTTTTCTGTCATATGGCATACTTTCTAGAGAGTCATTACGTCAATGCTTTATACAATCAAATATCCTCACCGCGTACATTTATGAAAATATTATGTATACTAGTTTCAAGAAACTTAAAGACGGTAATTGCGTAAGATTCTACACGCTAAATCTTACAGAGAGGCATCTTATTTATAGATATACTAGCTGTCCCGGTAAACATTGTTTTACCATATAAATTAATAACGCTATAAAAAAATAGGGGTTGGTGATAGAAGGGTGAAAATTTAGGGTTTTATGTATTTTTAATGACACATAATAAAATAATATAAATAAAAAAAATCCCAAAAAATAAAACAGTAATGTTAGGAATAAACAACCCTTATCACTAAGGGTTAGGTTTATTTCAAGTATTAACTTTAGGAATGGTTTAAACCACGACCATTTAGACCACGTTTCGTCCGATGAAAAATAGATAGTATCCGATTTTTAGACCTACTGAATATGCATATAAAATTTCATAAAAATCGGTCAAGCCGTTTCAGAGGGGTATGGTAACTAACATTGTGACACGAGAATATTATATATAAGATATTACAGTCGTGCTTGCTTTCGGGCTGTTTTTGTAACAAATAATCATTTCTACAAAATGGGGAAATGGGGGACTGGGGGACAAAATCTCTGGAGCAAGGTGCTAAAGACAGATTTGTTGATATTTTATAACTCTTTAACGTGTCTGCGGATATTAAAATGAACATCATAAACTGCTTCTTCCTTATCCCATGTATTTGGGGTCGGCGTAATATATTTTTCTCTTCCATACATCCCTGTTCGCAGTCATCGCGTTATTTACTTCCTTTCTTACCATATCATCTTTCACACAGTCCATCCATCTCTTTTTCGGCCTTCCTCTGCCCTTATAACCATCCACATTCATATGTAACACCTTTCTTAAAATATTATCCTCGTTCCTACGCATTACATGTCCATACCATGATAGACGATTACTCTTCAACCTCTCTGACACCGGCGCCACTTTCATACTTCCTCTAATGTATTCATTCTTTATCTTATCCATTCTTGTCACACCACACATCCACCTCGACATTCGTATTTCAGTTGCACGCAGTCGTCTTTCATCCGTCATGGAATTAAAGTTTTAATAGAAAACTGAAAGCTTAAAATATATGCAAACACAGTATCAGCGGTTCCTTCGTTAAATCGGGCTCGCTTCTGATCATACGTGAAAGAAATTATGGTGTAAAGGCAGCCAATGAATCACAAACACCGCAAATGTGTAATAGTGGTATAGTGGTGAAGGTGTGGTGAAGGTGACGTTGGTAACCTGCATGATGTCGTCGTGCCACACGTAGGTGTAGTGTCCGTCCTTGCCGCCCTTCTCCAGGTTGAGGAACAGGTGCGGGTTGTCCGCGCCCGCCGCCAGGGACACCAGCGTGCCCAGCTGCGGCAGGAACTCCGCGTACCTGCCCACCACACATTATGTACTACACTCTTGAATCTCCACTTATACTTATAATACCGTATATAAGTATATAGCAGTGTTGCCAGTAACTGATAACTTTTTTTTTATTAATTAATAATTTGATTGTTTTCAATCAGGATTAACTGATAGTATTGTGTGGGATGGTGATATGATGGTGATGTGAGATGATGATAACTTTGATGATATCATCAACACAACAACAACAACAACAACATTACAATCAATGTGCCTAATATTTGCACATTGATTGTAAAAATAAAACTATGATCAATAATTTAAAATTAGTGTTCTAGTTGTTAAGAAACATTTATGTCTTATGTGCGACTGTGTTGAAAGTAGTAAATTATATTTTTGCTGTATATCCACTGAATATCTCCATGACAAAATCATCACGTACACTTAGATTGTGGAATGAACTTCCTGCCGAGGTTTTCTCACGAGACTACAGCATGAGGTTTTCAAGAAGGGTATATTAAGGTTTCTTAAGGGTCGGCAACGTGCACGTGACACCCCTGGTGCTTCAGGCGTCCATAGGCTACGGTAACCATTTACCATCAGTTGGGCCGTATGCTTGCTTGCCAATACAGTAGTATAAAAATCATCATCAACATCTTAATAATCATCAAAATCAATACAGTAACAATAGAGATACAGTGAACTCAGAGATTACTACAAGACAATAATTGCAACTGCTATTTTTTTAAATTGAATTGAAAACTAGAACCGGAGGTCACAATTAGTAAAACTGTAAGGGTCTCACCTAACGCTGCCGTATTCATTCTTTAATATTAAAACTTCGTTGTCTTGTTGTCCGGGCCCCACGTACAGCACTCCCACCTACGGCACGGAAGAGAAACCAAGCTATAGAAAATATTACACAATAATGCTGATTTACATTTACAAGTTGTTGCTAAATTTATTACTCTGAACTGCGTCTAAAAGTTGACAGTCTCAGTGTAACTGCGATCCGATGTGCACGTATTATAATTATTTTATTTAATATCGTAATTGCTCAGTATGGGACACAGTCACTTAGATACATAAAATAATAATTGCATTTAATAATGTCTAGTAAGACAAATTCAATATTGTCTACTAGGCACTGCTGTATCTAAACTGTGTCACCCCACCTTACATTTTCCTATTGTTATTTAGTATATAAGATCATTATTTTTATGTACATATTGTCAGTTTATCATCATATGTAATATACATCGTCTCGATCAGCAACATCGTATTATTTACCCGCAACACTTAGCGCGGCATAAGCCGTGCTAGTCGAAGTTTCAGCCATGTGTGACAAACTTGTGGCCAACGAACTCCTTGCGTTCCTGCAGCAGAAGCCGGACGTAATGGACGAAGTAAGTGCAGTCCAGATCTGTGTGTCCAACTTCAGCCGGGCCGACATCGCTAGAGCGAAGGCTCTGCTCTTCGAGTCCCTAAATAAGACTGATCAGATGGTGTCTCGTAGACGTGACGGGACACAAAAAAGCGTACAGGACATTACAACGCTGCTGAAGGAGACCGATCCAGACGACGTGCCAACTTTTGTGGCGAAGGATTTAAACAAACCTCCTCCAGTCACATTTGATCACGTCGATGTTACCAGCCTACTCAAGGATATCGTGTCCTTAAAAAAGAGTTTGGCAGATGTGACGCTACGTTTCAATGCGTCAGAGCACATAATCAGTGAGTTGCGCAAGGAAGTGGACAGTTTGCGCGACTCGCGAAAAGAAACTAGGTCACTCGACGCTACGAACATCAACACGCGCCGTGGGGCATGCCGCGATGCGATCACGGCGGAGTCAGCGGTTTCGGCGTCGACACTGACGTCACCAGACGTGGTGTCACCGCCGGCCGCCGCCCCCCCGCGCCCCCCGCGCCCCCCGCGCCCCCCGCCCGCAGCTCGCGAGCGCCGATACCGCTGCATGTGGAAGCAGCGCTAACTAAATCCTCGGTGCAACCACAGCGTCGAGATTTTGCCGCCGTCGTCGCTAGCAAACCGACTGCTTCAGTGCAGCGGCGTGTGCCAACAACGGCACTGAACGTTGACCCTACGTGTGCTGCCACTGGCAACCGCGACGATGATGGCTTCGTCGTGGTACAAAAGAAGAGGCGCACAAACAGGGTCAATAGGAATCATTGTGGCACTGCACTCACTGGGTCCGACTTTCTGCTGCGTGCTGCTACACCGACCACGACAATGTACCTGTCCCGTCTACATTACGTCCACTAAGGAGCAGGACATTGTCGATTATATTCGTACCAAGAGTAACCTGATATTGAGGGTGACGCAGCTGAAGTCGAGTCACAACGCGAGTTTCAGAGCGTTTGTGGCCCTGGTCCCCACCGTCTTGCTGCCCACCTTTATGAAAGAGGACTACTGGCGGGTGTGGTATATCGGCGCTACCGTGGCAGATTGCCGTCTTCAGTGCCGTGATCACACAGACAATATCGTTGTATTAGTTTTTAAATATTATATTATATGTATGTTGGTCTATAAGGTATTTATAATATGGGCCTAGTTGCCTAAAATAAACGAATAAATAAATAAATAAATATTTAGTAGGGTTTTTGTCGTTTTTTTTTAGAAATAACTAAATGTTATCTAATTAGATAAATAAAATATAGGATTATTTAAAAGAGCAACACACAAGTTTCTTGCTCGTTCTTCTTGTGATAAGACAGCTTTCCGAACGAGTGGTAGATAAAAAACAAATTGTTATGACTATTCCAAAGTGCTTAAATTAAGTTTATTTGAATAAATGATTTTCTATTCTATTCTATTCTATTCTAAAAAAGATATAAAGTAGAGAATATTAATTCCATGAAACAAATATAAAATACGTATGAAATTATATATTAACAAAACAAAGAGAGTAATTACACCTATAACACTAGCTCTGCTTAGGATGGCACTAGATGGCGCTATGTTCATTTTCCTGGATTATGATTATATAGACTATAAGTGCCGCTAGATAGCGTTGTACGGAGTCCTGCCGACGAAGAGAAAGTTGTCACAGCGCTCATGCTGCATGCTCGCTCCAGATCTCCAACACCTCGAGTACCTTGTGAGTGTCGAGGGGCGGCACCAGGTCGAGGTTCTTGATGGTCCGCTCGTGCTGCACGCCCACCGCCCGCAGTGGTCGCTCCGCCAGTGGATGTAGGCTGCTCGGGGCTTCGCCTGCGGACACGCAGCCCCCGGGGGCGCCAACGATAATGTAAGACGCTCAGTAAAATTGACTATTTACTAGAGAAATATTGGTTCTAGTAATTAACATTTTTATACATAAAAATTACGTGTTGCAAATTTGATTTGCACATTGTGTGCAATTTGATTCAACTTGAAAGATAGGATAGCTTACATCTCAATTTATAGTCCCAATATTATTTTATTCAAGAACCTTAGCCACAGCAACTCGTGTCCGGCTCTGCTGTGTATGATATATTTGAAGTACATTATAGGTCCTAACATATGAAATTGGCGCTTTGTAAGAGGGTAACGTAAAGTCGATTTTTTTTAAATACAATATATTTATTTAATCAAAGTTTGTACCATTGCTAGTTATGCATTTTTGCCATCTCCATAGGTCCATCCACATTCTTTTTTCAAAATACCATATATTTATTTAAGCATTTGTGTTACCGTTGCTAATTAATAATAGATTGAATATCATATATTCAATCTATTATTAATACCACTCCGTCTGTATAGCAACACGCATAATATTGTAATTAATAATATCGGTGTATATAATATTAGAATTAAAAATAACAAATAATAATTAATTTAACAACTTATTTAGTTCAGTAATTTGCAAGCGAATGAATTTGACATTTTGTCAATCTATTTTTTATTAAATGTATCTGTGTTATATGGCTAGTTTATGCAAGGAGGTTGGTAGCCTACACATTAAAATCTTTGAAGGCGCTTTGAACAAACATGTGCCAACTGTTAAATTTTAAATTGGTAAAGACAAGGAATTACAATTTTAAATTTATAAAGCTATTTACTCATAGCTGTAAATTTGAAATTTGTAACATTTAGAATGTTACAACAATTTGTAACATTCTAAATTTGAAACATTGTAAATTTGAACTTGGAATTCCTAACCAAAGAGGACATATTTGAGATCAAGTGGCCAGTATGACAAAACGCCAATTTTACTTGTAAGGACATAATAGTAATTTCTGGTTACAGTGTGGGGATGACTGGTGTACCTGGCACTGGCGGCGTGATGGGGTGCGTGCTCATGTTGTGGTACAGCTGCAGGAACACGAACGCCGGGGACACGCCGCCCCCGCCCCCCGCCGCGCCCCCCGCGCCTCCCCCCGCACCGCCGCCCCCCGCACCGCCGCCCCCCGCACCCGCCGCCGTCGCCGCCGCGCCCCGCACGCCGCCCTCCCTGCACGCACACACCACACATTACTACATGTACGGACGAGCCCCCCTCCGATCGATCCCCGTCCAATTGAAACGGAGACCGATGTTACGACGGCCTGAGCCGAGGTTCGAACGTTCGTATCCGTTAGGCGCGATTGGCCTTCGGCCGCTCCATAAGTCCTTCCTTTGGTCTGGAGTACCATCTGCATTCGTCTCCTATAGTCCGGTGATGCTGAAAGGTCAGCTGCGGTTAACAGCATTAGAGTAGTCAGAAAAAAAAATGTAGGGACAAAAAACAGGAAATAAATTTACCCACACATGGAAACGGTAAATTTATGAAGAATCCTGATAACATTA
This sequence comes from Achroia grisella, assembly GCF_030625045.1. Lineage (NCBI taxonomy): Eukaryota > Metazoa > Arthropoda > Insecta > Lepidoptera > Pyralidae > Achroia > Achroia grisella. The sequence goes on along the minus strand of NW_026713018.1, from coordinate 298,802 downwards.
CATACTCGAAATTTGTTCTGTAGAAAAAGAGAAAGTTCCGCAATGCATCACCTAAACTTTCAAGATAATCAGTAGAGCTATTCTGTAAGCATCACTTACGAATTCGAAACGAAGCCGAATCCGCGATGAGATTGTACGTTGGTATTCTGTAAAACTCGATAGCGACTGCAGCGCCACACACACACTCGATAGCGGGATGGAGGTAAAACAGGTACTAGTGATTTTTATGGAAATATAGGCAAACTCGATAGCTCTGTAGGCACTTTATATTTGGCAAGCGGATACAATGCCTTGAGTAAAGCTATGAGGGAAATGAGTTGATTAAACTCTTACAGAATACCAATACATTTCTTCGACTAGCATATGTTTTGGTCGGCCCAGATATATTCATACGAATTTTTTAACTAAAACCAGATTTTTTTTGTAGAACAAGCCATTTAAGTGTATAGTTCAAATAAAAGAAATACTATATTTATTTAAACGAATAAAAGCTGAAAGAGAATAACGGGTTAGTGTTACCGGCGCCTGGTGGGGCTCATCACGGAGATGGTGTGCGAGCGCTTGGAGCGCGACAGCGGCGGCAGGTCGTCCCGGTCCGCGGGCCCCCCGGGCCCCGCGGGCCCCGCGGCCGCCCCGGGCCCCGCGACCCCCGCCGCCGCCGCGCCGGGCCCCGGGGCCCCGGTCCCGGCCCGCGGCGCCGCCGGCGGCTTGCTGCTCGCCGACACGGTGCTGTCGCTCGCCGTCTGACGTTTAAATACGCTCACATTACTTCTAAAACACTAATATGAAAATGATCAATTGCATAAAGAAATTGTAAAAAATTAGATGAGCACGAGCTGAAATAATTTAAACCATGATGGGTGTTCGAGCGCTATCGAACATGAGCCATTGACAGCCGCTAGGGCGGGACACTTTTCATTTTGCCTTGCCCCTTACGACGACGTCACCGCACGCGTATCTTATAGAGCAAGAGCCCACGACGGCCAGACTTTCACGTGACGTATGTCTGGCAGTCGTGGGCTCTTGGGCTATTATTAAGTAATTTAGTTTCAGTTTCAAATGTAAATTGAAAAGAGCTTTACTGGAAAAACAAATTTTAAGTAATTGAGAAACTGAATATTACCATAACATACGTGTATCATAGTCTCATGGGTGCCATGGGCCTGTACTCGTATATACTACTACATACTGTGATTGTGAGCGGCGACACGGATTGGTTTTTCTATTTATCTTGTAATTTTTTTTTATTTTTTTTTCCTTTTAATACTGTTATTGTAACTGATTTCGGATTTTGTGAGCATTGAATATTGTAATTCATTCTATATATATTTATATTTGTGTATCCTAGATCTTATTAAATATATTTTTTTTGTGTTTAAATTATATGTATCTGTATGTAGTAAAAAAACCCGCATCTTAGTTTTTTTTTATGAGTAATGGGGGTTGACTGTAAACCAGCGCTGTATAGGTGCACCTCACTAAGGTTGTGCTTATATCAGCAACAGCTGAGGCAGCTCCTATTGCCAACTTCCATGTTATTACTTATCTCTTGTTTTGTGTCTTATTGTAAATTGTATTATTTATGTTATGTTGGCAATAAATCTATTATTCATCTATCTATCTATCACATAGATAATGTTCCTTGTAATATTATAACTCCTCGTATTAAATATAATAATTTACAGTCCACTACTCATTTTATTTACGAGTCATCAACAGTGGGAAATTCACTAGTTATTAAACAGGATATGTAGAATGTGAAGTTCGTCCTGATAGGTACGTACCTTCTGCAGCTGGTGGTGGCCGCCTTCTGACCCTGAACCTGCCACATATAATAAACATATTACATTACATTAACAGCCTCGGTGGTCTAGTGGTTTAGCACACCGCTTTACTATCCGATGGTTGCGGGTTCGATTCCTCGCACGGTACAAACATCTGTATTCATGAATATGATTTTTTGTGTCGGTCTGGGTGTTATCTATGTATAATATGTATTTATTTACAAAAAAAAAATGTATCCGTGTATTTATATCAGTTGTCTAGTAACACAAGCTCTGCTTAGCTTGGAACTAGATGACGTTGTGTGAATTGTCGAAAAAAAAAATATTTCATACGTTTTATTTTATTTATGGTAGCAAACAAGCATACGGCCTAACTCAAGATGCTAAACGATTACCGTAAACTATTTATACCTAAAACACTAAGGTATCAGTGCGTTGCTGACCTTTAAGAAACCTTAATATACCCTTCTTGAAAAACCCCATGCTGTAATCCCTCTAGAAAACCTCGGTAGGTAGTTCATGAAGGCAGGAAGATTTTCAAAAACTGCACTGTCTGACCACTTAGGAGTTACCGTGAGGGAATAAATTCCTTGAACTTCCCCAATATTAGGACTATAGTAATCATCATTACATAGTATAAAACATAGTCGCTGTCGCCGTCTGTCCGTTCCTATGTATGCTTAAATCTTTAAAACTACGCAACGGATTTTGAAGCGGTTTTTTTAAATAGATAGAGTGATTCAAGAGGAAGGTTTATATATATAATAATACACTAGCTGATCTACACCCGTGCGAAGCCGGGGCAAGTAACTAGTAGGGTCATAAAAGTTATAAAAGCAAAATAACAGTAGTCGTACCCGGGTCGGAGTTGTAGGTCATAAGGTGCGGATGGTGGGGCGGCTGCTGCTGCTGTGGTGGTGGTGGTGGCTGGTGTTGGGGCTGCGCGTGGGGCGCGAGGGGGGAGGTGCCCGACATCTCCTCGGGGATGGCCTCGCAGGAGACCCGCATGTCGCTTTTCTTCGCCGCCTTTTTCGACGCGTGCATGGACATCGACGTGCTCCTGTCGTCCAAACCATTAAGGTTGGGGGGAAAGAAGATTATTAGTTATGTGGACTCATGACCCCATTACTAATAAAGTACCATAGCAGGTTGACCTCCACGTGATTCCCCCTGGAAACTATCGTGATAAATTCTTGGTGAAATTGTCACGATGGGCTAACTGATCTAACCTCATGTTCATCTTATCATCCTCCACCGGTGCCCAGCGTAAACCGTTAGCGCAGGTGGGTGTACCATTCCATTATCATCCATAAAAAAAAATAACTCTCACTCACTCCAAAGGTTTGTACAGTAGGTGGCGTAGGGGTGTACGTACGCGGTCGCCGTCGGAGCTGGGGTGGAAATGCACATGCGAATCCCCTAGCTCCGGCATAAGCGCTCGTAGGTACACCGTGTGGTGTGTGACTACAAGTCTCACACCGCCCGCCCGCCCTCCGGCGGGGTGACGGTCTTTTGAAGATTTTCCGCACGTAAAAAAAAATGGTACGTACGCGGGCTCGCAGCTGGGCAGCAGGATCATGTCGTCGGGGTCCAGCGGCGGCTCCCCGGGGGGGGCGGAGTCCCGCGCGCCCAGCTTCCACGACGACGACATCTCCGGGGAGGAGTTGGAGCGCCGCACGGGGTGACGGCACTTGCCCTACACGCACACATATCTATAACTTACTCGTTCAACCCATCATTAATAATAATAATAATCTCAGGACAATTCACACAGCGCCATCTAGGCCCAAATGAAGCTAGCTAAAGCTTGTGTTATGGGTACTAGATAACTGATACGAATACATAGATTTTTTTTTGTAAATATATACATATTATACATAGAAAATACCCAGACCGATACAAACAATCATACTCATATATACAAATGTTTGTGCCGTGCGAGGAATCGAACCCGCGACCATCGGTGTGAAGCGGTGTGCTAGACCGCTAGACCACCGAGGTCGTCAAAATCATCATTATCAAAATTAAACATCGCGTCATAGCTACTAACTCTATTCTTCTTTTTATCTTAAAGACTAATTTGACATTACACAGAATAGCTTTTTGCGATCCTTAAATAATGTCATAGCACTATCTAAATAATAAAGGAAATAAATATTGATTGATGCCGATTTTATAGGAATGCGATCAGTATCGCCAGTACAGCACTACCCCGCTACAGCTAATTACAGCTAATTATCCAGAGCTACTGTTATTATAAACTGCAGAACAGCTGATATCTTTAATTATTTTACAATGTTATTATCATACCATTGAATGCAATAGTAAACAATAAAAAGCAATATAACGAAAACGTATTAGAACCCAACTTTAGCAATTTTTTAACAACAGAAATATAAAAAAATCAAAATGATGTAGATGAAATGAAAGATATTATCTTAATGATATTATAAACGTCAAAGTTTGTGACTATGGACGTTTGTTACTCTTTCACGTAAAAACTACTGAACGGATTTTGAAGAAACTTTACAGTAATATACATCATATACATATACATCAGAATAACAGGTAGGCTATATTTTTATTGAAATTTAACGCGAGTGAAACAGCGGGCACAGCTAGTATAGTACGAGTGTGTGACTGACCTCCGGTACAATGAGCAGCATGTCGTCGTCGTCGGTGGTGCTGGAGGAGCTCTGCCGCTGCGGCGACCCGGGGATGTTGATCGGCTGCGTGCCCAGCCTGCGCACAACCACAAGTTATACCATACACGCACGCATGCAAGCACGCAAGCACGCACGTACGCACGGCACGCAAGCACGCACGTACGCACGCACGCACGCACGCACGCACGCACGCACGCACGTACGCACGCACGCACGCACGCACGCACGCACGCACGTACGCACGCACGCACGCACGCACGCACGCACGACGCACGCACGCACACACGTACGCACGCACGTACGCACGTACGCACGCACGTACGCACGCACACACACGAAAACCCCGCATGCACTTGTTTTGTTGGCCACGAACACATTTCAGTAACCATTCGGGTCCTTTCAGAATGTTTCACAACATAACAGTGCATATTTTTACAATAATATATAATTATTGTAAAAATAGATGCTTTAGAAAAAGCGACTTAACGCGCTGATCATTAAAAGCAATTTCAAACAGTCGACGCATTAATATTTTTAAATAATTCTGTTAATAATTAATAAGTTATATTTAGGCATACGGCATGGCATTCATTATAGATTAATAAAAGTAAATAATATCACATTTATTTTATTGAATTAGGTGTCAGTTTGTGGAAGTCCATTTCATCACTTAATGGGTATAAGTAGTTTTAAAGTTTCATTTTTAGTGCACATTAGTAATAGGAGAATGTATGGAGTGAGAAAACTTAAGAATGGAGAAGAGGGGGGGGCATGATGTAGTGCAATGGGAGGTTGCATGGGGGGCGGGGTGCAGTACCTGTGGTGGTGGGGGTGCGGGATGCAGTGCGAGGCGGACGGCAGCCGCCGCCCCGCCACCACCGAGTCCGAACTGTGCATCGTTGTTATTTTTAATATTTGTTTTTATCTAACAAATATTTATTATGGCAATACGTCAATAGTAAGCCCGTGCTCATAATATTGAAGGTTTTGAAATTATCCAATTATTTAATGATTTTTTTAGAAAGTTTGAAAAAAATCGGTTAGGTTGTTCTTAAGTTATGTGACTGAGGAAAATATGCATTTATTGTCATATATATTAAACGAGCACTGTATATATATAAATATACAATATCTCTCTATAACCCGTGTATTAAATTCAAATAATTATAAAAAGTTTTTTTTAAAAGCTCATTTGAAAAGAATAAGAGCTAGTTAACAATTTTTCTTAGCTCGAAAACACTCCGAACTGACGGTAGAATACATACGAGTATATGACATATCATAAGAGTCTGTAATAATATGAATAAAGATGTTTTGTCTTTAGCAAACTAGTAGCATATTAGGAAAACTATAGTCAGGAGTGGCTGGATATTTTCGTAGCATATTTTACTTGAGTGTAGTACGTTAGCCAGTAAGCCAGTATTCCCAAAGTAGGTAGCAATAAGTGTTGATGCAGATATCGGTCAAGTACAGTAAGGGCTACGGTGCTCGTCTTGAGGGAGGCAGCGCCCCAATCAAAGACTCCCGACACTTGCGCGTTTGCCCTTACGCTTCCACAATTGAGTAGGGTGAGATAGGTCGCCCTAACAATGAGATAGGGCCTGCCCTACCATCTATAGGGCGGGTTAACGTCGTCGTAGTCGCTGTGTGAACTGTTGAAATGATGAAACTGATGAAATGTTAGCGCGACTTTGGGACTCCAGCAATGGCGTTCGTAGGTGTATCGTTTGCCTTTTTCTAAATCGAATGCTACACCCTCTCGTATTTGCTCCGCCAGAAGTAAGATTTGCACACGATAAAAAAAATACAGTAATCAGACACTTATGGTGGCGTGTAAGGTGGTGTATATACCTGGACTTGTGGAGGTCTGGCGCGGCGGCGCGGGGCCCGGCCAGGGGTGCTAGGGGCGGCAGGGGGGCGAGGGGGGCGAGGGGCGCGGGGCCCGCAGCCCCCGGGGGGCCCGACGTGCGCGAGGGGGCGCCCGCAGACCCGCTGCGCGACCGCGGCTCGCTGTCCGACTGCGGACACATATTACAAACACTCTTTACTTAACATTACTGAGATTGTTCTTGTATTTTTAACTATCCACTTGTAGATAAAATATACTACGTTACGTCTAAAAATTACTAAATAAACGAAATATAATATTAATAAGTAATAAGAAATTTTGTCAATCATAATTTTAATGCATTACCACATTAGGAACGCAGATTCAGTTGATAATGTTGATTCAAGTTGTAGACACAAATATAACTACTCATAAACTGACAATACATGGTCTATGTGTGTGTGTGTGTGTACGTACGACATCGAGCCGCGAGTCCCCCAGGCCGGAGGAGGCGGAGGAGGTGGGCGCAGAGGGGGGTGATACCAGCGCAGCCAGCTCCTGCAGCGGGGACTCCGACACTTGCTCCCAGCTCATCTGCAATATCACTCACTCGCTCACAACTCACATCCATACTAGACTTTCCATACACCCCTAATGTTTCAGTCGTCCATAGGCTACCGTAACTATTTACCAACAGATGGGCCGTATGCTTGTTTGCCACCATATAGTAGTATAAAAAAAAACACCATAAATGTATTCAAAACCGATAAAATTTCGAATAAATTGGAAGGAAAATGTGAAGGATGGAGACCAAGATGACGAGCAAAAGAAAATGGCACCGGTATGGTCGTAAAAATTTCTGATTTATGTCATATGTAAAACAATATAGTGTTTATAAAAAATATAGATTATAAAAATGGTTTATAAAACAGTTTCCAACAGATACACAAAAAATAACTGCCGACATTTTCGAACCGATTTAAGATGTAACCACGTGACCGGCCGGTCCCGTGAGGGGGCCCGGTCGGTCACGTGAGGGGGCCCGGCCGGTCCCGTGAGGGGGCCCGGCCGGTCCCGTGAGGGGGCCCGGCCGCGGGGCGGTGTGAGGGCGGTGTGGGCGGTCACCTGGTTCTGCACGCGCATGACCCAGGAGACGTCTCCGGTGGGCGTGCGCACGTGCACCTCGGCCCAGCCGCCCGCCCAGCACGCGCAGCACCCGCCGCCGCCGCGCGACCAGTCCGTGTCCGTGTCCTGAAAATTACAAGTCAACTTCACGACTAGTATCCAGAACGTCCACACCAGAACACATGACGAACTTCTTTTTTTCCTATGCGTTGTAAGACCTGAAGACTAAAGTATCCCGGGACAAGGGAGTAAGGAGATCTGCGTACCGTGCAATTAAATTGCCATATGTATTAAAAAGGTAAGCGGGTAAGCGCGCATGAGATATCAGATGACGTAAGACAGAGCGCAATCCCATTTATTAATAAAAAAAAGAACATAATATATGAAGCACACGACGTGTATTTGAACATTTACCGATAAAATAACATTTGTTTTAATTACTATTATAATAGACAAAACAGAGGTACACCAGTTTGCACAAAATCTTCGAGTCTTTTTTCTTTTTTTTCGGACTACTCTAATGTTGGCCGCAGCTAGCCCTTACAGCTTAACCGAACGATAGGGGGTGAGTGCAGATGACACTCCAAACCAAAGGAAGGACTTATGGAGCGGCTGAAGGCCAACTCCCGCCAGACAGTCTGAGGGCACCGCTAGGGATTCGAACCTCGGCTCAGGCTGTCGTAATATCGATCCACCTTTGAATTGGACGGGGAATCGATAGGAGAGGAAAACCGTCGAGTCGCAGACTTCTAATATAAATACATAAGATACATTTTTTGTAAATACATACGTAATATACGTACATAAAGAGCACCCAAAACAACACTAACAATCATACTCATAAATACAAATGTTTGCATGTCCGAGGAATCAAACCCGACCTATTAGGCACATTGATTTTAGAAGAAGAAGTCTAATCCATCACGTTTAAAATAAGTAATCATGTTGCTAAGTAACAGCTGATATGTAACGTGCAACTGTGATGGAGATATTCAGAGATATTCTCGATCTGATGGGAATAAATTATATTTCCTGCTGTACATAATCCACTGAATATCTCCATCACGACCATCCAATGTACGATATGCTAAACCCATAAACCACCGTAGCCGTCAAAGATTTATCTCAGAATAAGCATAACTAAAATAATATGTGCATAGGTTATTTAAACATTAGGTACTCTCAATATGGCTCGATGTGCTCTAATATGGTTGAGTGCAATGATGGCTGACTCATCCGTCATACTCGTGAACGGGTGCTGCTGGTGGGGACTGGTCTGTTCAGGTTGCGAACACTGATTAGATTTTTTGTTTTTTCTTTAATAGCATATGCTGGTGGTTACTCTACTCTCCTAAATTTGAATTTAAATGAATCTGTATTAATGTAAATACGTACATTAAAAAAAATACGAGCTGAGTTTCTTGTCAGTTCTTCCCATATCGAAATCATTCCGAACTGACGGTAGATTTGACATATCATAAGAGTCTGTAATAGACCTACATGAATGAAGATATTTTGAATTTGAATTTGAATATCTAAAGGCGGGCCCTCTAGGTCCCTCATGTACCTAATATACATTATCATAACTCACAATTTCCTTGGATATCCTCTCGAACCGCTGCGAGAAGTGGTTGAGGACATCTATAACTGGATCCGTCAGCTTATTGTTCTCAGCCGAGTTTTGTCTGCAACATCAAAATAAACGTTTCATTACATCACTGTTTTAGAAAAAAATACTCATTACATTTAAATACATTGAATTGCAAATAATAATTATAACATTGAGAACCAACTTAATACAACACAGCACTAAAAATAATAGTATATTACGATATAAGTGCGTTATAATGGTTATAACACACAAGGTTCTATTACAACCCGTGCCGACAGAGAGGGCGTAATAGAGCCGAGTGTGTTATACGTAGATATATCAAAGTTTTCAACACACTAGATTTTAAATAAACTCAATTATAAAACTGTGATGCACACAGTTTCCCGCTGTTTTATTTTTTTAAATCATACAAAATACTGGCTGGAAAAGCTATTTTTCTTTTTTAAATCAACGCGTTACATACTGGCTGGAAAAATTGAAATTTGATAAAACAAAATAAGTAAAAATTTATGAAAATAGAATTATATTTTATTTGAGTTTATAAAGGACGAGTGTTTTATTAGTTGCTTTATATATTTTAAACCCGGTGAAATTAGATCCACTCTACGCTATTTAGTATTTAGATTTATTTTAAGCAAATGTGTTGAAAGTACAATAATATAAATATGTGCAAACATAATTCATGATATTGAATTACAAATAAAATACAAAATACAGCTAGCGTGTAACTTGTATCATAACACATTAATCCCATACACACTCTATACAAAGGATCTCTATACAACAAAATGAACAATTATATTAAACTAGCCAGAAGCGTAGCGTGCCTTGACGTGCCGTATAAAAAATGTTTAACCCTTATGAAGGGTAAAGATTTCGTCGCACCCGTTGCGAGGTCCCCCGCAGGTCTTTCCGAGGCCATTTGTCCTTTGTGAAAGTGTGGTGCGAACGACGTTTTTTTCGCCACTGCATCATAATTATCTGTCACTTTTCCCATTTTTTTTTTATTTATTAAATCATTCATAGCTGATCCGGGAAAGTAAATGTTATTTTGGTTTTTGGCATTTGTGAAATAAAAATAATTGGGAAGTTAATTTTTGCTTACGGACGTTGGGGGCCCTGTTCCCCCGGGTGGGGGGATACGGTGGTAGTTACGCCCCTGAAACTAGCTGACCCTTACAACTTCGTTTGCGGCACATTCTCCCCGTCATAGCTACTGTTTTCGAACTATTCTAATGCTGTTAGCTTTTACAGCTTCACCAGACGATAGGGGGCGAGTGCAGATGGCACTACAAACCACAGGAAGGACTTAGGAGCGGCTAAATGCCACCTGACGTATAGGACTTTGTTCTGAGGGCTGGGCTATAGGTTCGAATCTCGCAGGATGAACATCACCCAATAAGGGCGTCGGGCTTCATCCACAGCGATATGAGGAGGAGGGGCGTATGGGCGCCTCAGATCGCCGCAAGGTTCTGAGGTGTGACTGCGTGGGCGGTGCATCTCCAAGAAAAGCCCGAGAAGGTGGCGCGCGTTTACCCGCGTTCTCGAGCGGGGAGGGGGGAGGGGGTGGACTCCCCAAACAAAAGCGAAGGGGCCCGCGAAAAGCGGGTCGACGCCGTCGGAGTTGCGGTGGACTAACATTGCGATCCCGCGACTCTCCATGAGGGATTTTCTTATTGTACAAGAAAGGGGTTCGAATCTCGGCTCCGATCGTCTTAATTTTGATCCCCGGCGGGGGATCGATAGTAGGGCGACCGTTACATGTCAGTTACAGCAAAATAACGTCTTCAGCCGCCGTGACTCTTTAGTATAAAACAAAGTCCCTTCCACTGTTGTTCTCTTAGATCATTTCAACTACGCGACGATTTTAATAGTATTCAGAAATACATAGTAAATTAAGAGCAGGGTTTATATGTAAATATAATACACGTACACCCCCATGCGAAGCCGGGGCGGCTAGCTAGTTACATAATAAAAATATTTAATACTATCTAATTCAGTTTAACTACAGCATTTGTAGCGAACTTACAATGAAATAACTACAGGACTAGTCGTAAGATTATATCAGAGTGACCGCTAATGATCTATATACAGGATGTCCCAGAAGTCGACGTGAAGCCGAAACCGGATTATAGGGTATGTCTTAATAGTTATACAATAACAAAATTGTGTTATGTATATAGACAAATAAATAAAATTGAATGTCTGTTTGTGGCTTCAAATAACCATTGTTTGGTTTAGTTCCCGGCCCGGATAGCGTGGGATGGATTTCCATTAAATATTAAATTTATGTAAGTTACATTATTTCATCACTACATAGTATAAAACAAAGTCGCTGTCGCTGTCTGTCCGCCCTATGTATGCTTAAATCTATAAAACTACGCAACGGATTTTGAAACAGTGTTTTTAATAGATAGAGTGATTCAGGAGGAAGGTTTATATATGTAATACATATACACCCGTGCGAAGCCGGGGTGAGTAGCTAGTTTTTATAAAGTAATACATTTCTTAAGAGAGAGGAATGGACAGAACAGGTGCAGATCGACTATCGGCATTTAAAATTATTACAAAAAATGAAAATGAAAAATATGTTTCGATTGTTTCACAAAGAACGGCTAGTGCAACCTAGTCGAAACTTCGAGAGAGGTAAATACCTTTATTTGCCATAAAAATATTCGTGTTAAAACCCGTTTAATACGTCTAAATTAAAATATACGTGTTTTAATGAAATCACGTTACATGCAGCAAAATCTATATCGCAGTGGAATAACAAAAGACATCAATATAATGTATTCTAGCGCGTACTACTGCGTGCACAATTGATACGTAATTACTACATGATGATTACAGATATAGAGAGTGCATGCGTGGTAAATGTGACGAGTGTGACGAGTGTGACGAGCGTGGCGGGCGTGGTGGGAGCGGGAGGACCTGGTGGTGTGTCCGGAGGCCGGCGGCAGCAGCGCCGCGTCCGACATGGACAGCGACGAGCACGACGTCTCCGTGGAGCGGCTGTGCTGCAGCGAGTACTTGCTGTAGCTGCGCGCACCACACACCACATAACGTATACGTATCCATATGCATTTTTTATTTGTTTTACGGCTCTGGATGCATATCCTTTTGAGCCGTATCAATATTAACGCACACTTCATTAATTTGACGGTCCTGGTGGGGTAGCGGTAAAGACGTAGCGCTAGTGTTGCCAACTTAATTAATTTGACATTTTATGATATCGCGGTAAAACACTTTGCTATGGTTGCGGGTTCGATCCCCGCATATATACAAACATTTATATTCATAATTGACTGTTTTTATTAGTATAATTGTTTCATAAGCATGTAATAAGTGTGTATACAACCAAATATTTCAAATGTTAATATATTATATTCAAAGAGCTATAGTGTATTCAAAGAGCACCTGGTTCAAAGCCAGTGATTAATAATAATGATCCTGAATAATTCGCGTAGCGCCATCTAGTCACAAATTAAGCACAGTTCGTGTTATGGGTACTATTTACATTTTTTGTAAATACATCCATAATCTATATAGAAAACATCCAGACAAACAATCATACTCATGAATACAAATGAATCCGATTATATTTTTTATATAATAGGAATTTCTTTCGCCTTTGTATAGTCATCACTTATTTTTTTAACTACTTTTTTTATCTACTGCTCATTCGGAAAGCTGTCTCATCACAAGAAGAACGAGCAAGAAACTTGTGTGTTGCTCTTTTAAATTATTTCGTTGTAACTTTACATTTTTAAGTTGAAATGTAAATATCTTTATTTATACGGGTCTATTGCAGTCCCTTATTTATGTCAAATCGGAATTATTTCGAGATGAGAAGAACTGACAAGAAACTCAGCTCTTAAATAGCAGTTCAGTAAATAAATACAGATTCATTTTTAAATTTATATTCGGGAGATTAGAAGGACCAATAGCGTATGTTATTGCAATTTGTTAAAAGGAAACAGTCTAATCATTGTTCGTAACCCGAACGTACGAACGAACGAACGTAGTATGACCTGCCACCATTGCACTCAACCATATTAGAAGGAATAGAATAAGAATAGAATAGAAAATCATTTATTCAAATAAACTTACATTGAAGCACTTTTGAATAGTCATTACATTTTTTTTAATCTACCGCTCGTTCGGAAAGCTGTCTCATCACAAGAAGAACGAGCAAGAAACTTGCGTGTTGCTCTTTTAAATAATTTTATTATTACTTTACATTTTTAAGTTTAAGTGTGTGAATACAAACCACCAATTAGCACTAATTCAATTAAATACTCAAAAAGAAAAAATATTGAATACATAACCAACTGGTTAAACAATTAATAAGAGGAAATCAGTCATAGTGATTAGAGCAGACCAGTCCCTACAAGCAGCACCCGTTCACGAGTATGACGGATGAGCCAGCCATCACTGCGCTCGACCATATTTTAGGGAGCCCAATGACCCGGCCCACCACGACGCCACAAGTCTGGACATTTTAGTGAGCATGAAGGAGCTCATTGACCTGCAATCACGCTGTTACAAGTTTAACTTTATAGCGAGCGTGAGTATTTCAAGTTACTCTATTTACTAACTTGGAAGCTTAGAGTAGATAAATACCGATAAAAGATTTTACTTGTGTTAACTATTGTGTGAAACATCATTAATTAAAAATAGTAAAGTCAATAATCATAATTCTTTATCTAAGGCATTCAGAGTAACCTGAAACGAAATGGCAGAGCCCAGAGCCTAAGTAATCTTTTTGACATTGACAACTTGATTGATGAATGTACGTCAGTTACGTAGCGAAATTTGGAGCGAAAAAGTTTTTTTTTAATTTCGAACTACTCTAATGTTGTTGGCCGCAGCTGGCCGTTACAGCTTCACCGGAAGATAGGGGGCGAGTGCAGATGGCACTCCAAACCAAAGTAAGGACTTATGGAGCGGCTGAAGGCCAACTCCCGCCTGACGGATACGACTTTAGTCTGAGAGCACCGCTAGGGGTTCGAACCTCGGCTTAGATCGTCGTAATATCGATCCCCGTTTGAATTGGACTTGTCGAATCAGCTAGTAATATATAATAATTAAAAAAAATACGAGCTGAGTTTCTTGTCAGTTCTTCTCATCTCGAAATCATTCTGAACTGACGGTAGATTTGACATATCATATACCTACATGAATAAAGATGTTTTGAATTTGAATTTGAATTTATATTATGCTAGTGAAATTGCATATGTACATTTAAACTTCAATCTACGCGATCAACTCAGTCTGTGTGTTGAAAGTACGAAGTAGAAGCAGTATAATGGCTAAATAAATTTGCGTACATAAGCGGCAGTCGCTTCTAGGCGCGATAGATTAATGAATCGAGAAGAAAACACGTTTCTACCGTATAAGTGTAATCATAAGAATGCTGCATAATTCTGGACCTTATATAGTAGGAAATAAGGAACAGTATACGATCTACTCGATCGTTCTGAATTACGATCTGCGACAGTCTAAATGAGATGTGTCGTCAAGCGAGTAATTTAGAAGTTTTTGTCAGTACGAAGCAAAATGGCGACCGGCCTGTTATATACACTACAAATATAACTAAACTATGATTTATATATCTAATAATATATGCCCTATCTATACATATAAATAAAATTGGGAGTGTCTGTTTGTAATATTGAAATAACCGTTTTTTACTACATGCATATGAATATAAATACGGTATGTACACCAAAATAACAATTTTTGTCTGTCTGTCTGTTTGTTCAGGCTAATATTTGAAATGGCTGGACCGATTTTGACGGGATTTTTTTTGGCAGGTAGCTGATGTAATAGGGAGTAACTTAGGCTACTTTTAGTTTAGAAAAATAAAGTTAAATTCCACGCGGACGAAGTCGTGGGAACAGTTAGTAGCTACAATAAATCAAAAGATCAGCTGTAAGTCAGTTTAAACATTGCATTAAACCAGTGGTTCCCAAATAGTTTTTGCTGCGTACCACTTCAAAAAAGACCTCAAACCTTGCCTACCCTATATTGTAGCAATCACACTAATATTATATTATAAATGTGAAAGTTTGTGTGTGTATGTATGTTTGTTTTACTGATAGCCGCACGTACCCCTTGATGCAACTTCACGTACCCCAGGGGGTACGTACCACTACTTGGGAAACACCTTATTAAACGAAGGGGGATCGGGGCAAACCAACCAGCCAGCTTTAGACTATCAAGGCTAAAGGTGGCAAAAGGGCCCCGAGTCCCCAAACTTGCACATTCTTCCCATGGTCGTGGGTTCCATTCCTCGCACGGTACAAACATTTCTATTCATGAGTATGATTCTTTATATCGATCTCTGTATTTTCTGTTTGTTTATAAAAATAAATAAAAAAATATGAAGTATTTATAAGCAGAGCTTCTGTTATGAGACAAGCTCTGCTTAGCTTGGGACTAGATGCCGATGTGGAATATCCAGGGATTATCTATGGTTACAGATCATAAATGGCCATGTTGTAATTTACAATTGCAAATATTAAATTATTTGTAAACGTAAAACAGTTATATTTGAATGTTAGTCTTATATCTTTTTGATGTGTAATACCAAACAACACTTAATGAGAGAGGGAGAGAGGAGAGAGAGAGAGAGAGAGAGAGAGAGAGAGAGAGGGAGAGAGAGAGAGAGAAAGAGAGAGGGGAGAGGGAGAGAGAGAGAGAGAGAGAGAGAGAGAGAAGGGAGATAGAGAGAGAGAGAGAGAATGCAGTGATAGCCTTACCGTTTAACTTCTGGAGGGTTGCTCTGTGACTGCACTTGTAACTTGTCGCTTGAGTTCGCCGTACACTCGCCAGACCCGTCGTTTACTTGTACCTAATATAAGAATATAACACTAATATAATATAAGAATATTTGTTTTAGATACCTTATATTAATAAGGTTAAAACGGGTAATAATATAAATATTTTTATGGTAAGGAGAGAGACGTACGTACGGACGTAAATAATATGCAAAGTAAATACATATTGGACAGTTAACAATATACAATAAAGGTACAAAAAACGTGAGAATTTTACTGACTCAGTCACGCGTATAAAGATAAAAAATAATATAATAGAAATAAAAATAAAAATAATCTTTATTCAAATAAACTTAATGCAAGCACTTTTATACAATAGTCATATTTTTTATTCTATCACTCAATCGGAACGCAGATTCATGACAAGATGAATGAACAAGAAACTTGTGTGTTGCTCTTTAGAATAGATTTTTTTAATATAAATAATTACACAATAACAAGTAAGAGGCATGCGATGATATAAGAATTAGTAATGTATTGTTTGTTTTCCGAAATATCGACTCATACACCACTGTCCTTAGTCGCCATACAAAGATGTACGCCGCACATGACGCCAGCAGTGTGCGCTAGAGACGTCATAATGCTTCCTTCTCTTTCACACATATAATGTAACAAATGCGTCCGTGTTTGCTAAGTTAGCGTAAAGTTGTGGGAGTATCGTTTCCAAGTAGCTATTACCTGTACCGCGGCGTTACTGGCGAGGTTGTCGTGGGCGTCGGGAGTGGCTTGCGTGGCGGATGTGGCGAGCGTGGCAGATGTGGCGAGTGTGGCAGCTGTGGCGAGCGTGGCGGCGGCGGCGGGCAGCGGCGTCAGTGGCGGCAGCGGGCTCGCCAAGCTCTCTGAGTGTTGCCGGTACAGCGTCACGCATCTGTGCAGTTTTTTTTTAATACATTACATAGCATTTCATATGCGCAACGTACGCAGTTTTTAGTAGTCAAGCATATATTGCGTACAGTTGAATTTACAAGCAAGCTGTGGATTATGCACGCTCGTTATCATTTTTATATATCGTTAGCAAAACAACGTTTGCCGGGACAATTTTTATATGTTTGGTAGTTGTTCGGGTTGTACCGAAACTATAAAGATTCTGATAGGTAGACCTGATAAATGATACTGATAGAAACTTGATTAAAACTGTATATTGAAACTTAAAATATAACTGATTAATGAATGTAATGAGTACGCGCGTCGTCCTTGATGACCGAATGCGAACTGATTTTAATGAAATGTGAAATGTAAAATAAAATGTTAATGTTGCGAAATAATGTACGATGCTAGCTCGTACATATTCCCGGGCGCGAAAGAAGATGTGAATGGGGATGCTGTGGTTGTGACCTTATGGTAGGTAACTGACATATACAAATTTTAAATAAGTATCTTTTATTAATATTATAAAAAAAAACAGCATTTGTAAATACTGACTTATTCAGTCGGTTCTTACTTACTCGGTCAGTTGTCTGTCTGTATCTACAGAAATTTTAAATTTGGATCGGTAAATACAAAGATATGTCTGTAATATAATGCAACACTCATATAAGAGTACACATTTCTTCAAAGTAGAGTGTGTGGCGCACCTGTCACAGGGTCCCTGCTTGGCGGCGTTCTGGTGGCAGCCGGCGGTGGTGATGGTGACCAGCTTGTGCCCCACCAGCCACGTGGCGGACTGTCCGCCCGTGAACAGGAAGTCAGCGATGTCGGAGCGCTGCGGCTTGACGCTGCAGGGCGAGGAGGTGTACCGCGCCAGCAGGTCCACGCACGCCTCCGTCAGCTCCACGTGGAACGCGGCCGACGGCGAGCCGGCCGCGCCCGCCCCCGCGCCCCCCGCCGCCGCACCCCCGCCGCCCCCCACGCCCCCCGCGCCGCCCGCCGCCCGCCCGCCCCGCGACACGCGCGACCCCTGACACAACGCAAACAATATGTTCATTAATAATGTCTCCCGCAAACAGATTCTTACAATAAATCTGCTAAGGGTTTTGATGAGCCGATCGCAAAGAAAAAATATAATTAATTTAATTAAAAATTAATCGACTATTAAATTGTCTTTAAAAATATGCTTAAAAACACTTGGCTTGTATTAGTACAAAGTAAAGTAATCCTGACTTAGCACTATAAAACAGGCAAAAATGTGTAAAATGAGTGGTGAATCAAAAGATTCTATTTAAATATAGTAAGATGTACAATTAACACATACGAGACTAGAACTCCGCTGCCTATTGGAGGAGTCCTCGTTGGCGGTGGGCGGCTGGAAGTTGGCTCTGCTGTACTGCAGCTGCTCCTCGAACGGCATTATTATGTAGTTGTGAAGACCCTGTACATTCAGGTGCAAATCCTATTTAATTTCTGAACAGGAAAATTTTGAAGTTACATTAAAGGTTATAAAAAATGGAAGCCAAAAATGAAAGTTCTTAAGCCGATAACAATAAAAAGAAACTAACAAAAAAGGTACTATACAGTGTAATTGCGTAAGATTATACTGACGTGTATGATGAATCGCACGAAGTTCCTCCGGTATGAGAGGCGGCATTTGAGGAACCAGGCGGCGATGACGTGGTGCGCGAGCGAGACCACGTAGTGGTTGTACCGTGAAGGGTTCGTGTAAGGCAGCAGTATCGCGAACACTGACATGTACTGGTCTTCTACAAACGACGCGAACACCATCGGCAGCCGTGTCAGCGCTGCACATAAAACCAACCAATTACGATTTGTACCGTTGAAGTTAGGAAGTGAAATTAATGGTAGTCATGGTATAAAATCAGTGCAAGTCTGTAGAGTCGCAGTGAATTATGTCAAGGATCCGTCGTCGTGTATATTCCTCAAAGTCTTATGAATATGTTTCTAGAGATTATATCATAAAAAAATATAATTCGATGTAGGTGTATATCAGTTAATGTTTCAAAGGCTGGCTACGTATAATTTCATTAAAACTGTACACTAACTTGACAGGAACTCCAGCATTGGACTAGCGATGGCTTTGGTGTCTGATATCTTGGATAGGTCGAGCAGCACCTCGGGCAGCATCTTGACCATCGTCTCGCGCATCTCGAGCGTGAAGATCGTCAGCGCATTGATATAGGGTTGCGGCGTTCGGAGAACTAATAGACAGATATCGAATATCAGTTTATATTTAGGAATAAATGTGATATATAGAAAGTAAGTAGGCAAGTAAAGATACTGACCCATGCCGTACTTGAGCAGGCAGCGCACGATGCGCTGCTGGGTGTGCGGCTCCAGGAACGCGTGGTACGGAGCTAGCGCGGCCAGCGCCGGCAGCACAGCGCCGTGCAGCTCCGTCAGCGGCGGACGCCGCGCTTCCGTAAAGTGCAGGTTGCGGTCTGTTACCTGCGCAAGGGTTAGTACGGAACGTGAGTACGGAAGTACGGGAGTAGAGGGGCAAGTTCACGGGAGGGGGGCATGTACCGTGGAGTAGTGTGGAGGCGAGTCCACTTCTTGCGCGTGACGAGGTCGGCGGACGAGGTCGTCCAGAGCGCGGTGCCTCTGCGCCAGCAGCGGAGGGGGCGGGTCGGGGGCGGGGCGCACGTACCATGGAGCAGAGCGTGGAGGCGAGCAGGTCGACGTCCTGCGCGCGGCGGCCCAGCGCCAGCGGCGGAGGGGGCGGGTCGGGGGCGGGGCGCACGTACCATGGAGCAGAGCGTGGAGGCGAGCAGGTCGACGTCCTGCGCGCGGCGGCCCAGCGCCAGCGGCGGAGGGGGCGGGTCGGGGGCGGGGCGCACGTACCATGGAGCAGAGCGTGGAGGCGAGCAGGTCGACGTCCTGCGCGCGGCGGCCCAGCGCCAGCGGCGGAGGGGGCGGGTCGGGGGCGGGGCGCACGTACCATGGAGCAGAGCGTGGAGGCGAGCAGGTCGACGTCCTGCGCGCGGCGGCCCAGCGCCAGCGGCGGAGGGGGCGGGTCGGGGGCGGGGCGCACGTACCATGGAGCAGAGCGTGGAGGCGAGCAGGTCGACGTCCTGCGCGCGGCGGCCCAGCGCCAGCGGCGGAGGGGGCGGGTCGGGGGCGGGGCGCACGTACCATGGAGCAGAGCGTGGAGGCGAGCAGGTCGACGTCCTGCGCGCGGCGGCCCAGCGCCAGCGGCGGAGGGGGCGGGTCGGGGGCGGGGCGCACGTACCATGGAGCAGAGCGTGGAGGCGAGCAGGTCGACGTCCTGCGCGCGGCGGCCCAGCGCCAGCGGCGGAGGGGGCGGGTCGGGGGCGGGGCGCACGTACCATGGAGCAGAGCGTGGAGGCGAGCAGGTCGACGTCCTGCGCGCGGCGGCCCAGCGCCAGGCCGCGCGCGGCCAGCAGCGGCGGCAGCGCGCGCAGCACGGCGGACAGCACGTGCCAGTCGTGCTCGCGGGTGAGCGCGGCGGACAGCGCGCGCGCGGCGCGGCCGGCGGGCAGCAGCGCGGGGGCGGGCGCGGGGGCGGCGGGGGCGGCGGCGGGGGCGGCGGGGGCGTCCCGCGCGCGGCCCGCGGGCTCGGCCACGGCCAGGTGCGGCGAGCAGCGGGGCCGCAGCCGCAGCGCCGCCGCGCCGTACACGGGGGCTCCGCTCGCGTCGTAGCAGAACCCCACGCAGTTGGACGCGTTCGCGCGCAGACCGAACACCATGTCGAAGATCTGCATTACGATGCGGTGGAATTCGTTAAAGTTATCGCTGAAAATTTGATGAATCTTGTTCGTTGACGGTCAGGTCTGATAACTTTTCTTAAAAGTTAGAACGTATGAAATATAAACACTGAGATTACACGAAGACTTTGACGATGAAAATAAATATTATATCACATTTCACGTAATCATTAAAATTACATTTCGTATAACATTCATCATACAATCGTCTTGTTAAGTTTCAAGTATCGGTGCGTACCTTGAGCCGTATGTCGGGGTGGTGCATGAAGACGGCGGGGCGGCGGTAGTGGTGGTCGAGGTGGTCCAGCAGCACGAGGCAGCAGCGCGCCGCCAGCGCGCCCGGCGCGGCCAGCAGCTTGTCGTGCAGCAGCTCCAGCAGCCCGGCCGCCGCCAGCCGCAGGTCGCTCACGTCCGCCTCCGCCGGCAGCGGCACGTCCGCCACGAACATCTCGAACGGACGGTTCAGGATCTGAGGGCGCAAACGACATATTACGGTAAAAGGATATCGCAACCTATGAGATACCGGGGGTTTGAGGCCAGACAAAAAACTAGCGACCCATTTACATAATCCCTCTGGTATTTCTTACGGGGGCAAATTCCATAGAAGACCTTGATGCCAAACACGAACAAATGTTTTCGGTTTGGAGGTTTGAGGCGGGGCGGGGCGGGAGGTACCTTCTCGAGCAGGTCCACCACGTCGGTGCAGGGGTTGGGCGCCAGCGAGCGCGCGAGGGCGGGCAGCGCGCGGGCGGCGGCGGCGCGCAGGGCGGGGCGGGGCGGGGCGGGGCGGGGCGGGGCGGGGCGGGAGGTACCTTCTCGAGCAGGTCCACCACGCGGTGCAGGGGTCGGGCGCCAGCGAGCGCGCGAGGGCGGGCAGCGCGCGGGCGGCGGCGGCGCGCAGGGCGGGGCGGCGGCGCGCAGGGCGGGGCGGGGCGGGGCGGGGCGGGGCGGGGCGGGAGGTACCTTCTCGAGCAGGTCCACCACGTCGGTGCAGGGGTCGGGCGCCAGCGAGCGCGCGAGGGCGGGCAGCGCGCGGGCGGCGGCGGCGCGCAGGGCGGGGCGGGGCGGGGCGGGGCGGGGCGGGAGGTACCTTCTCGAGCAGGTCCACCACGTCGGTGCAGGGGTCGGGCGCCAGCGAGCGCGCGAGGGCGGGCAGCGCGCGGGCGGCGGCGGCGCGCAGGGCGGGGCGGGGCGGGGCGGGGCGGGGCGGGGCGGGAGGTACCTTCTCGAGCAGGTCCACCACGTCGGTGCAGGGGTCGGGCGCCAGCGAGCGCGCGAGGGCGGGCAGCGCGCGGGCGGCGGCGGCGCGCAGGGCGGGGCGGGGCGGGGCGGGGCGGGGCGGGAGGTACCTTCTCGAGCAGGTCCACCACGTCGGTGCAGGGGTCGGGCGCCAGCGAGCGCGCGAGGGCGGGCAGCGCGCGGGCGGCGGCGGCGCGCAGGGCGGGGCGGGGCGGGGCGGGGCGGGGCGGGAGGTACCTTCTCGAGCAGGTCCACCACGTCGGTGCAGGGGTCGGGCGCCAGCGAGCGCGCGAGGGCGGGCAGCGCGCGGGCGGCGGCGGCGCGCAGGGCGGGGCGGGGCGGGGCGGGGCGGGGCGGGAGGTACCTTCTCGAGCAGGTCCACCACGTCGGTGCAGGGGTCGGGCGCCAGCGAGCGCGCGAGGGCGGGCAGCGCGCGGGCGGCGGCGGCGCGCAGGGCGGGGCGGGGCGGGGCGGGGCGGGGCGGGAGGTACCTTCTCGAGCAGGTCCACCACGTCGGTGCAGGGGTCGGGCGCCAGCGAGCGCGCGAGGGCGGGCAGCGCGCGGGCGGCGGCGGCGCGCAGGGCGGGGCGGGGCGGGGCGGGGCGGGGCGGGGCGGGAGGTACTTCTCGAGCGGTCCACCACGTCGGTGCAGGGGTAATCGCCAGCGAGCGCGCGATTTCGGGCAGCGCGCGGGCGGCGGCGGCGCGCAAATTCGGGGCGGGGCGGGGCGGGGCGGGAGACCTTCTCGAGCAGGTCCACCACGTCGGTGCATCGCCAAACAGCGCGCGACAAATGCGCGCGGGCGGCGGCGGCGCGCAGGGCGGGGCGGGGCGGGGCGGGGCGGGGCGGGAGGTACCTTCTCGAGCAGGTCCACCACGTCGGTGCAGGGGTCGGGCGCCAGCGAGCGCGCGAGGGCGGGCAGCGCGCGGGCGGCGGCGGCGCGCAGGGCGGGGCGGGGCGGGGCGGGGCGGGGCGGGAGGTACCTTCTCGAGCAGGTCCACCACGTCGGTGCAGGGGTCGGGCGCCAGCGAGCGCGCGAGGGCGGGCAGCGCGCGGGCGGCGGCGGCGCGCAGGGCGGGGCGCGCCGGGGCGGCGCGGGCAGGTCCACCACGTCGGTGCAGGGGTCGGGCGCCAGCGAGCGCGCGAGGGCGGGCAGCGCGCGGGCGGCGGCGGCGCGCAGGGCGGGGAGCGCGTCGAGGGCGCAGGCGGCGAGCGCGGCGGGGGCGGGCTCGTCGGGGGGCCGGGCCCGCAGGAGGGCGGCGAGCGCGTGGAGGCGCACGGCCGCGCGCTGGTCGCGCCGCACGTACCGCTCGGCGCGCGCGCGGCCCCCCGCGGAGATCACGCGCATCACGGACGCCTCCTGCGTGCGCACCGATCCAAATTATTGAAACCGTAGGTTTACATTCTTGAAGTGAAATTTCGATAATAGATCTCGTATATAATACGTCCCGTATTATGATGATCACGAAGGAGCGTTACGGTGACGTCGTAGACGATATTGCGTCGAGACAGAAGCGATCCGTCAAAGCTTCGGTTTCGCTCCCGGCGCCGAATCCGAAACGGTCCATCTGCCTATCTTAGATCGTCGTCTCTTTTAAGACACGGTCCTCGCACCTCCGCAGAACATGCTCATACCGAGTCAATATGTCACTACGCGATTTATCTATAACTGATGCAATTTTCAAACTTCCTCCTATATCCCAATTATTCTGTCATTCCTGTTTACCCCAAACATACATATCAACATTCGCATTTCTACCATATGCACACGTCTTTCATCCATTCCCTAAACTTGTACGGAGACACTATGTATTTGATATTGTACCGGCCGCTCGAGTCCGCAGTAGTCGACGAGGTCGAGGAGCGCGTCCGGGTCCCCGTGGTACTGGCCGGCGTCCTGCAGCTGCTCCAGCGACGTGATCAGCTCGTGCAGCCGCGTGTGGATCAGCTCGTTTGGCGGGTCGAACGCTCCTGTGTACACACCATATATCATTAGTTTGAGTAAAAAAACGTATTAAATATTCACATATATAGACGACATATCGAAAGAAGTCTTGCCCTTTGGACAAAATTGGACTATACTTTACAAAGTAAACACAATACGTAAACAAAGCAGAGCAATAATGAATTAAAAATAACAGTTTGGACTATCTCTGAATAGAGTCTAAGAAATTCAACGCGTCCGTACGCAAATACGAAATCACGGAACGACCACTGCGCAAAAAAGCAAGGATAATCCGACGCGAAACCTAAGAATAGACTAAATTAACTTAGTATTTGACCACACCTAAGTATAATTTGTTTTTAGACTAGACTAGACGAAGAAGGAAAAATGTTGGGACAATTGATACGGCACGATGATTTCATGGAAATTATTAATGAGGGAAAAATAGAAGTAAAGAGCGGGAGGGGAAGACCAAGGCACAGCTACATCAAACAAATTAAGGAGAAGATGGGAGTCGTGTCATATCAGGAATTAAAGAGCATGATGGAAGATCGCGGAAAGTGGCAAGAGCTCCACCGACAAGAGCGTAGCTCTTAAATTATGAATGAATGAGACGAAGAAAATGGATTCTTAAACCAGATTCCTCGATTCCTTGTCATCATTGATAATTGGGATCTCTAAAATATGGTCGAGTGCAGTGATGGCTGGCTCATCCGTCATACTCGTGAACGAGTGCTGCTTGTAGGGACTGGTCTGCTCTTATCACTGACTGATTTAGTCCTATTGTGTTTTTATATTTGAGCCTAAATAATAAATTAGTGCTGGTTGGTAGTTTGTATTCACACGTTTCGACTTGTAAAATGTGAACTTACAAGGATTGTTTAAAAGAGCAACACACAAGTTTCTTGATTATTCTTCTTGTGAGGAGACAGCTTTCCGAATGAGCGGTAGATTTAAGAGAAATATTTGACTATTCAAAAGTGTCTAAATTAAGTTTATTTGAATAAATGATTTTCTATTCTATTCATCATATACTGGTCCAGGATTATTATAGGACATATTATCATTTCTCTAATATATGTTTTAGTTGACGTTATACTTACGGTCCTGGTCTATGATGGTGCGTATGATCTTCAGTATAACATCCCAGGCCGGTTCCGATAGGTCTGTCGGCATCCTCGTGACCAGACTTTGGAGTCCCACCACCACCTCGTATGTAACTACCTGGTGATTACTGCTCAATGCCTATAACAGTTTATATATTTTATTTACTTATTAAAGGAAAATCAATACTTAATAAAATCAACATAAACGTCACACTAAGCCACTGACAGGCTTTCACAAATAACAACAGACTAATTCTAAAAAATTTACATCCTTACATATAAATGCAACAACACATTATAAAGTTAACAGAGAATATGAAATTAATTAACAAGAGTACAGTAACAAGTAGTGAATTTACACAAATATATACATATATATGATCTTCAATAATAATTAATTGTTATTTAAAGAAGGGCTCACTTAGTTGGTGTCTCGCTGACTTAATATTATTAGAAAATAGATCTGTATTAACTTTTAGATATTTTATATATCAATATTTTTATTTCGTTCATTTTAATGTGAAAAAATCGTATTATTGTTAGTTCCTATAATTCACGATACGATTCCTTTACGAACTGATCTGATCTTCATGACATCCACTTGTGCCCCGCCAGCGTAAACCGTCAGCGAGGGCGGGAGCAACACTTTGTTATCATCAATGGAATAAATGTGGGTGAGTGTTTGCAGACCTTGAGGAAGGCGGGCAGCACGGCGAGGCAGAAGTCTTGGAGCGCGTGGACGCGGCTGGCGCCCCACAGCGCCGTGTTGATGTAGAACACCGCGCCCTGCAGCAGGCCAGCCTCCCGCGACGCGCCCAGCAGCGCCGCCAGCCGCGCCAGCGCCGCCGCGCCGATGTCCGCGCCCAGCACGATGCGCATCAGCTGCACACACACACACACACACACACACACACATCAACACACGCCCCGCCGCGCCGATGTCCGCGCCCAGCACGATGCGCATCAGCTGCACACACACACACACACACACACATCAACACACGCCCCGCCGCGCCGATGTCCGCGCCCAGCACGATGCGCATCAGCTGCACACACACACACACACACACAACACACGCCCCGCCGCGCCGATGTCCGCGCCCAGCACGATGCGCATCAGCTGCACACACACACACACACACACACACATCAACACACGCCCCGCCGCGCCGATGTCCGCGCCCAGCACGATGCGCATCAGCTGCACACACACACACACACACACACACACATCAACACACGCCCCGCCGCGCCGATGTCCGCGCCCAGCACGATGCGCATCAGCTGCACACACACACACACACACATCAACACACGCCCCGCCGCGCCGATGTCCGCGCCCAGCACGATGCGCATCAGCTGCACACACACACACACACACATCAACACACGCCCCGCCGCGCCGATGTCCGCGCCCAGCTCGATGCGCATCAGCTGCACACACACACACACACACACATCAACACACGCCCCGCCGCGCCGATGTCCGCGCCCAGCACGATGCGCATCAGCTGCACACACACACACACACACACATCAACACACGCCCCGCCGCGCCGATGTCCGCGCCCAGCACGATGCGCATCAGCTGCACACACACACACACACACACACAACACACGCCCCGCCGCGCCGATGTCCGCGCCCAGCACGATGCGCATCAGCTGCACACACACACACACACACACATCAACACACGCCCCGCCGCGCCGATGTCCGCGCCCAGCACGATGCGCATCAGCTGCACACACACACACACACACACATCAACACACGCCCCGCCGCGCCGATGTCCGCGCCCAGCACGATGCGCATCAGCTGCACACACACACACACACACACACACACATCAACACACGCCCCGCCGCGCCGATGTCCGCGCCCAGCACGATGCGCATCAGCTGCACACACACACACACACACACACATCAACACACGCCCCGCCGCGCCGATGTCCGCGCCCAGCACGATGCGCATCAGCTGCACACACACACACATCAACACACGCAAATCTCCTTGGGTAACTCTTTCTGTACTAGCTACTCGCCCCGGCTTCACACGTGCATTATATATATAAACCTTCCTATTGAATCATTCTATTCGTTTTATGGAAATTGCACACAACAAATTCCCAGAGTCTGTACTCAATTTGCCAGAAAAAAAAAATCAAATGTATTATAAAATATTTTCTTTGTAAAAAAGCTTATTATAAAATTGAAGAATTTATAAATGATAATAATGTTTTTTGTAGGAAATATCTAACTTAAAATTCATAGCGCTGACAATGTTATCTGATTGAACAGAGATTAAGTGCGTAGCGGCTTCTATGTTGATTGTCGCATGCCTAATCCTTGTTGTTAATTAAATATAAGTATCTTGCTCATTCTTCTTGTGATAAGTCTGCATTCCGAATGAGTGGTAGAATAAAAAAACTTGACTAGTCAAAAGTGCATATATTAAGTTTATTTGAATAAAGATTATTTCTATTTCTATCTATAAAAAAAACCCGCTTCAAAATCGGTCGGACGTACTTTTTTTGGCATGTAGCTAATATAATAAGGAGTATCTTAGGCTACTTTTATTTTAGAAAAATAAAGTTATATTTTCCACCCGTCGAAGTCGTGTGTACAGAAAAAAAACAGCTAGTTTGCCATAAAATTATTCGTGTTAAGACCCGGTTAATAATTTAAATAATGTATATTAAACACGACAGCTTAAAAGTAATCGTCATCATGTATGCAGTGTAGAGAGAGGTAAAGTTACCTTCCAGCTGTGCTGGCTGTGGTGCTCGAGGATGACGGTGCGGCAGAGCGCCGCCACGAAGGTCGGCAGCGCGTCCCTCGGCAGCAGCGAGTAGCACACCACCGCCTCCAGCAGCGACAGCGCGCTCTGCACTGAGGCCGCCTCCGCGCTGAACGAGCACGCATGGCACGCCTGGCTGCGGCCACAACACGCACTCACACACACACACGCAACGCTAGGGACACTCTACTACTCTTCTACGGTACGTACATACTAATCAGGGGCGTAGCGGCCGTCGTATCTGCCGTATCAATTATACGGGGCCCCCGGGCCCCGACGTAAGCAAAAATATACTTCCCAATTTATTTTTTATTTCACTATTTTTTTTTTCCGCATCAGTTATAAATGATGTAATAAATCGGTTTGCGGAAAAATGTGCAAGGAGAGTGTATACTTAATTTCGATTGTTTGTAAAATTTTGGAAAAAGTGACAAATAGATATTTATGATGAATAAATATTTATTTTAATTTTATACAATTCTTTTTTCTTTTGTGAGAAATCATTAACACAAACAAATTTTTATATAGGGGCCAAGGCACGCTACGCTTTGATACTAATATGCCGAGAGAGTTTCGCTCTGAACATTTTCACGATCACTAAGAGTTACTTTATAATAACCTGCCAGAATCTGTTCTAAATCTGACGGAGAGGCGAATCAAATCTTATTTATAGATGACAACAATATCTAGTAAAAAAAATAGGTTTGTTTGTGGACAATATTTTCCTTTTCTTATGGCTTCCCTGATTTATATAATTCAGAAATATGAAACTAGTTGATTTCTGTAGAACCACCGTGCACCTAATCGCTCCCCCGTCCCGTATCCGTCAAGTTAAGCGGAAGTTGGCCTTCAGCCGCTCCATAAGTCCTTCTACGGGTCTGAATCTATACTGGTATATAGATTCAAAACGTTTTGCCATATATGTAGATTTGAGTACTAATTGCTTATTTTTTAATAGCGATATTAGTACTCAAATCTATATGGCAAAACATTTGCTGGGACAGCTAGCAATATATGTGTTTACTTGACAATCCCGTGTACGATGTCCTCATCGAGGTATGCCGCGTTGAACTTGACGACGTTGATGACCAGCTGCAGGAACTCCACCAGGAGAGGAGAGGTCTGCAACTGCGGCAGCCACTCCAGCAGAAACGATCCAATCTGCATCATTAAATAGTTGATGTATGACTATGTGACCCACACAATCTGGATGCTATCTGTTTACGCCAGAAATATTCTATTAGCAACAATATGCAATATGTATAATTATTGCTAAGAAGATATTTTAGGCGCTTCGCAATTTATAATATATGTCAATATTATTTTAGATTCTTCATCAAATACACTACATATTATAAACAAAGTCGCTGTCGCTATCTGTCCGTGCCTATGTATGCTTAAATCTTTAAAACTACGCAACGGATTTTGATGCGGTTTTTTTATATAGATAGAGTGACTCTAGAAGTTTATATATACAATACATGTACACCCATGCGGCTGACAGCTGAGGCGAGTAGCTAGTTTACAATAAATCTTATTACAATATTTATTAAAAAAAAAACTTAAATTTAAACACTTTTGAGTAGCGAATTTCTACAATTTTTGAAACTTCATTTTGAAAACTAACTCATCACAAGACGACAGATTTTGAAGCGGTTTTTTAAATAGATAGAGTGATTCAAGAGGAAGGTTTATATGTATAATACATGTACACCCGTGCGATGCCGGGGTGGGTGTGATAAATGATAAATGATAAATGATAAATGATAATGTGAGTGATGTATAAATGATAAGTCCTGATTGCTTTCTAACTATTGGGTACACGATGTTTGAGGGTGGACTGAATATCGGTATAATATGTATATGTATGTTTTTTTTTATTATAATGGAACGGTGGACCTGCCTGCGCTAACGGTTTATGCTGGCGGGGACCAGTGGAGGATGATAAGATGAGCATGAGGTGAGGTCAGTAAGCCCATCGTGACAAATTCACCAAGAATTTATCACGATGGTTTCCAGGGGAAATCGCGTGGAGGTCAACCTGACATGGTACATTGCTAGCAATGAGATCATCAGTCCACATTACTAACAATCCCCTTTTCCTTTAACGAAAAAATATATAACTATGTATTATTATAGTTGTGTAGTATGCATAACACAAGCTTTAGCTAGCTTAACTTGGGTCTAGATGGCGCTGTGTGGATTGTCCTAAGATTATTATTATTATATTTACTAAAAGACAAACAATTACCTGTTCTTCAAAACACGTAATATTCTTTCCCGTATTGGTTAAAGCATGGAGCAGTCTAAATCGGAGTTGGGAGTCCTCTGGCGGGTGGTTGGCGTGTGACTTTTGAAGGTAGGTGAAGAAGATGGTCCGCATGATGGTGAGCTCGTCTGCGGGCCCGTCCGCCTGCCCTTCCACCAGGATGCGGAGGAATGTGAGCTCCGCATGGCGCGCCTCCGTGTTTGTGTCGTCCAACAGATCTCTTGTGCATATCCATAATTTCCTTACTGCGCCCTGAGGAAGTCGGAATGCATTGATTTAAATCTTTAGAAATAAAGCTCTATAATTGAAGTTCTCTACTTGACTGTATTTTTTAATATATAACACATAACTCTATTACTAGTATTCACTACATAGTATAAAACAAAATCACTGTCGCTATCTGTCCCTACGTATATACATATGCTTAAATCTTTAAACGCAATGGATTTTGAAGAGGTTTTTTTTTAATATATAGAGTGATTCAAGAGATCCACTTCAAAATCCGTTGCATAGTTTTAAAGATATAAGTATACATAGGGACGGACAGACAGGGACAGCTACTATGTTTTATAATATATAATGATTACAAAATGCTTATTGAGTTCAACATAAATCTGATCAAAATATTAGTTGTGACATTCCTATTATTGCATATAATCATGTTTTTTTATGCATGTGTCATTTAATAAATATAAATATAATAGAATTACCCTTAAATAAATTCAAAACATCTGTTAAATCATATTTTAATAATATATTTATTTATTAATATCAGTACAATTCACTATGTGTTATATGTATGTACCAAAACAAAAATCATATACTTGTATCAGTTATCTAGTACCCATAACACAAGCTTTAGCTAGCTTAACTTGGGTCTAGCTGCACTGTGTGAATTGTCCTGAGAAAAAATTACAAATTTCCATAGAAAAACATTCTTTTGTTCCATATTACACTAGTAAATAAAAAAACATATTGTTACTTAAAGAAACAGAATACAACAATGCCAACCTGCTCACATTTTTATTTCTATTTTTTAATAATTGTATATATTGTTTCCTTCACGGTTATAAAACAATTGTTATCATAAACAATAGAAACAATGTAATATAAAAGTTGGAATAGCATTTTGTACATTTCTTTACATTCTAATAAATAAATAACAAAGCATTCTTATATTCATCTGTTTTGTTATAATTTGGAGTTATATGTAAGATCTACTGGTAGTCTATACATATAAATAAAATTGGAGTGTCTGTTAGTAATATTGAAATAACTGTTTTTTACTGTATGCATATGAATATAAATAGGGTATAACACCAAAATAACATTTTTTACAATTTTTGTATGTCTGTCTGTTTGTTCCGGCTAATCTCTGAATGATTGACTTTGAAGGGACTTTTTTGGCAGGTTGTCTGATGTAATAAGGAGTAACTTAGGTTACTTTTATTTTAGAAAAATGAAGTTAAATTACAGACGGACAAAGTCGTGGGAACAGCTAGTTTTAAATATGGGAAAACATAGCAATACAATAAATAGCCCTACCATAATATAAATTTAAATATGATTGTATACTACACACATTACAATGACATCTTGCTACTATAGATGTATAACATTTTATAATGTAGTAAAGTTTTAAAAAAGTCTTTTTGTTGTAGTATTAATTAGTGATTAAATTGATAATAAATCATATTCTTCAAGCTAAATCAGTAATAGCATGAAATATAAATTCAAATTGTCCACAAAGTTCTTAGATATATATATATTTATATGCCAATAAAAATGCAATTAGATAAAAAGAGATAAAACTGATGGAGGCCTTTGATAAGTCACAACAACAAAGCGTCGAAATTTTCATTATTTCTCATACATTTATTGCTACCACAACAAAAAAATCTCAAAGTGGGTAAGGCATTCAGAACTATTTATAAACAGGAAGAGATCATAATAGCTGTTAGAAATTGTGGATGTTACATCAGAAATACTATTGAGGGTATGGCAATAATTAGTGGTTAGATATATTTATGTCTTACTTCTTGTATTCTGATGTTGTGTACTTTGTCGCCGAGATCCTTGAGGGCACGTAACCGTCGGTGTGGTGGCGATTCGGCGCTCAGTTCTCGCTCCAACTCCGGCGACACTATCAACTCGTTCCGCGCCGGTAGTGCAGCTGCATATAGTAAAAACCACCACATAAACCTCACGTTACACTTAAGAAGCTCCATTCTCCACGGCAGTAAACTGTACTACCTGTATCAGCCCAGAAAACGTACCTGATGCGCCCTTTTTGAAGAATACTTTTAACTTGTCTTGGAGCGATTTTGTGTCCTTGTCTCTAGATCCCATTTTACCGTTTTATTGATGATGAATGCCGATTATGAATGCGCTAAGGGTTATTACTAGGTATGGTGATTACCTATGGTTGAGAAATGGCAAGTAAAAAGACATATTTGTTAAAAAATATACTCAATACCGCTCCTGCTATACTATTCACCATTTGACAATTGTCTTTTACAGCTGACAGATCGGTCGGCACATAACGGTACGTTCGGAAATGAAAACAAAGGGAACAGTTCAGTATTCGAGTATAGTGTTTTGATTTGTAAATAGTCCGGTTTTCACTGCGACTGCAATGCAATTTATTCGAGTTATAAATTAATCAATTTTACGTTTTCAATATGAATCTCTTCCTTCTGTTTAAATTGTGTCTATTCCTTTTTTGAGCTATATACCGATTTCATATCTCGTGACATAACACGTCGTGTTGTGTAAGAATACTTTAAAATTTTCTTCTTTTTAATCTGTAACAAAATTGTATAGTGTTAGTTCTTTATTAAAATAACAAATAATAATCATAGGTAATTTACATTTCATTCAATAAAATAAATTTTACTTCATATTTATAAAATTAATTTTAATTTGTATTTACAATGGCAGATTATTAACTACTTGAATAATTATATGATTGATCATTATATTTTCTTATGATAAAATAAATTATTTGAATTTTAAAATAAATTAATTGAGAATTATCATAAAAAACTTATTTACTTATTAATAGTAATTATTTGAGAGCTAAAATAAGATTTTTATTTAGAAATGATGTTAAATATATCCATAGATATGTTTATTATGTTATTTTTATATACATATACGTAGATAATATAGGTAAATATAACTTATTGCTATCTGCAGGTATATGTAAATTATATCTTATATACGAAAACCTATCTTGGGAGGCTTGAAAAACATTGTATCGAGGTTCTTACATAAAATAATTCTATCAATGAATCATAGATGGCGTTAGTAGTATATAAAAATTTGTGACAATTTCGTATTTCGGACAGTATGGTAGACAGTCTTTTAGCAAATATTTACAATTCTATGATTGACCTATTACAAATAATTTTTATTATATTATTACATGAATGTCGAAAAAAATAGGTAAACATAATTTTTGCCAGACACTAAACAAACAGTTAATGCATATTGGATTGGTCTTACACATGAGCGTAAGACAATAGGTACACCGTAGTAAGCAAGCGCCGCAGTCGCACGATATAATCGAATTATACAAATTAAATCAACAAAGGCTTATTTAAGTTTATGTTCATTTATTGGTCTAGATTTTATGTGTATGACAAAGCGCGGGATATGTGAGGGGGTGAGTTTCATGAATAGACCTGTCCATTCTGTGGGTAAGTTAGGGTTGCCAACTTTTTTTGACAAAAAACATATAAACTCCAAACCGGGTAGAAAAAATAAAGTATTAGATTTTTTTTTAAATGTTATGTTTTTATTGCTTGTTTTACAATTAATATTTAAATTTAATAAAATAAACAATTCGTTTTTAATCTTCAATTATAAACAAAACCAGCGGATCATTTTTGTACAATTTCGTCGTTAGTGAGTGATATCTGTGAGCTGTGACAAATGTCACAACTCACAATTGACATCTAACATTTCGTTCAGTAATTATAAATAGTACCCATAATGAGTATTTTGTTTTACGCATCACAGTGAAGGTTGAAAATAAAGTATTTTTGTATACTTTATTTGTATGTAAAAGTATAATTACTAAAATATGGTTGGCAACCCGAGGGTGGGCCTACCTGCGTCTTATAGGTTCATATTTTTTATAGGTGTATCTATTACCGGAGAATTCATATTCAAATATTCATTCTTGTAATTAGCAGTTTAAAGGCACTTTTATAAGTCAATATAAAATACAAATAAGGTACACGATTCTTATAAAGTAAATTCTTTCTTACATAATAAGTGACGTATAAAAATAAATTACATATTTAGGATTTTTAAAAAGAAAACTATCACCATAAGCGGTGTATATGTACACATTATCATAATTAATAAATTAATAATAATAATAATCTCAGGAAAATTCACACAGTGCCATCTAGTCCCAAGGTAAGCTCGCTAAAGCTTGTGTTACGGGTACTAGATAACTGATACAAGTACATAGATTTTTTTTTCATAAATACATACATATTATACATAGAAAACACCCAGACCGATACAAACAATCATACTCATGAATACAAATGTTTGTGCCGTGCGAGGAATCGAACCTGCGACCATCGGACGTAAAGCGGTGTGGTAGACCGCTAGACCACCGAGGTCGTCAAATGCTTAAATCTTTAAAACTACGTGACGGGTTTTGAAAAGGTCTTTTTAATAGATAGAGTGATTCAAGAGGAAGGTTTATATGTATAATACATGTACATCCGTGTGAAGCCGGGGCGAGTCGCTAGTATTTTATAGAAAGAGATAATTATTCTCATGTACATTCATTAATCCATATTCTACTGTACTTAAATGTCTATGTAAACACAACGGAACGGTACGGAACACCACAAGTGCTTATAGTCCACGTGACTGATTGCAATATAATAAATAGGAAAAACATATGTTGTCTCACCAACTCACCTGTTTTTTTCGGTCGTCAAATATCGTCAGTGCTATGGATTTTAAGTTTTTCTATAAAAATATTATTGTCGTTAACGAATTCTTCAATTTTATAGTAAGTTTTTATTGCAAAGTTGAAGGACGAGATCTCTTTTAGAGATAATTCCTCGTTTCCAAACAAAATGTGTAACAGATATTCAAAACTTGTATTTAAAAGTGCAACAAAGTATATAATTTCGTTGTGCAAACACATTGATGTGCAATTCCATAGGCTCTTATATGTTCTTAAAACATCATATTTTAGACATTTGTAATTATACAACACGTTATGCAAAGACCCTTCCGATCGATCCCCCGTCCATCCCAAACGGGGATCGAAATTACGACGGCCTGAGCCGAGGTTCGAACCCCTATCGGTGCCCGCAGACTAAAGTCGTATCCGTCAGGCGGGAGTTGGCCTTCAGCCTAAGTCCTTCCTTTGGTTTGGAGTGCCATCTGCACTCGCCCCCTACCGCTCGGTGAAGCTGTAAAGGCCAGCTGCGGCCAACAGCATTTTTTTTTACACAGGGGACAAACGAGATTACGTCTATAGTAGCAAGATGTCATTGAAATGTGTGTAGTGTGTTGTCCACAAAGCTCTTAGATATACATATATTTATATGCCAATAAAAATGCAATTAGATAAAAAGAGATAAATCTGATGGAAGCCTTTGATAAGTCACAACAACAAAGCGTCGAAATTTTCATTATTTCTCATACATTTATTGCTACCACAACAACAAAATCTCAAAGTGGGTAAGGCATTCAGAACTATTTATAGACAGGAAGAGATCATAATAGCTGTTAGAAATTGTGGATGTTACGTCATCGTTTGTTCCCGCTAATCTTTGAAATGGCTGGACCGATTTTGACGGGATGTAATAAGGAGTAACTTAGGCTACTTTTATCTTAGAAAAATAAAGTAATGTTGCAAAATTCCACGCGGACGTCGTCGCGGGTATACATACAGGTAGTGGTATAATAAATCATGGTAGAGTGATCGCACACGTTTGACGTTGCGGTGACAATAACTACAAGGCCTGCTATAAATCCATGTCAAACAGGTATTTAGGGCGAAGGTTGATTGTGAGCTGTAAACCGTCTGTCGTGTCACGCAGGTGAGGGCAAATTGTCGACCCTCGTCACCGAGGCTAGATTAAATGCCCGTATATTACCTGCGGGGGGACATGAACCCGCAGCCGACGGCCGACCGCCGGGCACGGCGACGTGTCACGATCTCTCAAACATCTGTTCGTATTTCACACTTGAAAAACTTAGCATGAATTTTATCGGACTACTCTAATGCTTTATACCAGCTGCTGAGTTTCACCACCGTACCACCCGCCAGAAACTGAAATACCATCCTGATCATCTGGATGAATGGCGGTCTTCCACAGTACGGTTTTCTAGAAACTTTTTGCCTCGCACAACCACATTGTGGAATCACCTTCCAGCAATGGAATACCATTGCTGGAAGGTGATTTCCGAACCGATACGATATTGAAACCTTCAACATTCAACTCCTTCAACTTCACCATCTGGTGAGCCGCATGCTCGTTTGTCCCCTGTGTTATATAAAAAAAAAGCTTTTGCCCGCGGCTTCGCTCGCTTTGATTGACAAAGTTTCATACAAACTTTTATCCCCTTAGGGGTAGAATTAATCAAAATCCTTTCTTAGAGGATACCTAAGTCATAACATCTACCTACATGCCAAATTTCAGCCCGATCCGTCCAGTGGTTTGGGCTGTGCGTTGATAGATCACTATGTCAGTCACCTTTGAGTTATATATATTTAGATTCTCACAAAAACACGTTGCGCTTATAGTCAACAAAATATTTGCTACGAAATTTATTTCTCACATCGCCGTGAATACGGACTTTCGTACACATTCACACACAACGCCGTCACAAACTAATTCAATCAGCTGATTATCCAAGATGGCCGATAAATATTAAACAGACATTAAGTTCGTTTCGTTTCATGCAAAAATACTAAATTTATTAATTCGTAACAATTTTTGTTAATCCCGAAAATCCCGGGATTTGTTACAGAAAATCCCGAGATTTTCGGGATCGAAATTTCGACCGGGATCCTGGGCTCCCGGGATCAAATCCTCTAGTTACATTGTCAAGAAATGAAGATCATTTAGGTCTGGATTATGTATCGCAGTAGCAATTTCACAAGAGCATCCCCCCGCGTACACTTAGATTGTGGAATGAATTACCTGCCGAGATTTTTTTTACAGCTAATGGGGTACGGAGTTTTTTCAAGACGATATATAGATAAAACTTTTATTGCGTTAAAGGCACACACACAAGGTACAGTAATATAAAGAAACCCTTCTTTCAAATTAACGTTTCTTAAAGAGTCTTAAACGTGTCTTTTTTATACATGCAATACTATAGAAGAGATGCATCACATATTAATGGAATGACGAGCAAAAAGTAAAACGGCACCGATGTAGTTGAAGTATATTTTTGTATATAATTGACTTATGTCATATAGAAACAATATAATATTTATAAAAATATAGACACTAAAAAAGGTATATAAAATAGTTTCCAACAGTGTCCGAGAGGCTCTTAAAAGAGAATTGTATTTAAAAAAAATTGTACTGAACCAGCTTGATGTTGGTATGTACGTGTATGTTATTTGATCCTGTATCATAGCCTGCAATTTTTTTTTAAATTAAAAAAAAAAAGCGTCGGCAATGTGTTAGTGACATCCCTGATGTTACAGGGTTCTATAGGCTACGGTAACTGTTTACCATCAGATTGGCCGTATGCTGGTTTGCCACTATTATGGTATAAATAATGGTTTCTTATTAACCTAATTAAATGTAGATTTTACAGTCCTAAATATTACATTACGATTTCGGTATTTAGCGATAGATTTGATAGTGTAATAGACCTACATGAATAGAGATATTTTTATTTTATTTGATACTAGCTGCACTGCAATTTAACTTTAATTTTCTAAAATAAAAGTAGCCTAAGTTACTCCTCATTATATCAGCTACCTGCTAATAAAAGTCCCGTCAAAATTAGTCCAGCCATTTCAAAAATTATCCGGAACAAACAGACGGACAGACAGACAAAATTTGTAAAAAATGATAATTTTGGTGTATGTACCGTATTTATATTCATATGCATGTAGTAAAAAACGGTTATTTCAATATTACAAACAGACACTCCAATTTTATTTATATGTACTAGCTGCACTGCAATTTAACTTTATTTTTCTAAAATAAAAGTAGTCTAAGTTACTCCTTATTATATCAGCTACCTGCTAATAAAAGTCCCGTCAAAATTAGTCCAGCCATTTCAAAAATTATCCGGAACACACAGACAGACAGACAAAATTAGTAAAAAATGATAATTTTGGTGTATGTACCATATTTATATTCATATGCATGTAGTAAAAAACGGTTATTTCAATATTACAAACACACACTCCAATTTTATTTATATGTATAGATGATAACAGACTGACAATATGTACATAAAAATATTGATCTTATATACTAAATAACAATAGGAAAATGTAAGGTGGGGCGACACAGTTTAGACACGGCAGTGCTCAGTACACAATATAGAATTTGTCTTACTAGACATTATTAAATGGATGTATATATGTAGGTAACTGATAACCATACCAAATAGTAATATTATTTATTTGGCAGACGAGCACCGAATACAGCTAGAAACGCTTTTAAACTTTTATGTACGCTCGTAAAGAATAAGAGGAAATTGTAAGCCCATAATACAAAAAGTACTTAAGCGATATACTTAGTGAAATTGAATTTTTCCCCGGACAAAAAAAATTAAGACCGCAAGTTGTGTCGGCGCTGCGCGACGCGCACAAACTTTTAAACCCCAGCGAGGACCAGGCCAGATTGTTTGTCTCGCAGATTTCGCGTACATTTTTTTTCCATTAAGAGCCGATCTCTTAAGATGTCGATTGTTACGCGCATCAATTTGTTCAACGGTAAAGATTCCTTTCTTTTCTCTGATACAACATCGATTTGTTGTTTTTATTAGGGACGTCCCGGTGCGGGGCTCTATTACTCCTTGATGGCCGGCCCTTTCACCCGCCCGGTCTATCCTTCCTTGTACATATATTACAGAGTATATATTTGGGTAAGAGTCTGTCTTGGGTTAGTTTTGTGGTTTAGTGTAATAATTTTGACATATGTACAACTAGCTGTACCCACGACTTGGTCCGCGTAAAATTTGACCTTGACCAAATAATGAATAAAATATTTAATGACCCAATAAAAGCCAAATAAAAAAGTTTCATCGTTTTAGTTTAAAAAATGACGATACATAATTCCATACAATTCAAACAATAGCCTCAAAAATTGGTTGTAAACTTCTAGCTTCGAAAATGTCAATTTTAGCATACAACCTTTCATCCTCTCTTTCAACCCTTTACAACCCTTTTTTCGCAATAAAAAGTATCCTATGTCCTTTCTCAGGCTCTAGACTATATGTAGTGATGTCAAATTTGTCAGAATTAGTCTATTGTTATTTGTGAAAGCCTGTCAGTGGCTTAGTATGTTTTTTATACTGATTCAATATGTGTATGGTCAGTCAGTGGTTTTCCTTTAATAAATAAATAAAATTCTTCTAATTTATATTTTCAATTAGAAAATCAAATTTCTACTGTATAACTGTCCGAACTGTATTGTTTTACATTATTTACATTATTAACCGGGTCTTAACACGAGTAATTTTAGTATTTATCTATCTATTTATTTGCCATAAAATTATTCGTGTTAAGACCCGGTTAAAAATTTAAATAATGTATATTAAACACGAAAGTTTAAAAGCACCAACAGCGCACGTTCACGAGCTGTATTTATATATTAGAATATCATTTATTCAAATAAACTTACATTGTATTTTTTTTTTTTTTAATCCATACATTATCACAAGAAGAACAAGCAAGAAACTTGTGTGTTGCTCTTTTAAATAATTTATTCTTATCAGAAGTTTAAGTGTGTGACCAATTAGCAGCTGGTTAAACAATTAATAAGAGGAAATCGTCATCACGCAGCAGCAGTATGGGATACACAATTTATATATTTTAAATTAATTACTACAAGGTTCCACTGAAAATCATCGTTTGGGCATTACACCCCGGACACAAAGCTGAGTGGACACCAATTGGGTCGCAGCTGTATTTTATAAAATAACTAGCTACAGCCACTTTCGCACGGAAGTACATGTATTATATATATAAACCTTCCTCTTGAATCACTCTATCTATTAAGAAAAACCGCTTCAAAATCCGTTGCGTAGTTTTGAAGATTTAAGCATACATAGGGACGGACAGACAGCGACTTTGTTTTATACTATGTAATATGTTTTATGATTGTTTTGTATACGCCAAATAAATATATGTTTCTTTCTTTCAATTAAATATAAATTATGATAATTCCTGACATCTAAATATGTATAACTCAAAGGTGACTGACTGATATAGTGATCTATCAACGCACAGCCCAAACCACTGGACGAATCGGGCTGAAATTTGGCTTGCAGGTAGTTGTTATGACGTAGGCATCCGCTAAGAAAGGATTTTGATTAATTCTACCCCTAAGGGGATAAAATAGGGGATGAAAGTTTGTATGAAACTTTGTCAATTTTAAACCTATCGGGCTGAGACTTTGCATGCATAAATCTACTATGACGTAGGCATCCTCTAAGTAAGATTTCGATAAATTCCACCCCTAAAGGGTTATATTAACGCGAGCGAAGCCGCGGGTAAAAGCTAGTATATTATAGAATTGTCGTTAACAAACGAAATAGTAAGATGTTACTATTAATTTCATTCGTCCCAATTGTAAACGAGTTTGTAAATCGCATTTGTATCGCGCTTACTACATAGATAATATTTGTGATCCTCTTTCACTGGTACAGATTATCTCGGGATAAAAATAAACAGAGTCAGATAATCCGCGGAAACAAACTCATCCCGGGTCCATGAAAACCTCATTTGCAGCACGCGGTCCCTAAACATATCTAATTGTGTTGGTATAATGTTTTAAAAGGATTACTTCTCTCCTCAAATCGTCCGTAAGCGTTTAATGAAATTTTGTGATTATAAAGTATATTAAATTTTGTTGTATTAACATAAAAAGAATACGAGCTGAGTTTCTTGTCAGTTCTTCTCATCTCGAAATCATTCCGAACTGACGGTAGATTTGACATATCATAAGAGTCTGTAATAGACCTACATAAAAATATTTTGAATTTAGAATTACAAAAGATTTGGAGGCAAAGTAATTTTTTTTTAATTAATCTTAATTTTTTTTATGGTGATCGTCAAAATGATTATTGTAGAAAGTAAACTTATGAATAACTAAGCGTGGTATGACGTTTTTTTTTCTTTTTCGGTCTACTCTAATGCAGTTGGCCGTAGCTGGCTTTTACAGCTTCACCGGACGATAGGGGGCGAGTGCAGATGGCACTCCAAACCCAAGGAAGGACTTATGGAGCGGCTGAAGGCCAAATCCTGCCTGACGGATACGAGTTTAGTCTGAGGGCACCGCTAGGGGTTCGAACCTCGGCTCAGGCCGTCGTAATATCGATCTCCGTTTGAATTGGAAGGGGGATGAATCGGAGCGAGAGTTTAGTGCTCACTATAATCTATATTGATATTATAAATAGTTTGTTCGTTCGTTTGTTTGAGCAAAGTAATCTCACGAACTACTAGTTAGAATTGAAAAATTCTTATTGTGTTGGATAGTCCATTTATCGAGGAAGGCTTTAAGCTATATAACATTACGCTACGACTAATAAGAGTGGAGCTGCAATGAAAAATATTGCAAAAGTTGGGGAAATGAAACGCAGACGAAGTTGTGCTAATGTATCTATAAATAAAATTGGATTGCCGGTTGTAATATTAAAATACCGTTTTTTACTACATGCACATGAATATAAATATGTATGTACGTACATACACCAAAATAACATTTTTGAGAATTTTTGTCTGTCTGTCTGTTTATTCCGGCTAATCTCTAAAATGGCTGGACCGATTTTGACGGGACTTTTTTTGGCAGGTAGCTAATGTAATAAGGAGTAACGTAGGCTACTTTTATTTTAGAAAAATAAAGTTAAATTCCACGCGGGCGAAGTCGCGGTCAACTAATTTCTAATAAAATTATTTAATTTGATCATAGTGTGATGGACGTTTCAGCGATGAGATAAATCATTTTAAAGAGATAATAAGGCTTTCGTCGATTAATTTTATGAAATTATTACAACTTGTTGGAAATGTATTAAATTGGATATATTTTATATTAAATACTAGCTGTTCCCGCGACTTCGTCCGCGTGGAATATAACTTTATTTTTCTAAAATACTATAAAAGTAGACTAAGTTACTTCTTATTACATTAGCTACCTACCAAAAAAAAGTCCCGTCAAAATCGGTCCAGCCATTTCAGAGATTAGCCGGAACAAACAGACAGACAGACAACAATTGTAAAAAATATTATTTTGGTTTATGTACCGTATTTATATTCATATGCATGTAGTAAAAAACGGTTATTTCAATATAAACAGACGCTCTAATTTTATTTATATGTATAAATATATATAGCATAGGGGACAAATGAGGTTGCGGCTTACCTAATCGTAAGTGATGAACACTCGCCCCGGCTTTGCGTGGGTGTACATGTATTATACATATAAACCTTCCTCTTGAATTACTCTATCTGTTAAAAAAAACCGTCTACAGGCCTACAGCATTAGAGTAGTCCGAAAAAATCATCATAAATCCAATAATTCTTGTTGCGGGTTGATAATACGATGTTGCTGGTCGAGACGATGTATTTTACAGATGATGATAAACTGACAATGTGTACATAGAAATAATGATCTTATATACTAAATAAAAGTAGGAAAATGTAAGGTGGGGTGACACAGTTTAGATACAGCAGTGCCTAGTAGACAATATTGAATTTGTCTTACTAGACATTATTAAATGCAATTATTATTTTGATGTATCTAGGTGACTGTGTCCCATAGATATTCCCCCCTTGAGAGAAAAAAAAAATATCAATAGATCAAGCCTTATTGAATGTAAATAACTAACTTCCCTATTATATGTTGTTTGCAATGGAAGTGAGTTATATAATGGTAAATGGTAGGAATCTGTGAATCTAGTTGAGGCGGTCAGTTCCGCTACAGCGACGACTTTCTGACGCCGCGCCGATGTCACTATATTCAATACATCGAATAAATAAACTCACTCGCTAAAGACTTAGTTATGTAAGCGAAGCAATTGTATGATACTAGCACTTCAGCTTCGCACGGGTGTGCATGTATTATATATATAAACCTTCCTCTTGAATCACTCTAACTATTAAAAAAACCGCTTCAAAATCCGTTGCGTAGTTTTAAAGATTTAAGCATACATAGAGACAGACAGCGACATATGTAATGTAATGAAGATAGAATCTGAAATAACACACTAGTATGTTATTAAATTTATTTTTTACCGTTTTGACGGGACTTTTATTGGCAGGTAGCTGACGTAACAAGTTTTAGTAACTTAGGCTACCTTTATTTTTAAAAAATAAAGTGAAATTCCACGCGGACGATGTCGCGTGTACAGCTAGTATTACCTAAATTTGCATTTTTAAATAAGTGCCATAAGTCAAAAAGATGCCAAAGTTATGCTCAAGTGATCGCAAAATAAGTGCATCGTTGAAGGTATGCGACCCGACGTAAGTACGGCGGCGCAGAGGATAAGGGGGCTCGGGGATATGGGGCTCGGGGCTCGGGGGCGGATTGCAGGCGCATACTGTGCAGCCAGACCGATGGACCGTGCACTCGTTTAAAATTTGCATTACACATCGCGCTTGGCGACGCGCCAGCGAAATGGGAACCGTTCACATACACGGCAAATCCTCGATATCATAGAATACGAGCAGGAATCCGTCATACTCGTGAACGGGTGCTGCTTGTAGGGACTGGTCTGCTCTAATCACTATGACTGATTTCCTATTATTAATTGTTTAACCAGTTGGTTATATATTCAATATTTTTTCTATTTGAGTATTTAATTGAATTAGTGCTAAATGGAGGTTTGTATTCACACACTTAAACTTAAAAATGTAAAGTAATAATAAAATTATTTAAAAGTGCAACACGCAAGTTTCTTGCTCGTTCTTCTTGTGAAGAGACAGCTTTCCGAACGAGCGGTAGATTAAAAAATGTAATGACTATTCAAAAGTGCTTCAATGTAAGTTTATTTGAATAAATTATTTTCTATTCTATTCTATTCTATTCTATTCTAGGAATGTCAACCTTGCCTAAAGGGACTCCTTTTAATAAATAGTTAGTAAAATACAATACAAACAAATGATATTATAGTATATAATGTTATTTTATAGAATTAACTAATATATACATTATTCGACGACTATAGATAACTTGATAGCTGATACAAATACATAGATTTTTTTTTCGTAAATACATACATATTGTACATAGAAAACACCCAGACCGATACAAACAGTCATACTCATGAATATAAATGTTTATGCCGTGCGAGGAATCGAACCCGCGACCATCGGACGTAAAGCGGTGTGCTAGACCGCTAGACCACCGAGGTCGTCTACATATATAATTGACACGATAATTATAACATACACATCATTCAATGGTTATAGATGACTATAGAATGAATATAGAT
Organism: Achroia grisella; assembly: GCF_030625045.1. Classification (NCBI taxonomy): domain Eukaryota; kingdom Metazoa; phylum Arthropoda; class Insecta; order Lepidoptera; family Pyralidae; genus Achroia; species Achroia grisella. The sequence goes on along the minus strand of NW_026713018.1, from coordinate 254,292 downwards.
AACTCTCCTCTCCGATCGATCCCCGGTCTAATTCAAACGGGGACCGATGTTACGACGGCCTGAGCCGAGGTTTGAACCCCTAGAACCAGCGCTGTGACAATAAGCTATCACAGCATATGCTGTATGTGATGATTATTGCTAATTTACAACGTACAAGAGTAATTTTATTATAATACTATCAGTCTCGACACGCGTTGCTGTGGCTAAGGTTCCTGAATAAATAATATTGCGACTATAAATTGAGATGTAAGCTATCCTATCTTTCAAGTTGAATCTAATTGCACAAAATGTGCAAATCAAATTTGAAATCGGTTCAGTAGTTTAGGAGTCCATCGCGGACAAACAATGTGATTCGTAATTTTTATATATAAAGATTAGCAGTTTTCGCGACTTCGTTCGCGTGGAATTTAACTTTATTTTTCTAAAATAAAGGTAGGCTAAGTTACCCCTTATTACATCAGCTACTTCCCAATAAAAGTCACGTCAAAATCGGTCTAGCCATTTCAAAGATATGCACAAGCATGTAGTAAAAAACGGTTATTTCAATATTACAAATAGACAGTCCAATTTTATTTATATATATATATATTTATTCAATTCATAACTAGTTATTATAAATACCTTATAGACTAACATACATATAATATAATATTTAAAAACTAATACAATAATATTGTCTGTGTGATCACGGCACGAAGACGGCAATCTGTCCACGGTAGCGCCGATACACCACACCTTAAAAATAAGTAGACGGCCAGTTTATATATATAGATTATAAATATACGTTATTAGTTGACAATACATTTCGTTCTACTTCTTTTTCTTCTTGTGGAAATTGCAGTGGATGTGAACGGACCTTTACTCGCTGAGGGTTTAGCCGGCGCGGCGCCGTGTCGCTCGTGTCGCGCCGTGTCGCGCCGTGACGACGTTCCTATTGCCGCAGTAAAAATAAGTAGACAGTACTGTTTCTTTTATTCTTCTATTGAGTTTTAAAGTTTGCTCGCTATTTTCTGTATTGTATTTTTATTATGAAATTGGAATGGAAAATAAGCTGACGGTACATGATGGAAAGTGGTTTTTTTTAGTGGATGATAATGGAATGATGCACCCGCCTGCGCTAACGGTTTACGCTGGCGGGGCACCAGTGGAGAATCATCATCATCTGCTTCATCACTGCTGAACAAAAGCCTCCTCAAGGATCTCCACGACGATCGGTCCAGTGGAGAATGATAGGATAGTAATATCAGATTTAACCCATCGCGACAAATTCACCAGAAATTTATCAGGATGGTCTCCAGGGAACCGCGTGGTCAACTTGACATGGTACATTGCTAGCAATGGTCATCAATCCACATTGCTAACAGTCAGCTTTCCCCCTGATGGAAAGTGGTTACCGTCGCTTGTATACTTGAGTACTCCATGACTTCTCATTCGATACGTTCCTGGGCATAGTCATTATGTAGTGGAGTGAGAAGCAGATGTCATCCGCCGGAAGACAGTTCTACATTTTTTAAAATCGATTTAGGTGTTGTTTTGAAGTCCAGTTCACTAGTTGATGGATTTATATAATTTTGTTTAATTCCGCTACAATTACCATGTGTGAGACCACAAATATTCTGTGTGGAAACTTGACTACCGTTACGACCTTCTCTAATGGCGATCAGATTCCGACCGTTATTGAGTCTATACCCATATTGCGACACGTGTTTCGCCTCTGAACGAGACATCATCAGGTGTTGAATAGAGTTCAGATATAGCTTGGAAGTCTAGTGTTGACCGCGACGGTTTGGTCGCTGAACAAATAAAAAAAAACCTGATGGAAAATCGCACAAAGTGGCAAAAGCTCCACCGACAAGAGCGTGGTTCTTAAATTATGAATGAAAGAAAGAAGAAAGAAAGAAAGAAAGAAAAATATTTTATTCAGTGCAATGTAAAAAATACAATATAAACAACAACCGAAAAAAAAGAGCAAATAAAATGTACATATAATTAAACTTGAATGAATGAATGTATATACAACTCATAAATGGCACGGGTTGTCTATTGTATGTCAGAAAAGACGTATGTGTGAAATAGAAATAATATTTATTCAAATAAACTCATTACAAACACTTTTGAATAGTCATATTTTAATTCTACCACTCATTCGGAATGCAAATTCATCACAAGAAGAATGAGCAAGAAACTTTTTTTTTATAACACAGGGGACAAACGAGCATGCGGTTCACCTGATGGTAAGTGATTACCGCCGCCCCTGAGCACCCGCAACACCAATTGCAAGTACGTTGACGGCCTTTTAAAAAGGAATAAGCTCTTTTCTTGAAGGTTTCAATATCGTATCGGTTCGGAAATACCATTGCTGGAAGGTGATTCCACAATGTGGTCGTGCGAGGCAAAAAGGTCAAGAAACTTGTGTTGCTCTTTTGAAAAAAATTAAATGTGTTGAACTATATATGTACTATATGTTAATTATGTTAAACTATCACTGTAAAACCACATTTAATCAATAAATTTAATTTCATTCCATTTCATTGAGCATCCATAGAGCAGATGGCGATATTCAGTGGATTACATACAGCAGCAAATATAATTTACTCTCGTTTTGATCATACTTGCACGTTGGCGTAGGTCCTACTACAATTAGTGTTTAGTATTTTAACAGATTTTATTTTGGATATGTTTTTGCTACTATTATTCTATTTTTACTATTCTGTTTATTGTCTTATATTATCTACTAGCTTTTGCCCGCGGCTTCGCTCGCGTTTACTTATCCCCTTATGGGTGGAATTTATCAAAATCCTTTCTTAGGAGATGCCTACGTCATAGTAGCTTTATGCATGCAAAGTCTCAGCCCGATCGGTTTAAAATTGACAAAGTTTCATCCCCTATTTTATCCCTTTACCCTGAAATTAAAGAATTAACCAAAATCCTTTCTTAGCGGATGCCTACGTCATAACATCTACCTGCATGCCAAATTTCAGCCCGATCCGTCCAGTGGTTTGGGCTGTGCGTTGATAGATCACTACGTCAGTCACCTTTGACACCATCCGTTCAGTAGTTTTTGCGGGAAAGAGTAACAAATAACCATATTTACAAACTTTCGCGTTTATATTATTAAGTTTAAAAAAAATGAATATATTTTTACTTTACTGACCTACAAATATAGTATTTAGAATTTTTCTCAATTTAATGTATTTTTTTATAACGGATGTTAATACTCATAGTACTAACATCGCGCATGCTGCCATAATGTGCTCATCGTCCTACTGCGGCGGCGCGGAGTCCGTATATTTTGAATCTGTGGCGCGTTGCATTTTGCGCGGGAAACAATCTACAATTTAACTTCTTCTAAAGATATTCTTCAACTATTGTACTTCTGATCACTAATTTTTGTATACTGTTCTTCATTACTATATATAGCTGTAAATTACTATTATTAGAATAAACTACTTATATACAACCAAAACTGGCATATAAATAAAGCCCCTAATACATACCGCTAACAACGGATTTATCCGTTCGTACATAAATTCCTCACTTGGCTAGCTTCATAAAGGAATTCACTGCGGTGCTCGCTGATACATACAAGCCAACTGCGCATAAAAGTACATCCGTTTTTTTTAAATAAAAGTATATTAAATTTCCTACTATTATTTTGTATACAACGCGTGCCAAGTCACGGCAGCAGCCATTTCTATACTAAACTAGCTGTACCTGCGACTTGGTCCGCGTGGAATTCACCAAAAAAGTTAATTAGAGAATTTTTCTAAAATAAAAGTAGCCTAAGTTACTCCTTATCACATCAGCTACCTGCCAATACAAAAAATCGGTCGGTCAAAATCGGTCCAGCCATTTCATAAATTAGCCGGAACAAACAGATAGACAGACAGACAAAAATTGTAAAAATGTTATTTTGGTGTGTAGGGTACACACATATTTTTTAGGTCTACAAAACTGGATATCTTACAGAGTAGGTACATAACTTAATACACATAAAACAAACTATTTAAGTAATACATCCTACTAGATGTAGACACAGCATGCGTAACTTAATTTTTACACACACAATGACAAACAAATACAATAATAATTTGCATTAATTAAAAGAATTATGTTATGAAGCTTATTGTATTACAAGAAAATTACTATTTATTATCCGTTTAATATTTATTATATTCTATTTAAAATAAAAAATGCAAATTACAAATGTTTGTAATATTGAAATAACAGTTTTTTACTACATGCATATGAATATAAATACGGTGCATACACCAAAATAACATTTTTTACAATTTTTGTCTGTCTGTTTGTTCCGGCTAATCTCTGAAATGGCTGGACCGATTTTGACGGGACTTTTTTGGCAGGTAGCTGATGTAACTTAGGCTACTTTTATTTTTGTAAAATTCCATGCGGACAAAGTCGCGGGTACAGCTAGTATTAAATAAACTAAAAAATTAAAGAATCGACTGTTAGGCATTACGAAGTTCGCCGGATCACCTAGTATTTACACAAAAAAGTTTTTTTTCACAAAATGCTTTGTATGACGTCCGCTTATTGTGACGTGTTTGAAATGGATTCAACTGGGGGGAAGGCAATTGTTAGTCATGTGGACTCATGACCCCATTACTAGCAATGTACCATATCAGGTCGACCTCCACGCGGTTCCCCCTGGAAACCATCGTGATAACTTCCTGGTGAATTTGTCACGATGGGCTAACTGACCTGACCTCATGTTCATCTTATCATCCTCCACTGGTGCCCCGCCAGCGTAAACCGTTACCGCAGGCGGGTGCACAATTCCATTATCATCCATAAAAAAAAACGGATTCAACTGTATCTCTGTATACCTAGTTTTACCTATACACAATTAAAATAAAACTGCAACAGTAATTGTGAATGGCGGCGGAGTGGACGGTGACCTGACTGTGACCGTCGTTGAGGTGACTTTTTAATATGACCGGATAAATTAACCCTCATTGCGTATTCCATTCAGTGCAATCGGTTGGATTATGAATTGGTCGGAGTCCGCAGCTGGCTGTACTGTTTGAGACTTGGCGCCAGTCACAAGCGGACACACGACTACTCCATTTTTATATTTCAAATTCAAATTCAAATTCAAAAATCATTTATTCATGTAGGACATTTTAGCAGCTTATGAACATCAATTTTTTTATATTATAATTTTTTCCCTACCATCCAGTTCAGTATATAGATCCAATTGAGAAGAACTGGCAAGAAACTCAATTAAATTACTTTTTTTTAAAAGCCAGTTTATTTACAATGTAAATTTATATAGGTGTCTGTCTATGTTTAACATTAAATGAAAATCCCGAACATGAAAACTATTGCCATGCACGCTCGTCATTCAAGTAATCGTTTAGTGAGTAATAGGCCTTGCTCAGTAAATATGATTTAACAGATGTTTTGAATTTATTTAAGGGTAATTGCAGCATTTCCTTTGGTATCTTATTGTAATTTTTTATATATATTCCCATAAAAGACCTATTGACTTTTTCTAAACCTATTGACTCTTTTCTTGAACAGAGATTAAGTGTGTAGCGGTTTCTATGTTGATTGTCGCATGCCTAATTCTTGTTGTTTTTAATTAAATATAAGTAAATCAATATTTATTTAAAAGAGCAACACACAAGTTTCTTACACATTCTTCTTGTGATGAGTCTGCATTCCGAATGAGCGGTAGAATAAAAAAACTTAACTATTCAAAAGTGCTTATATTAAGTTTATTTAAATAAAGATTATTTCTATTTCTAAACGATACTTGGGGACAGCAAGTTTGTCTTTAAATCTAGTGTTAATATTAGGAATATTGCTGTTTTTTGGAAATGGGGCAAGAGGCTTCTAATGAATTTGCAGCCTAACTTTGCAGCTTCACTAGACGATATCGTAATATATCATTACTTTAAATGAAGACGTGTAGCATTCTACGAAACTATATAAATGGAAATAATCTTTATTCAAATAAACTTAATATAAGCACTTGAATAGTCAAGTTTTTTTATTCTACCGCTTATTCGGTATGCTTATTCTTCTTGTGATGAATCTATCGTCACAAGAAGAATAAGCAAGAAACTTGTGTGTTGCTCTTTTAAATAAATATTGAATTACTTATATTTAATTAACAACAAGGATTAGGCATGCGACAATCAACATAGAAACCGCTACGCCCTTAATCTCAGTTCAATCAGATAACATTGCCAGCGCTATGAATTTTAAAGTTAGATATTTTCTACAAAAACATTATTATCATTTATAAATTCTTCAATTTTATAATAAGCTTATTTATAAAGAAAATATTTTAAGACAGATATGAATTTTTATTTCTGTCAAATTGACTTACAGACTCTGGGAGTTTGTTGTAAAACCTTACGCAATTTGCATAAAACGAATTACTGAATTTCGTCAAACGGCACTTAGGTAAAACACTATTTAATTATTAACCGACATTAGTGTTTCTGGCTTAAAACTTATTTATTTTTTCTCAGCTATTGCTGGTTTTCTCCACACTTACGGGCCGAAACCAAGTAAGTGCAGAGTGTGTGTATGTGAATGTGTATGTATAAAACTTAGAATAGAATAGAATAGAATAGAATAGAATAGAATAGAATAGGGGATGCCTACACCATAGTAGCTTTATGCATGCAAAATCTCAGCCCGATCGGTTTAAAATTGACAAAGATTCATACAAACTTTCATCCCCTATTTTATCCCCTTGAGGTAGAATTAATCAAAATCCTTTCTTAGCGGATGCCTACGTCATAACATCTAAATGCGTACAAAATTTCAGCCCGATCCGTCCAGTGGTTTTGGCTGTGCATTGATAGATCACTATGTCAGTAACCTTTGAGTTATATATATTTAGATATAAAAAATAAACATAAATACTTATTTAGTTATTTCAACGTAGTAAATTAATTAGGGATATACTAAATAAATGTTATTATTCCACAAATGATTATTTAATTGATAATAATGGATTGTAATAATAATTTTAAATACAATAATGTAGAAATAGAAATAATCTTTATTAAAATAAACTCATTACAAGCACTTTTGAATAGTCATATTTTGATTCTACCACTCATTCTGAATTAGTAGATTCATCACAAGAAGAACGAGTAAGAAACTTGTGTGTTGCTCTTTTGAATAGATGTTTTTTTCTATAATAATTACAGTATAACAAGTAAGAGGCATGCGATAATCAACATAGAAATCGCTACGCACTCTAATGTGATAATAATGTAATATAAATATTATTGTATCTAATATTTTACACGCTGGAAACGGCAGGGCATGTTTGAAACTATTATAATCTTAAGACCATTATGTACACATGTTCCAGTAAATAAATTAAATTGAATTGGAAACCAAATAATAATAAATTCTTACTGAATTTACCACGATCTGAACAACCTGACCATGCTCATCTTATCATCCTCCACTGGTGCCCCGCCAGCGTAAACCGTTAGCGCGGATGCATCATTCCATCCAACCAACAGCTCCGTCTAGAGCTGACTCTGAGATTGTACCTATTTCTGAAGATACAATTATATATACAAAAATAATTTCCATTACGGACTAAATGAATGTTTATTGAATCTAAATAATTCAGTTCAGTGAGCAGATTAAATATTATTGGTCGTTCATTCGTTGTAAATTGTATTAAACAAAATTGGGACAGAACTTTTAAAAATGATTACAAACCAGCGAAAATCAGTAGGTAGCTTTATTTTATTTATTTAATTCAGCATACTAATTATAAATATCTTATAGACTAGGATACATATGTATTCTATTATTCTAACTGGCTACTCGCCTCGGCTTCGGATGGGTGCCCATGTATTATATATATAAACCTTCCTCTTGAATCACTCTATATATTAAAAAAACCGCTTCAAAATCCGTTGCGTAGTTTTAAAGATTTAAGCATATATAGGGACGGACAGACAGCGACAGCGACTTTGTTTACCCACACGATAGGATTAAAACAGTCGTAGTGATTAGAGCAGACCAGTCCCTACAAGCAGCACTCGTTCACGAGTATGACGGATGAGTCAGCCATCACTGCGCTTGACCATATTTTAGGGAGCCCAATTACCCGGCCCACCACGCCGCCACATGTCTAGTCATTTTATTGAGCACGACTACTCAATCCAGTCATTATATTATTATTATTCCAATTACAATGTAATAATTTATTTTGACCATAAAAAAGTTCCTCTACTGTAAATAGTTTAAAATTTCAACCTGCGACCACCCTGTGACTTGCGTCGACGTTCGCAAGCTTGCGTCTCGGCGCCCAATAAATATTAAATTTGCTTTAAAAGTGGCTGCGAAGGTTCGCAAATTAATTTGTACAGAATGAGGCTACACTTAAAGTTTAAAATTCCAATTATCTATGTAGATAAATGGAATGTGAAAGTTTTGATTACTTAAAGGCAGCGAACGAATTGTGCTAACCGGGTTATTGCGCGCTCCATCTCGAATTTGAAGGATTCCGTCATCATTACATAGTATAAAACAAAGTCGCTGTCGCTGTCTGTCTATCCCTATGTATACTTAATAATAATAATAATAATAATAATAATAATAATAATAATCTGAAACAATTAGATATACAAAAAACACTTTACATCACCCTTCAAAAAGCTGCCATCTTAAATACTTGTCGTACAGTCCGAAAATTTCTCGAAATCGATGAAAATGATATAACACCAGTCACACCAGGCACACAATAAGTACACACACACTCACACATACATACACGCGCACACACACATACACACACTCTGCACTTACTTGGTTTCGGCCCGTAAGTGTGGAGAAAACCAGCAATAGCTGAGAAAAAATAAAGAATAATAATAATAATAATCTCAGGACAATTCACACAGCGCCATGTAGTCCCAAGTTAAGCTTTCTAAAGCTTGTGTTACGGGTACTAGATAACTGATACAAGTACATAGGTATTTTTTTTTGTAAATACATAAATATTATACATAGAAAACACCCAGACCGCTACAAACAATCATACTCATGAATACAAATGTTTGTGCCGTGCGGGGAATCGAACCTGCGACCATCGGAAGTAAAGCGGTGTGCTAGACCGCTAGAGCACCGAGGTCGTCAAATGCTTAATTAAAATCTTTAAAACTACGTGACGGATTTTGAAAAGGTCTTTTTAATAGATAGAGTGATTCGAGAGGAAGGTTTATACGTATAATACATGTACTCACCTGTTTTTTTTTCACACTTACGGGCTGAAACCAAATAAGTGCAGTGTGTGTGTGTGACCGATGTGACTGATGTTATTATTATTATTCCTGCAATTTTTTTTATATTATTATTATTATTATTTGACCGCATATACTGTAGAGATATTGGTCTTGCTAGAATCTAGTTGCCTAGTAGAAGCGTCATAGAATTGCCAACGTTGCGTGCTGCCACCAAAATGTCGCATGCCAGGTTAGTCACTCTTGCTGTGGTTGACACAATTTGTTATACATCGGCCTCGTGTTGTCACAGACTAGAATAATGTGTAGTGATTGTTGTTATGACTCGAACTGTAGCTACTGTAAAGTTTTTTATTCATTTATATCAGAGTATAACACTCGTTAAGGATGAGACATAATCATCATCACCAACATTCCCATACCATCATCATCAATATTCTCATACCATCATCATCTCCATACCATCATCATCAAAACCACTAACATATTTATTTTGTTATTTTGTTTAGTCTTTTGTTATTTATTTTGTTTTACCTTCATTGTTGTTTTGTTTTGTTTTTTTATTTCTATTTTATATAGTTTTTTTTGTCTTCATTATTATTTTAAGTTCTCTTATATTAATAATGTTAAATTTATAAAAATTTATATATAACAATAACGCAATCCATATTTTACATCCAATAAAATCATAAATTATCAATTCTGCTGAAGCGAGCGTATACCACAGGCGCAAACGCTGAAGCATAGAGTACATTATACAGATTCTCAATTAAAAAAAACAGTCGTTAAGGTTATGTTATGAGTACGGATGGATGGATGTTTGTGACTTTTTTATGTAAAATCTACTGAACGGATTATTTAAATTATTAACCGGGTCTTGACACGAATAATTTTATGGCAAATAAAGGCATGCCATGAATTTAAATGATGTATATTAAACACGAAAGTTTAAAAGTTTGTATGAGTGTGGAGGGTGTCCGTAGGTTTGTATGAGTGTGGAGTGTGTCCGTAGGGTTGTATGAGTGTGGAGCGTGTCCGTAGGGTTGTATGAGTGTGGAGCGTGTCCGTAGGTTTGTATGAGTGTGGAGCGTGTCCGTAGGTTTGTATGAGTGTGGAGCGTGTCCGTAGGGTTGTATGAGTGTGGAGCGTGTCCGTAGGGTTGTATGAGTGTGGAGCGTGTCCGTAGGTTTGTATGAGTGTGGAGCGTGTCCGTAGGTTTGTGTGTGTGTATGTGTAAGTAGAGGGCTGCAGTGCGCCGCAGGGACTACAAGCAAATAAACTATCGTGACCGTAGTTTTCAAACCGTTTGACACATCGTTTAAGCCTGCGAAAACTGTCCGAACACGAATGCTTCGTCGACGGAAACAAATCCATTCTGGGCTGAACGCTCTCAACTAATTTTATACATTACCACGCCATGCGAATTGCTTCCTTATCCCAAGTGGAATAGGTTGGAAATATGGAGCGGTTTTAATTGTGGGGCGAGCCGGTCCCCCGGGCGCTCGAGTCAGGTGAACTGCAAATCCATCGCTTTATGGAATTTCATTTGGAGAGTCGGTAATGTTTTTGTTCGTAGTTTCACATCAGTCTCAGTTTAACATTCTCATTTTACAAATCTTTTATGCATCACACAATACGTATCCGCTTTTGTCAGCGCGGAGCTTCTATTGGATATTGTACTTATTTATTTCAAACTGCATTGGAATGAATGGGAATATGCAATTTCATTTCGGTTCAAGTACATAGTACGTGAGTATCATTACATATTATAAAACAAAGTCGCTGTCGCTGTCTGTCCGTCCCTATATACGCCTAAATCTTTAAAACTACGCAACGGATTATGAAGCGGTTTTTTTAATAAATAGAGTGATTCAAGAGGAAGTTTTATATGTATAATACATGTACACTTGGGCAAAGCCGGGGCGAGTAGCTAGTGACAAATATAGTAGATAGAGTCGATGTCGCCGCGATATTGCAGTGAAAAGTTTTGTAACTAACATGGCGTTTCTATCTATATCGGATATTTTTTTATACTACGATAGTGGCAATATATAGCATACGGCCCATCTGATGGTAAATGGTTACCGTAGCCTATAAATTTGCTTTACTGAAGACTAGCGATTCCATGACTACCAATATTGACTTCCATAGAGTCTCCCCTGGAAACCATCCTTGTAAATTTCTCGTGAATTCACTACTAAAAATTAACTGACTTGACCTCACATATATTATCTTACATCTATTATATATCTAAACTAGAGGGTGCGTGTGTGCGCGGGCCTCAAGAGGCCCGCGAGGCGTTGTCGCTGATTTTTTTTGTGAAGACGGTTTTCTTTTCGAATAGACTTGGTTGGCAAGTAGAGTTGTCTGTTTTGATACGAAATCATTCATGTGACTTCAAATTGTAACAGTGTGGCAAAACTTTATGTTGTAATGTTCACAATACAAAACCTTTTTTTTTTTTTTTTTTTTTTTTTTTTTTTTTTTTTTTTTTTTTTTTAACTTGGAGAAAATCCCTCATGGAGACCCGCCGGCCCCGGGGGAGGCCCGCGGGTACTGTGAGACTCCTACTCACTAAAAACTCCAAGATGTCCCTCACCCAACGCCATATGCCGGAGTCGCGGGATCAAATTATACTCTACCGCAACTCCGACGGCGGTGGCCCACTCTACAGCGGGCCCCATCTCTGCGGGTTCCCTTTGGAACCCACCACTTCCCCCGTCTTCCCTGGGGAAGGCGCGCGGGGACATGCGCGCGACTTCTTCGGGCCTAGTGTGATGGGGTGGGACCGCCCCCGCGGTCGTCACCCCGGCCCGGTAGCGATCTAGGGGCGGCTTGGGCCGCCCCTGCCTGCTTGATCGCTGGGAGGGGAGGTGTCCATCCCCTCCTCTGCCCCACTCCTACGGCCTGGGACCTGTGAGGCGGGCCGTTTCCCTCCCTTCCTTTTGGGCGGGGTGCACTTGTTGCTCCCCACCCAGTGGTCTGCCGGCCGGCCCTGTGATGCGCAGACAACACATCTAGGGGCGGCGGTGCACACTGCGGCTTTGTGCCCGTTTTCACCGCACCGGTAACAAAGACCGCTGCGGTCCTCCTTTTGGGTGCACTGACCTCTCACATGCCCGCTCTGCAGGCACCGGAAACACCGCAACGGCCTTTGCCGCAGCAGCTCCGCCTTCGCTGTCACCCACCCGAGGCGGATGTGCCCTTTGGTGGTGACTTTCTTGACCCCCATCACTGGGCCGCGGACCCAACATGACCCTAGGCTAGAGGGACTGCTTCGGCGGATTTCCCCTACACGTACATCCTCCGCGTTGCATTCCCCGTCGCGCGCTATAGCAGCGGCGATTTCCTCCGGCGTCACAGAGTCATCCAGACCCATAATCCGCATTTCTGCAGTTTTTGAGGGCCTGGAGACCTTGGCCACGTCCTCCGGGATTAGTGCCCGGAGTTTCGACGCCAGAGCGTCAGCCTTCTCTGCACAAGCGGTGCCGGAAATTTCGAGGATCCGCCCCCAGTGATTGCGGGCCTAAGCCGCATGTCCTCTATTCCGAGGGGGCGGAGGTCGATCTTTCCTTTTGCCTCGCGGAGGATGTTGGCGTAACTGACGCCCTCCTTTTCCGCCGCCTCTCCGATGGTAATTACCACCGCCGCAGAGCGGGGCGGCTTTAGCCTCGAAGGAAGCGGCGGGCCAGTCTTCTTTGGGGGCGTCGAGTTCACCTTCTTCTTCGCCGGTTGGGGATCGGCGACCGCCTCTTGGCCGGGTACTGTGGCCATCTTTCCCCGGCTACCCCTCACCACCGTTGCCCACGAGGAACATCCGGCAGCTGGCTGTGTCGCTGGGATAGTCGGGGGCTCCACCGCGGGGGGCTGCCCCTGCGGCGCAGATTTTCGCGCCTTCTTTCCCTTTGCGGCCTTTTGGCTTTGGGGAGCAGGACCCCGGTCTTCTTCGCTTGGAGCGACAGGCTGTGACACCGCTGCTCCTTGCTCCGCCTGCGCAAGTTGGTCGGCGCTTGATGGGGAGGGCTTAGGAAGCCTGGTGTTCACTTCCTCCATATGCCCCATCAAGTTCCCCATCATGGAGCGTACTGTGCCCCCGACGTCCCTCATAATTTGGGCCCTGAAAGACTTTAAGTCGTCCAACGAGGGCCCGCCTCCTGGAGTGGCCTTAGCCGGTGCCGCTTTTGCAGCTCGGAGTTCAGCCACTTCTTTGCGGAGTTCCTCCACCTCCCTTTCCAGCCGGAGATTTCGGGCCAGGATGGGCGCGACAGAGCGCGGGACCACATCAGCCGATAGGGCGCCTATTATCCGGTTTATTCCGGCAAGTCCCTCTTTCATGTCCCTGATCGACGTACCCTTTAGGTTACCGGATTTCCGGATTAACTCTGCGATGGCCTCTGTGTGCTCATACACTGCGAGACGAACTCTATCTATCGCCTCATTCGCCGCAGTGTTGCCATCTTCTTGAGGTGTTTTAGGTGGTACATCCTCTACCGTCACGTCCGGGTTCATCGCCGATTTTCCTCCTTCGAAGAATTCATACCGGAACGAGTCCAGTTCTTTCCTCTTTGCAGCCGATATTCTGCTTTTGGCACCAGCGCTTCTTTTCTTCCCCTCCTTCTTTGAAGAGCGACTGGTGTTTGCCGCCGACGAGTCTGAGTCATATTCAGACAGACGCCTTTTGCGCCCGGATGGCGCGGCATCCTCAAACTCCATCTCATCCATAGTTGTTGCCCGCGAGCTCGACCGCGAAGAACCGCAGTCGATCCCGCGCGCAACCTTAGACCTAGTCCTTCGCGCCACTCTTTGGTCCGTCACCTCCGCTCCCGACATTGACCACAACTCCACGTCCGTGTTTCCAAGGCCTCTAGGGCCAGTCTCCTCTGACACCTTCCTATCCAGCACCACGATGCACTCCCTTGCCATCACTTCCTTCACCACCTTTTCCGCCATTTCCACGTCCTTCTCGGACACTCTCTTCACTACGTCCTTCTCAGACACCTCATCATTTTTTTGTTTTTTGTCCATTTCCATTTTAGTCCCACGAGTAGTGGAGAAAGTTGCACAGTAGGCAGAGCTCCTATACCTATCTGCGGCCTCATACGACTGAGTGCGGCTAGTTCTCAGAAGTTGGTGCCCTCGCGGCCGAAGTTACTCCTCCGACCCGGACGCCCTGGGAAACACGCTAGCTGAAATAAAATTCCAGCAGCGTGCTCCGCAGGACGACCTGTCCCTCGCCGGGCACCGAGCTTAAACAAGAGGTTTTTTATAGAGGTTGACTCCTCGCGGCCCCGGGCAATTAAGCCAAGAGCCCCCGCTCCCACACTGGGCCGATAGACGTGATCACCGACACCCAGTGCAAGTTTACGGTTTGAAGTCAGTTGCACCGAAGTGCTGTCCGGCTGCGCAGTTAAGCACCCACCGGACCTGACTTGCCAGTAGGCAAAGAAGAAAAAGAGGAAACGAAAACAGAACGACAGAAAAGATTGTAAGAGAAAGAAAAGAAAAAGACGAAAACAGAAAAAGACAAAAGGAAGTGCCTACTCCTACTCGCCGGACTATCGGCCGACATAGTAGCAGTATCCCGAAGGAACGTCTACTATCCCGCCCAGGGCGTACCAGAACCAAACCATTGCTCGGCCACCGTTCCCCGCGGACGTATCCACGAGGATGGGGAAGCCTCCCAATGGATGGCCCATACTTGGAGGTTGCCCGACACACGCCCCTCACAATACAAAACCTAACCTAACCTACCTTTCTGTATACTATATTAGTCTAGGGTCAAGTTTTTAATGTAGAGATTAACCTACCTTTTTGTTTACTATATTATTCTGAGGGCATAATTTCTACTGTAAGAGTCGCAATAGAAATCCTAACCAAACGTAACTTTCAGTATACCATTTCGACCTGTGGCTTTAATTTTTATTGCAATAGGCACAATACAAAACCTCACATTACCTACCTTTCTGTATACTATATTAATTTGGGTTCACAGTTTATAATGTAGAAATCATAATACAAAACCTAACCTAACCTACTTTTTTGTTTACTATATTATTCTGAGGCCATAATTTCTACTGTAAGAGTCGCAATACAAAACCTAACCTAACCTACCTTTCTATATACCATTTCGACTTTTTATTTTTTTTTATTTTGGCTTAGCTACCCGGGTGACAAAAACATTTCGTCCATACATTGTCAACTCCTTCTAATAGTTTACTATGAAAACCGATGTATCAAACTTACATCGGTTTTCATAGTAAAGTTTTCAAATAATTTTGATAAAAGCCTTAGGGTTATTATTTATCGTAGGTAAAGGACCTATGATAAATAATAACCACTCAACACTCTTTTAATTAAAATATCATAAATATTAAAATCGGAGAAAGTTTTTAGCGCTGGCAATACTAAGATTCAATGCCATCCCATAAAAGCGGACTCGCTGCATGGTTACAATGTACCAAAATAAAAAAATCTTCCAAATTTTGTTCAAAGCCAACCTCGGCGACCATCTTGGATTTTTCCATTTTGATACTTCTGACGTATATATTACATGACGACAGATATATTTCGTCCATATAATGTACAGAGACACGGTCCTTTTAAAATATTCGGTCGGTTCCTTAGTAAATATTACTTTCTACGAAAATCTATGCATGGTGTTGCCCCCTAATTTTACAAAAAATTGCATAAAACTATTAAGATGAGATTTATTATAGATACCCGTCACTTTTATGTTTAAATGTCGAAAAAAAATTCCCACATTTAAGGTTTGCAAAATTACCCAAAAATCGGGGAAAATTTGTAGCCTATATAATACTTCACGTCTTTGCTCCATAGAAGTAACTTGCTGTAAGAAATAAAATACTACCCCAAAAATGAGTTTTAAAACGTCCCTAAACTTGTCATCGGGAATAAAGTACCCTAACTCGGCCGCCATCTTGAATGATTCCATTTTAAATAGTTGTTTTAACATATACACCTTGGTGAGAAACATTTCGTCCATACATTGTACAGAGCCAAGGTAACTCCTGTAGTTCCTAAGTACTGTTTACAATGGAAATCTATATATGGTGTTGCCAGCTCATTTTAACAAAAAACACCTAAGACCCCTTGGGGATTATTTTTGACAGATCGTCATCATTGTTTGGTCTAAAATGATGAAACAAAAAATTCCACGTTTTTTTTTACTTCTCTCCGATATTACCCTAAAATCGGGGAAAATTTTTAGACCAGATAGTGCTTCGTACCCAGAGTTTCCACTGTTCCATAAAAGTCAACTCGCTGCAGTGACGATGGGTACCTGAAAATTGAATTTAAAAAAGTACCCTAACTCGGCCGCCATCTTAGATTTTTACTTCTTAATACTTTTGACGTATTCACCCTAATAACAGAAACATTTCGTCCATACATTATGTAGAGTCTCGGTGACTTCTTCTTGTACTATTCCCTAAGAAAACTGATCTAAGATGTTGCCAAATAATTGTGACAAAAACCAATAAGGGGATGATTTTTGACAGATATCCATCATTATTTTGTTTGAAATATCGAAAAAAAAATCCCACATTTTGGACTTGTCTTCTAAATTACCCAAAATCGGGGAAAATTTTCATACCATTTTTCCTTTTTCGTCCATATATTGTACAGAGACACGATCCTTCTAGTGGGTCCTTAGTAAATATTACTTTTTACGAAAATCGATGCATGGTGTTGCCACCTAATTTTACAAAAAATCGCATATAACTATTAAAATGATATTTATTATAGATCTCCGTTGCTCTTATATATAGTTTGTCGAAAAAAAAATCCCACATTTTGGGTTTGCAAAATTACCCAAAAAACGGGGAACATTTGTAACCTAGGTAATATTTCGAACCGAAATCTACCACGGCTCAATAAAGGTCGACTCGCTGCAGGGAAGCCAGGTAAATTTATCATCAGAGAAAAAATACTCAAACTCGGCCGCCACCTTGGATTTTTCCTTTTTTAAATACTTTTAACTTATCCACTTTGGTGACAGAAACATTTTGTCCATACATTGTACAGATGTAAGGTGACTCCTTCTAGTACTTCCTTAGTACTGTTTACTATGAAAATTAGTTAATACTTCGCACCGAGAGTTTCCATTCCTCAATAGAAGTCAGTTCGCTGCAGGGTTGATAGGTGCCACAAAACTGAATTTACTAAAAAGACCTTAAAATTGTCATAATAAATAAAGTATCCTAATTCGGCCGCCATCTTGGATTTTTCCTTTTTAAATACTTTTAACACATACATTTTGGTGACAGAAACACTTCATATATACATTGTACAGAGCCCAGGTTACACCTCTAGTTCCTTAGTACGGTTTACTATGAAAATCGATGTATGGTGCTGCCAGATGATTTTGACAAAAACCACCTAGGATCCTTTGGGGGATGATTTTGAACCAATGCTCATCACTGTTTTGTTCAAATTAACGAAAAAAAAAATTCCCACGTTTTTTTACTTTTCTCCGAAATTACCCCAAAATCGGGGAAAATTTTTAGACCAGGTAAAATTTTCCACCGAGAGTTTCCATTGCTCTATAGAAGTCAACTCGCGTCAGGGATTAATTGTACCCCAAAATTGAATTTTAAAAAGTCCCTAAAATTGTCAACATAAATTAAGTACCCTAACTCGGCCGCCATCTTAGATTTTTACTTTTTAATACTTTTGACATATTCACCCTAGTGACAGAAACATTTCGTTCATACATTGTATAGAGCCTCAGCGACTCCTTCTAGTTCTATTCTCTAAGAAAACTGATGTAAGGTGTTGCCAGATAATTCTGACAAAAAACACCTAAACTCAATAGGGGGATTGTTTTTGACAGATTTTCATCATTCTTTTGTTTGAAATGTCCAAAAAAATTTTTCCCACTTTTTAAGACCTATCTCAAAAATTACCCTAAAATCGGGGAAAATTTTTATACCAGGTAATACTTTGTGTTGAGACACATCATCTCTCCATAGTAGTCGACTGGCTGTGGGGTTGCCAAGTGTCCTAAAACTACATTTAAAAATATCCCAATTTTTCTCCGAAAAGCAAAACTCCCCTATCTCTGCCGCCATCTTGGATTTCTAAAATTTCATAATTTTCCCTAGATGCCGGGTCCTTCGGCTATCCGACGCCGCACAGTGCGTTGAGCTAGCACACTCGTAGGTACCCTATCAATTTCAGTTTTTGAAGCTAGACCTCAATTTCTAAATTTGTCCCATGATGTATGGGTGTTGCCAGCAAATTCTGACAAAATTCCCCTAAAACCCTTCAGGGGACGATTTTTGGTAGACCAACAAGACTTTTTCATTTAAAATGTCGAAAAAAATTTTTCCCACTTTATGGGACTTTTCTCCAAATTTAACCCAAAATCGGGGAAAATTTTTAGCCCTGGCAAATCTTCTTACTGAGACTTACCCATGTCAGTAGGTGGCGTTTAGCTACGGGGTTGCCATGTGCAGCAAAAACGCGATTGAAAATATCCCAAAATTTTTCCAAAAACTAAATCTCCCATAGCTTGGCCGCCATCTTGGATTTCTGAAATTTCATAATTTTCCCTAGAGGCCGGGTCTTTCAGCCTCCCAATGGCCTACAATAGGGATCGGTAGTATCCCCGCAAGTACCCTAGGAATTTCAGTTTTTGGAGAGACACCCCAATTTCTATTTTGGTCAAACCATGTATAGGTGTTGCCAGCAAATTCCAACAAAACCCACCTAAAACCCTTTAGGGGATGTTTCTCGATAGGCCTTGATGCCTCTTTTGTCAAAAATGTCGAAAAAAAATTTTCCCACTTTTTGGACCATTTCTCCCAAATTACCCCAAATTCGGGAATTCTTTTTAGCGCTGGCAATACTTCTTACCGAGACCCATCATCGCCCCATAGAAGCCGACTCGCTGCGGGGTTGCCCTGTACCTAAAAAATGATTTTGGAAATAATCCGGATTTTTAGGACCAAATTCACACGCCCCCAACTCGTCGGCCATCTTGGATTTTCGAAATTTCATAATTTTCCCTAGAGGCCGGGTCCTTCGACTTTCCTATGCCCCACAACCGGTGTCGCCAGCACCCCCGCAACTACCCTGGGAATTTCGGTTTTTGAAACCCTCGAAAAATTACAATTTTCATTTTCATTTTCACGCCGCCATCTTGGATTTTATTTTTTTCTTTTAACCTAAAATACAACCGTTTGCGGCCCGCTACGAACTACCGCTTGAACGAAATCGATCCGATGGAAATTGACAAAGTTCAGTCGCCATCTTGGTCCGCCATCTTGGATTTTCCCAAATTTCGGAATTTTCTCGTGGTCACCCTGGCGAGAGGTACACTTCCCCCATACATCGTCACGACCCCCCGGCACTGCTTCTGGGAGAACAACTATGTCAATCAGTGAGTGAGTCACCGTAATGCAGCTTTATATATTATAGATATATATAACTCAAAGGTGACTGACGTAGTGATCTATCAACGCACAGCCCAAACCACTGGACGGATCAGGCTGAAATTTGGCATGCAGGTAGATGTTATGACGTAGGCATCCACTAAGAAAGGATTTTGATTAATTCTACCCCCAAGGGGATAAAATAAGGGATGAAAATGAAACTTTGTCAATTTCATACCGATAGTGCTGAGACTTTGCATGCATAAATCTACTATGACGTAGGCATCCTCTAAGAAAGGATTTTGATAAATTCCACCCCCAAGGGTATAAATTAACGCGAGCGAAGCCGCTGGCAAAAGCTAGTTTCTATTTATATGTACAAAAAATCTATCTTTATAATTATGTGCTTAATCTTATATATAAAATTCTCATGTCACAGTTTTCGTTCCCATACTCCTCCGAAACGGCTTGACCGCGTCTCATGAAATTTTGTGAGCGTATTGAGTAGGTCTGAGAATCGGCCAACATCTATTTTTCATCCCCCTAAATATTAGGGGTAGTCCACCCCTATTTTTTTTTTATTTTAAGGCAAAACAACGTTTGCCGGGACAGCTAGTATATATATAACATTCTCTAGCACCTAATTTTTAGATAGAAATAGAAAGCATTGTATGGCAGTTCGTTTGATGAAAATCAGTGGTTTATTTTCTATGGCTGATAATAGTACGGTGCACCCGCCTGCACTAACGGTTTACGCTGGCGGGGCACCAGTGGAGGATGATAAGATGAGCATGAGGTCAGGTCAGTTAGCACATCGTAACAAATTCACCAAGAATTTATCACGATGGTTTCCAGCCGCGTGGAGGTCAACCTGGCATTGTACATTGCTAGTAATAGGGTCATAAGTCCACATTACTAACAATCCTTCCCCCCGAAAAATAGTGTTTTATATCACCGGAGAGATAGTTAAAAATATTATACGCAAAGAACCTAGTAAAGTAGTTATATTGAACTCACGACATCGCAGTACTACATCACTAGTCAACTTATATATCAATTTACTAGCTACTTGCCCCGGCTTCGCTCGGGTGTACATGTATTATATATATAAACCTTTCTCATGAATCACTCTATCTATTAAAAAAAACAGCTTCAAAATTCGTTGCGTAGTTTTAAAGATTTAAGCATATATAGAGACGGACAGACAGCGACAGCGACTTTGTTTTATACTATGTAATACTCACGTACTATGTACTTGAACCGAAATGAAATTGCATAAACCGTTTGACAGATGAATCCAGTTCAGCATGCATTTTGCTAAAAGTAACATCGTACAAGCCTGACATAAATTATTTGTCATCTAACCTGCAACAACAGAAGTCACACTAATATTACAGTAATTTAATTTATGCCTGTAATGAAAACAATCCAAAATGTACCTCTTTTGTTTACTTTATTTCATAGAGAGTTTTGATAGTATTTATTATTATTATTTTCCAAATAATCAGAAAGTCAAAATAATTTGATGGCACGTCAATGACCTCATTCAACATTTTTTGGAAAAAATGGCACGTTGATGTATAAAGGCTCGCCTACCCTGTACTATGTAATGATGATAAAAATCGGGAATGTATATTAACTTGTAATTGTAGTAAAAGTTACTTAACAAACCAAACATATAGCATGAATAAAACGATATGACATGTCCACACGTATGTTGTTCACTTCATATGATTCTGCTCGACTGCGAAGTTTTGATGTTTTGCAGATTTACTCGTATTGTTGGACAGTTTTGTTGTTGCCACTTCTCGATCAAGTACTGTTTAAGAGTTATGATTCGGTATACAGATAAACATGTTCAGAATCACGGCAAACAAGCAATATATATACACATATATATATATATATATATATATATATATCTCCTTACTAATATTATAAATGCGAAAGTAATTCTGTCTGTCTGTTTGTCTGTATCGCTTTCAAGCCAAAACCACTACACCGATTTAAATGAAATTTGGTACACATATAGTCTAGACCCTGAGAAAGGATATAGCTACTTCTTTATGCTAAAAAAGGATTCTAAGGGGTTGAAAGGGGTTGAATGTTTGTATGGAAGTATCGTCATATTAAATGCTAGAAGCTTGAAACTTATTTTTCACTCTGTTGCTTAAATATAAATAAGTATGATATTTAGAATTTGTAAAAACTTACCCTTAAGGGGTAAAATAAAATAGGGGATGAAAGTTTGTATGAAAAATCGTTATTTTTGAAGCTAACACCGGAAGAAGCAGTTTATGATGATTATTAAATTTATAATAAGTTTCTTTAGTTTTTATTACATTATTAAGTTATTGAAACCAATATATATATCCATCGTTAAACTCTAAGAGCACACTGTAATATGCAATATCTAATTAACAATACGACATGTAGTGGCAGGCATACGTACAAGTTTTAATCTAACATCTCTCGGGGGACGACCCTGTACCCTGGTGTCTTTATTACTATCTCAGTGGTTGGGTACTGGTATCCAGCAGGGGCGGATCTACGTAAGGGCTTTTTGGGCTGCAGCCCGGGCCCCGAGGTTACAAAAGGCCACTGAAGCGATATTTAGAATATAAAAAAATATCTAGAATGTTAAAAACCTATCATGAGGTTGGCAACCCTGAGATCAATCGACCCATGCTAGTGTGTGTCTATCGAAAGTAACGGGGAATTTCTGGTCACTTGTTTTTGGTCGGTGTATTTTCTTAGTTGAGTTTTATAATTAGATCCCTAAGTAGATTTAGCCCAGAGCCCCACAAATTCACGATCCGCCCCTGGTATCCAGTATGGAAAGATGGAATAGAAAAAGTATTGAAGGCAAATGTTATACGTTGGACCGGGTCAGGGCTGTCAACAGTAATACTCTCGTATTTATTTATTTACGAGAATTTTTGTTCTTCGATACTAGAATGTCATTGTTCTCGTAGAATTTTGTAGAAGATTTGTGTATACGGAAATTTAAGTTGAATTATAAGTAGCTTTGACGTGGTCTAGTGTTTTGAGTAGTCATGCTCACTAAAATGTCCAGACTTGTGGCGGCGTGGTGGGCCGGGTCATTGGGCTCCCTAAAATATGGTCGAGCGCAGTGATGGCTGACTCATCCGTCATACTCGTGAACGGGTGCTGCTTGTAGGGACTGGTCTGCTCTAATCACTATGACTGATTTCCTCTTATTAATTGTTTAACCAGTTGGTTATATATTCAATATTTTTTCTATTTGAGTATTTAATTGAATTAGTGCTAATTGGTGGTTTGTATTCACACACTTAAACTTAAAAATGTAAAGTAATAATAAAATTATTTAAAGAGCAACACGCAAGTTTCTTGCTCGTTCTTCTTGTGATGAGACAACTTTCCGAACGAGCGGTAGATTAAAAAAAAATTTAATGACTATTCATAAGTGCTTCAATGTAAGTTTATTTGAATAATTGATTTTCTATTCTATTCTATTCTATGAGTTAGTTTAATATTAAAACAATGATTTTGTAAGATAAATTAAATATAATTAAGTTAAGTAGGATATTTGTATACATGTGTAGCAATGTTTTTGTAGTAATATAATATATCTCTTTGCTAATATAAAATAATTTATAGTAATACATATAATAATAATTTTTCCCAGTAAATAGAAAATAAAACGTGTAGTCGTACAGCTTGCTCTACCACTTAAAGATCACTACAGTTATGGCTGGCTCATCCGTCACGAGTACGTGATCGAGTGCTGCTTGTAGGGACTGGTCTGCTCTTATCACTAAGACTGATTTAATCTTATTGTGTATTTAATATTATGACTCTATGTAGGGATGGTTGGTAGTTTGTATTCACACGTTTCGATTTGTAATTGTGAACTTACAAGGATTGTTTAAAAGAGCTACACACAAGTTTCTTGCTCGTTCTTCTTGTGATGAGACAGCTTTTCGAATGAGCGGTGGATTAAAAAAAAATATTATAACTATTCAAAAGCGATTATATTAAGTTTATTTGAATAAATGATTTTCTATTCTATTCTCCAAAACAGACGAGTGGCAACCCTGGTGGGGTGGCAGGTTGAACATTGAATATTCATGGACGGCAGGCAGCTCGGACCGCAGCGGCTCCTCTGCTTACAAGGATCAAGATAGGTAAATCGCCGGCCGGAGACAAGGATCACCGCGCGCATATGTATGTGCATATCAACGTGAAATCATCTTAGATACCTTCGAACACTTGACTCTCACGTATTTCCTCTTACACGTAATGTCATTTGATTTATAAGCGAAATTTACCACGGTGTAGTGTTAGCGTGGACATCTTTGTTTTATTTTAATACATTATTGCGAAATTTCTGTAAAAACGTGTATGTGTATAGATATATATAGGTAGGTAAGTATTAAGAAAACTAAGCGATATCTTGCCAACATACTGTTCTACAGTTTGGCGAGTTAATGTATAAAAATAACTATATTAAATAAATTAAAAAAAATATGTGCATATAAATATTTTATACCTCCTCGTACTTCCTACACACGGTCCTATCTCCTCACAATGTACATATTAGGTGTACAACTTTGCTTCCGCCGTTTTGAAATAGATGGCTGTAGCGGTAAATGGTAGTCGAAATAAATAGATCGTAGATGTCATACAATAAGCTTAGGTATTTGTAAACATAACGCCATCGAAATATTAGTCGATTTGTGTCTGCATCACAAAGTTATTCTCTACTAAACATGTCAGCTTACCAGCCAAATTCTCGTTTTTTGCGGGAGGTTTTAATTTTCTGCTTTAATAAGAAGAAATCTGCGGCTGAGGCTTATCGAATGCTCTCAAATGCCTATAATGAGGCAGCTATTAGTGAAAGAACGTGCCGAGAGTGGTTTCAACGCTTCAAGAACAATGATTTTGACGTCGAAGACCAGCATGGCGGTGGAAGAGAGAAGGTTTTCGAAGATGCAGAATTGGAGGCATTACTTGATCAAGACTCGTATCAAACGCAACAAGAATTGGCAGGATCATTGGGAGTGATCAACAAGTCATTTTAAAACGCCTGAAAGTCATGGGAATGATTCAAAAACAAAGAAATTGGGTGCCGTACGAATCGAAGCCGAGAGATGTTGAACGGCGTTTGTTTGCTTGTGAACAGCTGCTTGAAAAGCAAAGACGGAAGGGATTTCTGCATCGCATTGTGACTGGGGACGAAAAATGGGTTCATTACGATAATCCCAAGCACAGAAAACCATGGGGATATCCCGGCCATGCTTCCAGGTCGACGGCCAAACCGAATATTTACGGTTCCAAGGCTATGCTCAGTATTTGATGGGATCAGCTCGGCGTAGTGCATTATGAGTTGTTATAACCGACTAAAACGATCACAGGCGATAGTTATCGAACGCAATTAATGCGTTTTAGCCTGGCATTAAAAGACAAACGGCCGCAATACAACCAAAGACATGATAAAGTGATTTTACAACCTGACAATACTCGACTCCATGTTGCGAAGTGGTCAAGACATACTTAGAAACGTTGAAATCGGAAATCCTACCCCACCCGCCGTATTCTCCAGACCTTGCTCCCTCAGACTATCACTTGCTTTGATCAATGGCACCCGGCCTGGCTGACCAACACTTCCATTCTTATGAAAAAGTATAAAATTCTATCGATTCGTGGATCGCTTCAAAAGATGACCAGTTTTTTTCAACTCGGGATTCGTACGCTGCCTGAAAGATAGGAGAAAGTAGTGGCCAGCGATGGACATTACTTTGAATTATAAATATATAACCAGTTTTTTACAATAAAGCCTCGAATTTCGGAAAAAAAACGGCGGAAGCAAAGTTGTACACCTAATATAATAATAGAGATATAAGATCTCTTGTATAAAATGTATGTCCCTGCACGTTTATCGTATTTATACCAAACTAGCTGTTCCCGTGACTTCGCCCGCCTGGAATTTAACTTTTTTTTTTTAAATAAAAGTAGCCTAAAGAACTAAAATATATTTTGTTCGTCTTAATTTATTCGTTCTATTAGGTACTGATAGGTTCAAGCTAATACATTTACATAATACCTTCATCATCCCTTATTTTATCCTCATGGGGGTTGAATTTATCATATCCTATTTAAGCGAACGTCTTCATCGTAGTAGCTCCAATCTTTAATTTCAGTTCAATCAGTCGAAAATCCAAGAAGATTTATACAAACTTTCATCCCCTATTTTATCCCCTTAGGGGTGGAATTTATCAAAATCCTTTCTTAGGGGATGCCTACGTCATAGGAGCTTTATGCATGCAAAGTCTCAGCCCGATCGGTTTAAAATTGACAAAGTTTCATACAAACTTTCATCCCCTATTTTATCCCCTTGGGGGTAGAATTAATCAAAATCTTTTCTTAGCGGATGCTACGTCATAACATCTACCTGCATGCGAAATTTCAGCCCGATCCGTCCAGTGGTTTGGGCTGTGCGTTGATAGATCACTATGTCAGTCAGTCGCGTTTGAGTTATATATAGTTAGATGATATCCCTTTTTACAGTGTAATGTACAATGTGAGAGTTTGTGACTGATATGGGAATACAGATCAAAAGGATGAAATATCTTTCACTGCGAAACTAGTTTTCTTTTTAAAGAAATTCATGCCTCCCAAGGAAAATGAATACAACCATTCCGTTTACTCGGAGATTTGTGGAACTATCGTGGAGCGTTTACTCCGGAATCGTTACGGTTATAGCGTTGTATTTCAGTGTGTCTGTGTTCAGTCATATTTATGTGTTCACAGTATTGTAACTATATCCAGATATTTTTGATGGATGATTAGCTGTACACGCGACTTTGTCCGCGTGGAATTTAACTAATCATACTCATGAATACAAATGTTTGTGCCGTGCGAGGAATCGAACCCGCGACCATCGGACGTAAAGCGGTAAGCTAGACCGCTAGACTACCGAGGTCGTCAAACATAACTAGAGTTGCCAAGATAGCGTATCAGATTACTATTCAATTTTATCGATAAACATTAAAATCTCCATTAAAAGCATTGGATGATAGAGTACTGTACCTTATTTCAATTATTAACCGGGTCTTAACACGAATAATTTTATGACAAACTAGTTGTTACGCGTGGAATATAAATTTATTTTTCTAAAATAAAAGTAGCCTAAGATACTCCTTATTACATCAGCTACCTTCTAAAGAAAGTTTCGTAAAAATCGCTTCAGCAATTTCAGAGATTAGCGGGAACAAACAGACAGAAAGACAGACAAAAATTGTAAAAAAAATATTTTGGTGTATTATGGTGTATGTTTGTTTCAATATTACAAACAGACACTCCAATTTGATTTATATGTATAGATAATGGAATGGTGCACCCGCCTGCGCTAACGGTTTACGAGGCATCAGTGGAGGATGATAAAATGAGGTCAGTCCCATCGTAACAAATTCACCAAGAATTTTTCACGATGATTTCCATGGGGAACCGCGCTGTCGGTTGGTGAATAAAAGGAGAGTATGCTCAGATATGACGGCCGATAGAGATCAGTGGAAGAGAATGACATACTGCGCCGACCACAAGTAATAATAATAATAATAATTTGTGTATTGTACGCCGGTTTCTGTCCCTGGGGCCCTGAACCCCGGCCGACTGTGCTTCTGCCGGGGGTATGTTGCCATCTCCTCTCCTTAAGAGGGGAGATGAGAATTTTTGGATAATACTTTATTTGCCAAATGTAGGTATACAATAAGGTGTTATAAATATGTTGTTGAGATCCGTACATTAACCTCGTAAGAGGTGTGCAAAATTTCAAATTGTAGGTACAATGAATGTTTAATGAAATAAAATTACTGTACTACGTCATCATACCGATAGTCATTAATCAATTGTCTTTACGTCAATGTATCAGTCAGGAAATCACCAACCGTGTAGTAAGTTTTACCAATCAGTATATTTCTAAGAGCAGTTTTAAATTGATGGATACTACCAATAGATTTTAATGGCCTTGGAAGATTATTATATATTCTAGGTCTCATTCCTAAAATACTATTACACGACATAGCAGTTTTAGCCGGAAAATTACACAATTTATCATTATTACGTATTCCTTTGATGTTATTAAAAAGTTCAAGGTTCGTCTTAATAAAAAATAGACACCTCATAAATGTAATGGGATAAATTAGAGATGTGTCTTTCACTTTTTCCACATTTTTTTTAATCTTGGGTCTAGATGGCGCTGTGAGAATTGTTTTGAGATTTTTCAATTTCAATTTACGCTATTGTCGCAGTTTCTCAGCTTTTGCTGTTTTTTTCCACACTTACGGGCCGAGGCCAAGTAAGTGCAGTGTGTGCGTGTGTGTATGTATGTGTATGTGTTCTTATTGTGTGACTGGTGTTATATAATTTTCATCTATTTTGAGAATTTTTCAGACAGTACGACAGGTACTTAAGATGGCAGATTTTTGAAAGGTGATTGTAGGATGTAAATGTTAGAATTCTACCGAAGTAGGACCAAAATGTAGGTGATAGAATGAGTGGACTATGTGTGATGTAAATCAAACAATGGATAGAAAATGGTAAATACTTATAATGAAGATACGTGTACAAACGGTTGGAAGACAAAAAGTGACAATAAAAAAATATGACCATTCTATAAAGAAAATACATTTAAAATCGATATCAAAATAAACATATAAAAATGTGTAAAGAGTTTGCAACAGTGATGTAGAGTGTATAACCGCTGAAAAGATTCCATTTATCGTATCTCCTCAGTTTCAAGACACTCTCCTTGATGTGAAGCCAAATCTCGAGGTCCTTGGCGTTGATATGTCCAGTGACGTTCAGTTTTGCGGTCATTTGGAGGACAAGGCTAAAATGGCCTCAAAAAAGCTTGGTGTGCTCAGAATGGGACGGTATTTACACGGCGGCCCATCGCTTGCAAGGCGCAGATCCGGCCGCATATGGAATACTGTTCTCATCTCTGGGCGAGAGCCAGCGGGAACCACAATACCAGCTATTTTTTTGACCGTATTCAGAACCGAGCAGCCAGAATCATTGGTAATGAACGTCTATGTGTCAGACTCGACCCATTGGCTTTGCGGCGAAATATTGCATCTCTGTGCATTTTCTACCGCATATATCACGGGGAATGTTCTGAGGAATTGTTCGGATTAATACCAGCTGCTGAGTTTCACCACCCGACCACCCGCCAGAAACTGAAATACCATCCTGATCATCTGGATGAATGGCAGTCTTCCACAGTACGGTTTTCTAGAAACTTTTTGCCTCGCACAACCACATTGTGGAATCGCCTTCCAGCAATGGTATTTCCGAACCGATACGATATTGAAACCTTCAAGAAAAGAGCTTATTCCTTTTTAAAAGGCCGACAACGTACTTGCAAGTCCCCTGGTGTTGCGGGTGCTCATGGGCGGCGGTGATCACTTACCATCAGGTGAGCCGCATGCTCGTTTGTCCATTGTGTTATAAAAAAAAAAATTACTGTTTCAGGCAATGATGTTATTTAGGTATGATACCTGTGGATGACAGGACTATGGGTATCATATAAACTTTTTCCTATTATTATTATTCCACGTCGCGAACCAAGTCGCGGGTAACAGCTAGTGTATATCTTGTATTGGGACTAAGCACGGTCTATATAGAGAACAATGAACACTTGAGCGCTGGTTCATTTAATTCAAGTGCCCATTTAATATGAATGGTGCCGGTACGAGTGAGAGTTAAAAAGCTCTATTGTCGTAATGTTAACAGTCAATCGAAGTTGTTCCCTGCTCTATACATCCGTGGAACACCGAGTGTGTACATTAGATCGTCGGTGATCGTCAAGCGGATTGAATGTAGCACATATTTTCGCTACATCTACATCGCAAAGTTTGTATGAACAAATAAATGCTGCTGGATGCAGCTAATTTTATTGCTTAAGAATTTCATGGCTCCCAAATGAAAGTGAATACTTAGTTACTAATGTATCGTTTAGAAAAAGTATTTTTTATTTAACAAACAGTACTACAATATATTATATATACGATACTAGCTGTGCCCGCTACTTCGTCCGCATGTTATAGTGGCCTTGAAAAGAAATAATATTCAGTAATTTAACCAAAAAAATAGCAAGAAATAGTTTCATCATTTTAGCTTTAAAAGTAACGATTTTCCATACAAACTTTCATCCCCTATTTTATTTTATCCCCTTAAGGGTAAGATTTTTACAAATTCTGAATGTCATATTTATATTTTATCAACAGTCTAGAAAATAAGTTTTAAACTTGTAGCTTTAAATATGACAATATTTCCATACAAACTTATAATGTAAATAAATGAAAATAGTTTTATTTATATTATAAGTTTGTGTGTATGTGTGTAAATTAGTAACATATAATATAAATAAATGAAAATAAAATAAAATTAAATTAAATTGTCACGATGGTTTCGGGGGAACCGCGTTAATTAATCCTCTTAGGGATGGAATTTATCAAAAACCTTTCTTAGGGGATGCCCACGTCATAGTAGCTTTATGCATGCAAAGTCTCAGCCTGATCGATTTAAAATTGACAAAATTTCATACAAACTTTCATCCCTTATTTTATTCCCCTTAATTCTACCCGAATTAATCAAAATCCTTTCTTAGCGGATGCCTACGTCATAACATCTACCTGCATGCCAAATTTCAGCCCGATCCGTCCAGTGGTTTGGGCTGTGCGTTGATAGATCACTATGTCAGTCAACTTTGAGTTATATATGTTTAGATTTGAACCATTACGCGCTTGACCGAGCACAAGCATCTTAACGGCGAGCGTTAAATTGAAAAGTTAAGTTTAATTCAGAACAATACTGTCTTCACGCTGAACGATTTGATTGAATAAGTTTCTATTTACTACCAGTCGGTGATGTTGTTGACTGATGTATTGTTTGATCACTGAAGTTAATAATGAGTAGTTGTGTACACGTGCCGACAGGAAAGACTGAAATAAATAACTGGAAATAAAAAGACTATACAAAAATATACTCTTTCTGACTAAATTTTTTTATTGTAATTTTTTTGTTTAGTCTTTTTATTTCCAGTTATTTATTTCGGTCTTTTCAGTCGGGACGTGTAAGAAAGACTAAAAGAAAGTAATAAAAATACTAAAGAAAAATGTCACAAAAAGGTGAAGTTACTAGCTCCTCTTGCGGTTAGTCTGCAAGAGGAGCTAGTAAAGACTAAACTAATACTAACTAAAGCTAAAAGAATGTAATAAAACACTAAAACAAAAAATTACAAAAAGAAACCTATTTAGTCAGCAAGAAGAGCTAGTAAAGACTAAACTAAAAATATCTAAGACAAAAAGAAAGTAATAAAAATACTAAAGACAAAAATCACAAAAAAAACTATTTAGTCAGCAAGAAGAGCTAGTAAAGACTAAACTAATACTAACTAAGACTAAAAGAAAGTAATAAAACACTAAATCAAAAATTAAAAAAAAATCTATTTAGTCCGCAAGAAGAGCTAGTAAGGACTAAACTAAAAGTATCTAAGACTAAAAGAAAGTAATAAAAACACTAAACAAAAAAAAACTATTTAGTCAGCAAGAAGAGCTAGTAAAGACTAAACTAATACTAACTAAGACTAAAAGAAAGTAATAAAAACACTAAACAAAAAAAAAACTATTTAGTCCGCAAGAAGAGCTAGTAAGGACTAAACTAAAAGTATCTAAGACAAAAAGAAAGTAATAAAAATACTAAAGAAAAAAAAAACTATTTAGTCCGCAAGAAGAGCTAGTAAAAACTAAACTAATACTAACTAAGACTAAAAGAAAGTAATAAAACACTAAACCAAAAATTAAAAAAAAAAATTTAGTCCGCAAAAAGAGTTAGTAAAACTAAACTAATACTAACTAGAACTAAAAGAATGTAATAAAACACTAAACCAAAAAATTACAAAAAGAAACCTATTTAGTCAGCAAGAAGAGCTAGTAAAAACTAAACTGAAAGTATCTAAGACTAAAAGAAAGTAATAAAAACACTATGGAAGGGTACCCCATTTATTTCAGAAGAAAAGAAGAAAAGGTATTTAGTAAATGTATAATACGTAATTATGTTTAACTCTATGAATAGAAAATAAAATGTAAAGAAATAGAAATAATTTTTATTCAAATAAACCTAATATAAGCACTTTTGAATAGTCAAGTTTCTTGATTCTACCGCTCATTCGGAATGCAGATTCATCACAAGAAGAATGAGCAAAAACTCTTTTAAATAAATACTGATTTAATTATATTTACATTCACAAGGATTAGGCATGCGACAACCAACATAGAAACTGCTTAATTTCTGTTCAATCAGATAACATTGTCAGCGCTATGAATTTTAAGTTAGATATTATCTACAAAAACATTATTATCATATATAAATACTTTAACTTTACAATAAGCTTTTGTATAAACAAAATATTTTATAACACATTTGAATTTTTTTTCTTGCAAATTGAGTACAGACTCTGGCAGTTTGTTGTAAAACCTTACGCAGTTCCATAAAATGAATTACTAACTTTCGTCAAACGGCACTTAGGTAACACTAGATTGTTGATATTACGTAAGCTTTTATTAGTGTAATCACCTACTTTATTAAAACTGTTAATGTTTTTCCTGGCATACATAATATTTTCGTAGATGTATTGAGAAGCAACGGTGGCAAATCTTAATCATTTCATTCATGATCATCATCATCTGCTTCTTCCTTATCCCATTCATTTGGGGTCGGCGTAATATGTTTTTCTCTTTCATTCGTCATCATCATTACATAGTATAAAACAAAGTCGCTGTCGTTGTCTGTTCCTATGTATGCTTAAACCTATAAAACTACGCAACGGATTTTGAAGAGATTTTTTTAATAGATAGAGTGATTTGAGAGGAAGGTATATTTATATAATACATCTACACCAGTGCAAAGCCGGGGCGAGTAACTAGTTATATATATAAACCTTTCTCTTGAAAAACTCTATCTATTAAAAAAAATCTCTTCAAAATCCGTTACGCAATTTTTTAGAGACGGACAGACAGAGACAGCGACTTTGTTTTATACTATGTAATGATTGAAATCACTAGCATATGAATAACTGCGTGGCTGTGGTGGGGCTTCTAATTGCATGCTCATTATATACGAGCGTGGTGTTAGAGAAAGTTGAGGGTTATAACGAGTGTTTTGTATGCGAGATGAATATAGGGCTCCAGTACGGATCTTGATCCACGGATCTGGCGAGCGGGTCCTCGCTGATCCGCACATATCGCCCGCTAATACCACATACGTGATTTGCTTATATACCCACTCGTAACTTCGTATGAATAACATAACAAGCAGGCCGGCCTGTGATATCGAAATGGGAAATTGTGAAAACCTTGCTTCCACGGTACATACTAAAATTATATTTTTCACGCTAAATATATGTTCAAAGTTCATATATATAAATTACATGTCATGTTGTTTGTCCGCGATGGACTCTGGTATAAATACGATTATTTTGTCATTGTTTGGTTTCCTAAATAATATAAAACAAAAAAAAAATTGCAAGCAGGCTTGTGATTTGAGATTTCATGGCAATTGCGTAAGATTTTTCAACAAAATACCAGAGTTTGTTACAAATCTGCCTGAAAAAAGATTTAAATGTCATATAAAACACTTCCTTTGCAAAAAAGCTTACTATGAAATTGAAGAATTCGTTAACGATAATAATGTATTTATTGAAAAACTTTAAATCTAAAACAAATATAATAATCAATAATTTCTCCTTCATCTATAAAAGAAAATTTGTTGAAAAACTTAAAATCCATAGCACTGACAATATTATCTGATTACACTAATAATGAGTGCGTAGTGATTTCTATGTTGATTATCGCATGCCTCTTACTTGTTATACTGTAATTATTTATATAAAAAAACATCTATTAAAAAGAGCAACACACAAGTTTCTTGCTCATTCTTCTTGTGATGAATCTGCATTATGAATGAGTGGTAGAATCAAAGTATGACTATTCAAAAGTGCTTGTAATAAATTTATTTGAATAAAGATTATTTCTATTTCTACATTTTAGGCGTCTCAACTAAAAGTTGTAAACAATATTTTAATGATGAGACTTTGTTCATCTATTTTGTGCTATTTTAGACTGTGATAAAACTGATTAAACTTTACGCAACTGTGTATTGACTTAAAATATTAAATATCACATTTCACCTCTAAATCTCAGTTAATTGAAATGTTCAAAATAATTAAATTTCATAAAGGCATTACAGAAATAGAATCATATTCGTAATGCTACATTTCTATACAATATCCGATTTTATAATTACATGTGCGTGGTATATTATTAATATTTATACAAATATAGGAGTTATAGAGTTATAATTATGACTATCTGTTCCCGCGCCTTTGTCTGAGTTAATTTTAACTTTTTTTTTCTAAAATAAAAGTAGCCTAAGTTACTCCTTATTATATCAGCTACCTGCCAAAAAAAGTCCCGTCAAAATCGGTCCAGCCATTTCAAAGATTAGCCGGAACAAACAAACCGACATGCAGACAGACAAAAATTATAAAAAAAATTGTCAATATCTGTGTTTTTTTATTGACGGGTTTGGGCTATTGTCAGGCGCTAAGACCTGTAACACTGCGACCTGTATAGATCTATTGTGCTCGCCCTTTTTCAAAGTTCGCTGCCTAGACCCGTCAGGGACAAGAATTGAAGGATATTCTTAGGAGCGATGGTTTTTATCTCCTCAGGATATAGTGAATACTTTCCAAAGAAGATATTTCGTTTATGCACCCATGAGGTTGTGAGTTCAGATGCAACACTAGAAAAATACCTCTGACTTCTCCATCATGACGATAAGTTTGTTTTTTTTATTAGAGACTATTAATAATATGATCTCTTAATACTATTAAATATTTGTTTTAGTTTTTTTTTTCGGACTACTCTAATGCTGTTGGCCGCAGCTGGCCTTTACAGCTTCACCGGACGATAGGGGGCGAGTGCAGATGACACTCCAAACCAAAGGAAGGACTTATGGAGCGGCTGAAGGCCAACTCCTGCCTGACGGATACGACTTTAGTCTGAGGGCACCGCTAGGGGTTCGAACCTCGGCTCAGGCCGTCGTAATATCGATCCCCGATTGAATTGGATGGGGGATCGATCGATGGGATTACTGTGTCGATGTCCTACAATAAAGTACTCATAGTGCGCTGCAAAATGCTACGCTGAGCTCGCTACGTAGCTACAATTCTATGAGGTTACGATTGTTCATTTTGTTGACAAAGTGTGTAAAGTTTTCTAGTTTAGTGAAAGTTTTTAAATTATTAACCGGTTGACAAAATGTGTAAAGTTTTCTAGTTTTGTTTGTATATAGTGAAAGTTTTGTACATTATTATTTAAATTATTAACCGGGTCCTTAACATGAATAATTTTATGGTGGAACGAATATTTAATATGGCTAGTGCAACCTAGTCGAAACGTCGAGAGAGGTAATATTTATTTATTTACCTTTATTTGCCATAAAATTATTCGCGTTAAGACCCGGTTAATAATTTAAATGATGTATATAAAACACGAAAGTTTAAAATTAACTTTTGTATATTACTATTTAGTATATTAATAATAATCCATGGCTAGACACAGTTTTTTTTTTTCGTACATACATATTATGATAGAAAATACATCAATATAATAATTGCTTTTAATAATGTCTAGTAAGACAAATTATAATATTGTGTAATGAGCAAGACTGCAATATTGTCTAAACTGTGTCACCCCACCTTACATTTTCCTATTGTTATTTAGTATATAAGATCATTATTTCTATGTACATATTGTCAGTTTATCATCATCTGTAATATACATCGTCTCGACCAACAACATCGTATCATTCACCTGCAACAATTACTATTAAAGATACATTGTTTATTTGTATCGACGGCCTCGTTAGTTTAGTTTTATAATATGCATAAAACTGAATACGGCTGGCTACGGCAGTAAATATAGGTAGTAACATATATAACACAATAATAAAAAAACAATGTAATAAAATATATGATTTAAAATAAGAAACAGCTATAAAAAGATGTCTGTCTGGCTGTGTGTCTGTCGCCAACACAAATAATATACTTAAATATAAATTTCAGAATTTATTAATGCATCATCTGTATTGGTGTCAAGAGATGTACTATATATATATAGTGCAGGAAACAAAACTCGACGTAGAGTTAACCTTCATCAAACTAAATCCAAAGGATCCGCCCCGGTAACATTTAAGAAAGCAAGCTCTTGTTGGTCGTGACGCGCAATGTATGGAATGGAAACACAGGTTAAAGTCTTGGACAACATTCATTTACTTGTAGATTTATTTAGACGACCTCGGTGGTCTAGCGGTTTAGCACACCGCTTTACGACTGATGGTCGCGGGTTCGATTCCTCGCGCGGCACAAACATTTGTATTGATGAGTATGATTGTTTGTATCGGTCTGGGTGTTTTCTATGTATAATATGTATTTATTAAAAAAATGTATTTGTATCAGTTGTCTAGTACCCATAACATAAGCTTTAGCTAGCTTAACTTGGGTCTAGATGGCGCTGTGTGAATTGTCCTTGGTTATTATTGTTATATATCAAAACTAGCCCCGCATTCGTACGGGTATACACGTATTATATATATAAACCTTCCTCTTGAATCACTCTATCTATTTAAAAAACACAAATTTAAATCCGTTGCGTAGTTTTAAAGATTTCAGCATACATAGGGACGGACAGACAGCGACAGCGACTTTGTTTTATACTATGTAATGAATCTATGATTTTTAATTTGTTTCTGCCATCTCATATTGATGTCAGTTAAAAATAAATGCGAATGAATATCATATTTATCGAAACATTGGTATAATATGAGCGTAATACTTGGTGTGAGCGGATCCACAAATGGCGCGGATTGATAACGGCGAGCGTCACTTCACGTGCGACTAAACGGTTTATGGGGTATAAATCTGAATAATCCTCGACCTCGCTCTATATTATGGCCCAAATATTAATACAATCCTGTATCAAGATGCCGACAAGCGTGAGTTGCTCTGAACACCAACAGTTCCGTTGTAAAACTGCTGCGTTATGTTTGTACAAGAGTAAATACTATGCTCGGAGTTACTCTGCGTGATCGAATCAGAAATGAGGAGATCCGCAGAAGAACCAGAGTGACCGACATAGCCCGAAGAATTACGACTTTGAAGTGGCAATGGGCAGGGCACATAGCTCGTAGGACAGATGGCCGTTGGGGCAGTAAAGTCCTCGAGTGGCGACCACGGACCGGAAGACGCAGCGTGGGAAGGCCTCCAGCAAGGTGGACCGACGATCTGGACAAGATCGCGGGAAGGCATTGGATGCGAGCAGCGCAGGACCGATCGTCGTGGAGATCTTTGGGGGAGGCCTATGTCCAGCAGTGGACGTCTTCCGGGCTGCGATGATGATGATGATGATGAAATACTTGTTTCATTTGTTAAAATCACTAGTTATCATGACGACTTAGGTGTGATGCCTGTGGGTCAGAGAAACCCCAAGTAGCGTCCGAGACTTGTGACACGGGTGTAGGTTTAAAGGGTCCTTTTAGAATGTGTTAACACTTACCTTCACTACTTGTGATATCTTCCCAGTCCCAACTAATAAACCCCCCAATTCCTACAATATTTACATATCTATTATTTGTTTGATAATAACAAACACTCCAACCTTTCGCTCCAAAACTTTTTTAATTTTTTTTATACTACTATAGTGGTAAACAGGCCCATCTAATGGTAAATGGTTACGATGAAACACCAGGAGTGTCACGTGCGCGTTGCCGACCCTTAAGAAACCTTAATATACCTTTCTTGAAAAACCCCATGCTGTAGTCTCGTGAGAAAACCTCATTTCAACCTCATCAGGAAGTTCATTCCACAACCTAAGTGTACGCGGGAGGAAGCTCCTCTGAAACAGCACTGTCCGAGACCATTTAGGTTCCAGCGTGTGGGAATAAATTCCCTGTCGATGGCGAGCGGTGCGATGGTGAAAGGTGGGTGTAGGCATCATGTCGAACAATACCTCTGAACACAGTCCGTTGTATAATCGGTAGAACACACAAAGCGAAGCGAAGTCTCGCCTGAAACTAAGTGGTTCGGTTCGTAACTACTGCTACGTCAGTCCAATCCATCCATCAGTCAACTTATCAATGTCACAAAGATTATTTAGGCTCTGGGCTCTGCCGTTTCGTTTCAGGTTACTCTGAATGCTTTAGATAAAGAAGCATGATTATCGACTTTACCATTTTTAATTAATGGTGCCTCACACGATAGTTAACGCATTGTATTGCTTACCAATTATCGGCTTAGACACATACTACACTATTTTTTTATTTATACAGCTTTATTGTCCACATAAAAACAATCCAAAGAAAGACGACGTAATAATATTCTTTTTCCCAATAACTGCACAGAAAGCGTCGCGACTAGTCCCAAAATATGACGATACTCCCATATAACCTTTCAACACCGTGCATTTCTTTGACCTAACCTTTGTCAAGGTAGAAATTTTATTTAAATCGGTTCAGTGGTTTCGGCGTGAAAGCGAGACAGACAGACAGAGTTACTTTCGAATATTAGTAAGTAAGGATTTATGACCGATAGATAAATTCTTTATTGAGTTCAACTGAGATAATAAGAATGTTATAAAAACATAATAATTATACATTTTAAATAATAAATGTAAGATGCCAACTGTGAATAAATAATTTGTCCCAGCGTTGTTGCTCACTGATCATAATAGCGCCATGTCAGATGTGTCCTCATTCCTGAATAGAGATGTCACAATACCCTGTAATTTACCTTTACCCTTTAAAATATTTTTTAGAAAGCAAACATAATTAAATTGTACAATGTTTTACTTCTATATTCAGTGGCGGTCGAATGTTAATTTGATTAACGATTAAAGCTTTCATCAATATTATACTCATCATAGATAAATGATTATCAACAACATCATCATCACCTAAATATCATCACCGATATCACAATCATCGAGAGATTATCGTATTACGTCAGCATCATCGAACATGTCATATCATTATCCTCATCCAACATCTAACCTCATTGAACATTAAAACACCGATTAGCAGTCGAAATTTTATCATACATTTAATTTAACGTCTGTACTGTCCGTATTAATAAAAAGACACGTGTATCATCGTCATTATCATTATCATTACAAAGTATAAAACAAAGTCGCTGTCGCTGTCTGTCCGTCCCTATGTATGCTTAAATCTTTAAAACTATCCAACGGATTTTCAAGCGGTTTTTTAATTGATATTAAAATATTAAGATATTTAATTGATAAATTCAACCCCCATGGGGATGAAATAAGGGATGATGCAGGATGTAAATGTATTAGTTTTTAACCTATCAGTACCTAATGGAACGAATAAATTAAGACGAACAAAATAATATTTAGTTCTTTTGCCTACTTTTATTTTAGAAAAATAAAGTTAAATTCCACGCAAGTCGCAGGAACAGGTAGTGTAGTATAAAATGCTTCCTTTGTAAAAAATCTTATTACACAATTGAAGAGTTTATCATTACATAGTATAAAACAAAGTCGCTGTCGCTGTCTGTCCCTATATATGCTTAAATCTTTAAAAAACTAGGCAAAGGATTTTGAAGCGATTTTTATTTAATAGATAGAGTAATTCAAGAGGAAAGTTTATATATATATATATATATATATATATATATATATATATATATATATATATATATATATATATATATATTTATGATACGGAGATTCGTTCGAGAGCACGTCTGTCGACCAAAAGAGGCTTGACAGCTTCACCGGACGTTACGGGGCGAGTGTAGATGGCATTAAACCAAAGGAAGGACTTATGGAGCGACTTAAGGCCAACTCCCGCCTGACGCATACGTCTAAGGGCACAGCTAGGGGTTCCGACCTCGGCTCAGGCCGTCGTAATTTCGATCCCCGTTTGAATTGGACGGGGGATCGATCGGAGGGGGTTTTTTTTTTTTTCGAAAATTGGGCGTAACCTAAGCTTCACCGGACGTTAATCGAGTGTAGATGGCACTCCAAACCCGCGGAAGGAAAAGTGGCTGAAGGCCAACTCCTGCCCGCGTACGACTTTAGTCTGAGGGCACCACTAGGGGTTCGAACCTCGGCTCAGGCCGTCGTAATTTCGATCCCCGTTTGAATTGGACGGGGGATCGATCGGAGGGGGGTTTTTTTTTTTCGGACTACTCTAATGCTGTTGGCCGTAGCTGGCCTTTACAGCTTCACCGGACGTTATGGGGCGAGTGCAGATGGCACTCCAAACCAAAGGAAGGACTTATGGAGCGGCTGAAGGCCAACTCCTGCCCGACGGATACGACTTTAGTCTGAGAGCACCACTAGGGGTTCGAACCTCGGCTCAGGCCGTCGTAATTTCGATCCCCGTTTGAATTGGACGGGGGATCGATCGGAGGGGGGAGGGGGGGGGGGGCTTCGCAGCCTTTTATAGACGCGCCGTACGACAGTGGCGAGTAAGCTAATGCTAGAAATAGAAATAGGCTTTATTCAAATAAACTCATTACAAGCACTTTTGAATAGTCATATTTTGATTCTACCACTCATTCGGAATGCAGATTCATCACAAGAAGAATGACAATAAACTTACTTTTTAATAGATGTTTTTTTTTATATAAATAATTACAGTGTAACAAGTAAGAGGCATGCGACAATCAACATAGAAATCGCTACGCACTCATTATTAGTGTAATCAGATAATATTGTCAGTGCTATGTATTTAAAATTTTTCTACAAAAACATTATTATCGTTAACGAATTCTTCAATTTTATAGTAAGCTTTTTTGCAAAGGAAGTGTTTTATTTGACATTTAAATCTTTTTTCTGGCAGATTTATAACAGACTCTGGTATTTTATTGTAAAACCTTACGCAATTGCCATAAAACGAATTACTAACTTTAGCCAAACGACATTTAGGTAAAATCAGTTTGTTATTGTTACGTAAGCTTTTATTAGTGCAATCACTAACTCTTTTGAAACTGTCTATATTCTTCCTGGCATACATGATATTTTCATAAATATATTGAGAAGCAACGGTGAGGATATTTGATTCCTTAAAGCACTCTCGCAAAGACTCCCTGGAACCCATGCTATAAATGGAGCGAATGGCCCTCTTTTGTAAAATAAATATTGTATTTATATCAGTTGCTTTGCCCCATAACAAAATACCATACGACATAATGCTATGTAGCTGTACACAAAGTTTAGCCGTTGCCACGTCTGTTAATTGCTTAATTCTTCTTACCGCATAAGCGGTTTTTTAATTGAACTAAAATCGACTCGCTAATTTAGTAATATGGGCGCCCCATTGCAACTTGGAATCTAATGTGATACCTAGAAATACAGTATCATCCACAAAATTAATAGGCACTTGTCCAACGTGATTTTTGAATCTACCGTCCTTACATTGGAGTAAATTTGATACATTTAGTTTTATTTGCATTGAGTAACATATTATTAGCCGTAAACCATTTTAAAACATAAGAAAGAGCACCGTTTACTTCGTCCAAATCATCAATATGTATATATATATATATATATATATATATATATATATATATATATATATATATATATATATATATTTTCTACCATATAAGGAAGATCATTTATGTAAACTAAAAATAAGAATATATATATATATATATATATATTGAGGAACACCCATTTTAATACTAGTTCCCTCAGACTTTACACCATTTATTTCGACAACTTGCATTCTATTATTTAGATAGGATTTCATCATGCTTTGTGCTTCATATCTAATACCGTAATGTTTAAGTTTGAGCAAAAGTGTTTCATGTTCAACGCAATCAAATGCTTTTGAAAGATCACAAAATACACCGACTGCATCCTGAGACCTCTCCCAAGAATCAAATATATATTTAATGAGAGCTACACCGGCATCAGTAGTTGATTTACCGGCCGTGAAACCAAATTGTCGACTGTGAAGCAGTTTATTTACTTTAAAGTGTTGCAGCATTTGATTGAGCATAATTTTTTCAAACACTTTACTCAATACTGGTAAGATAGATATAGGCCTATAATTACCTACCACAGTTATTTCTCCTGACTTAAAGAGTGGAGTTATTTTGCTATGTTTCATTAAATTGGGAAAAACACCATCAGAAATACATTTATTGAAAATAATTACTAAATATGGAGCAATAACATCTATAGCGGTGTTAATAACTTTAACAGACATGCCCCAATGGTCTTCAGTATTTTTTAAATTTAATTGTTTAAATGTTTTAGTAATTGTAGCAATGTTAATAAATGTAAATTTAAATGTAACCGGACAAGAAACAACATTGTCAATAAGGAATGATTTAGCTTAATAAAAGGAAATGTATGTATCTATATATAAAAAATAATTAACTACAATTATTTTGAATTAAAATAATGTTTATTAGCTAGTATGAACACTTTTGCAGAAATGATTACTGCAACGACCGCGCGCGGCACGCAACCTTGTACCGTGTAATACACAGCTATGATTGGTTGCTCGCCGAATGGAAGAATATATTTTCTACAATAGTTTCAGGCAACAATTAATATAATGAAACAATAGTTATGTTTCATTATATTGTTTGTGTAATAACCCTGTAATTTATATGAAAGCTGAAATGCAACTGGTAATAATGTATAACGACGACCTCGGTGATCTAGCGGTCTAGCACACCGCTTTACGTCCGATGGTTGCGGGTTTGATTCCTCGCACGGCACAAACATTTGTATTCATGAGTATGATTGTTTGTAGCGGTGTGGGTGTTTTCTTATATGTATGTATTTACGAAAAAAAGATCTATGTGTTTGTATCAGTTGTCTAGTACCCATAACACAAGCTTTAGCTATCTTAACTTGGGTCTAGATGACGCTGTGTGAATTGTCCTGAGATGATTATTATTATTATTATAATTAACTAGTTACCTGCCCCTGACTTCACACGAGTGTATATGTATATTATACATATAAACCTCTATCTTGAATCACTCTGTCTACTGCTGTATTAAAAATCCGTTGCGTAGTTTAAAAGATCTCAGCGAACAGACAGTTAAAGCGAATTCATTTTATACTATGTAAAGATGTTAGATTGATTCGTATGAATAATAATTCTTTTAACTGTCCTTTGATGCAAATTACGTTTCTATATTTTTTTTCTATTAACCCATTATATCTCAAAGTTTAATTGGCAAAAGTTGATTCATTTGCCAAAGCAAATAAAATGAAAAAAAAGATTATTTTGGTGTATGTACCGAATTTATATTCATATGCATGTAGTAAAAAACGGTTATTTCAATATTACAAACAGACACTCCAATTTTATTTACTTATATGTATACATAGGGAATACCCAGACTGATACAAACAATCATACTCATGAATACAGAACAAATGGGAACCCGCGAACGTCGGAAGCAAGGGTGTGTACTAAACCGTTAGACCACCGGGGCTGTCATTTAAATAATTTTAAATTGTAATGAAGAAAGAAGACTGTGGTATTTTGTAAGCTGTTGGAATTTTAAATTTAAAGTAATGAAGAAAGAATAATAATAATAATCTCAGTACAATTCACACAGCGCCATCTAGACCCAAGTTAAGATAGCTAAAGCTTGTGTTATGGGTACTAGATAACTGATACAAACACATAGATAATTTTTTTCCGTAAATACATACATATTATACATAGAAAACATCCAGACCGATACAAACTCATACTCATTT
This sequence comes from Achroia grisella, assembly GCF_030625045.1. Taxonomy (NCBI): domain Eukaryota; kingdom Metazoa; phylum Arthropoda; class Insecta; order Lepidoptera; family Pyralidae; genus Achroia; species Achroia grisella. The sequence continues at coordinate 210,789 of NW_026713018.1, read as the reverse complement.
TTTTTTTTTTTTTATTTATTTTTTTTTCTCATGAATACAAATGTTTGTGCCGTGCGAGGAATCGAACCCGCGACTATCGGACGTAAAGCGGTGCTAGACCGCTTGACCACCGAGGTCGTCAAAGATGTAAGCTGTTCATGAATATTGGTTGTGGGTCTCTGGGCTCGCCCCCGGGACCCCAGCCGCGGCGGGCCCTCACGGGATGGGGGAAATTGAAACTGAACATAATCGCATGCTCGATTTATCAGCTCGACTTACTGCGCCGCGCCATGCATCACGACAGCTCGGTTTGTATCGACATTTAGTTTTCACTATACATGTAGGTACATATAACGCACTTAACATCTATTTATTTATTTATTCTTAACTATTGTGTTGAATTTAAAAGTTTAATATTGTATTTTTTTATATAAATAAAATTCTTCCAGCATGATGGAAGATCGCGGAAAGTGGCAAGAGCTCCACCGACAAGAACGTAGCTCTTAAATTATGAATGAATGAATGAAATAAAATTCTGTTAACATAATGTTTCATAGCAGTACATATATTATATTATTTTCTATTTAGTTTACTTTTCATTATATATATATATATATATATATACACAGGGAGGGAAAATTAGACTTAAATCTTTAAAACTGCGCAACGGATTTTGAAGCAGTTCTCTTTAATAGATAGAGTGATTCAAGAGGAAGGTTTATATATATTATACATGTACCCGGGAGAAGCCGGGGTGAGTAGCTTGTAATAACTAAAATAAAAGTCAGCGTTGTACAATTCCATTGGAAATTGTACATACACCAAAACAACATTTTTTACTATTTTTTTCTGTCTGTCTGTTTGTTCCGGCTAATCTCTGAAATGGTTGTACTGATTTTGATGGTATTTTTATTGGCAGGTAGCTGATATAATAAGGAGTAACTTAGGCTACTTTTATTTTAGAAAATATTCGTTATTTTAGATAAATAAAGTTAAATTCCAAGCGGACAAAATCGCAAGCACAGCTAAAAATACACAATTGTATCGAAATATTTCAATTATGTAATTACAAATTCTTCAATGTTTAAATACATTTACAATAAGATACCAAAGGATAAACTAGGATTACGCTTAAATAAATTCAAAACATCTGTTAAATCATATTTACTGAGCAAAGCCTATTACTCACTAAACGATTACTTGAATGACGAGCGTGCATGGCAATAGTTGTTCATGCACGGGATTTTCATTTAATGTTAGACATAGACACCTATATAAATATACATTGTAAATAAACTGGCTTTTTAAAAAATAAGTAATTTAATTCAGTTTCTTGCCAGTTCTTCTCAATTGTATCTATATACTGAACTAAAGTAAGGTAGGTAGGGCAAAAAATGTAGTATAAAAAATTTGACGTTCATAATCGGCTAAAGTGTTCTACATGAATAAATGATTTCGGTCATTGGGCTCCCTAAAATATGGTCGAGCGCAGTGATGGCTGGCTCATCCGTCATACTCGTGAACGAGTGCTGCTGGTCTGCTTTTATCACTACGACTGATTTAACCTTATTGTATATTTATATTTGACTCAAATAAATTAGTGCTGGTTGGTAGTTTGTATTCACACGTTTCGACTTGTAAATGTAAACTTACAAGGATTATTTAAAAGAGCAACACACAAGTTTCTTGCTCGTTCTTCTTGTGATGAGCGGTAGATAAAAAAAAATTGTTATGACTATTCAAAAGTGCTTAAATTAAGTTTATTTGAAAAAATGATTTTCTATTCTATTCGAATTTGAAATTGAATATACTCGTAAATAATCTTTGCATAAATTAATACAATATTCCGAAGCAAATCTGTTATTTTGCGTTTGTTCTGTCGACACAAACTGCGAGTTTCATTAATAACGATATTATTCGTGGACACTCACTATCTTTATTATAATACAAATATTGAATTCATTACAAAACTTCGGACACAGAAACAAGTTGAACAGAGGATCAGTACGTAGCGGTTTCTTTGATTGTCACATGCCTAATCCTTGTTAATGTTTGTCACGATGTGCTAACTGACTTGACCTCATGCTCATCTTATCATCCTCCACTGGTGCCCCGCCAGCGTAAACCGTTAGCGCAGGTAAGTGCACCATACCATTATCATCCATAAAAAAAATCCAACATTTACTTAAAAGAGCAACACACAAGCTTTTATGTTGATTGTCGCATGCCTAATCCTTGTTCGTGTAAAAACAACATTTATTTAAAAGAGCAACACACAAGTTTCTTGATCATTCTTCTTTTGATAACTCTGCGTTTCGAATGAATGGGCTTTGCTGGAGGAATATTGTAGTGGTTGATTTGTTTTAAATTATAATAAAAAGAATATTTTGAATGTATTGTACGTTGATTTTAATAATGACGCCACGGAATGTTCGAGAAGTAGTGCAAAATGTATATAAAATAACATCGAGTCCAAACCATAAAAAAAAAAAAACATCGATGTTCTGTGCCTGACGTTCCAAATTTGAAATTAAAAATTTTTATTTTTAATAAAGTAAAAGGTTTTTTGCATTCGCATACAAGTGGTAGAATAAAAAAATGTGACTATTCAAAAGTGCTTATATTAAGTTTATTTGAATGAAGATTGTGACGTCTATGTGACAGACTCGACCCATTGGCTTTGCGGCGAGATATTGCATCTCTGTGTATTTTCTACCGCATATATCACGGGGAGTGTTCTGAGGAATTGTTCGGATTAATACCAGCTGCTGAGTTTCACCACCGTACCACCCACCAGAAACTGAAATACCATCCTGATCATCTGGATGAATGGCGGTCTTCCACAGTGCGGTTTTCTAGAAACTTTTTGCCACGCACAACCACATTGTGGAATCACCTTCCAGCAATGGTATTTCCGAACCGATACGATATTGAAACCTTCAAGAAAAGAGCTTATTCCTTTTTAAAAGGCCGACAACGTACTTGCAATTCCCCTGGTGTTGCGGGTGCTCATGGGCGGCAGTAATCACTTACCATCAGGTGAGCCGCATGTTTGTTTGTCCCCTGTGTTATAAAATAAAAAGATTATTTCTATTTCAGATATTAAAATATTGGTAGTATAGCGGCGAGCACCTGGCCGAGCGGCCTGCGCGCGTACTCGCACAAATTATATTCTGTTAACACGAAATTTCCTCTGTTAGTAGCAAAGACAGTTGGCGTAAAATTTAATTTAACTTGATATCACATCGGCGTGTAGTTTTTCTAGGAAATTTTCACAAAGTTTGAGGTCGTTGCTGAGTATCAGAGTTTTCTTTTGTCTTTCCGAGAAAGTTATTTCTCACTGTTATACTTCTTTTAGATAATGAATTATATATCTACTATTTATTATTATTACATAGTATAAAACAAAGTCGCTGTCGCTGTCTGTCCGTCCTTATGTATGCTTAAATCTTTAAAAATACGCAACGGATTTTGAAGCAGTTTTTTTAATAGATATAGTGATTCAAGAGGAAAGTTTTTATATATATAATACATTTACACCCGGGCGAAGCCGGGGCGAGTAGTTATTATATTATTAAATTCTTTACACACACCGCACAGACAGTCACCAATTATATTGCTCTATTTATTTTAATTATTTTCACGTACCCTCAAATGGGTTGAAGCTGAAATTCAGTGTTTTGTTCCCTGAACAATATTCCACGCTGAGCTTCGACCTTTTTGTATTGCTACAGATTAGACATAATGATACACAGATAGTGAAATACGTATATTTCTTATCATCAGATCACTCACACCGCTAAATAATTACAATCTACATATTACAAACAAAATCGGCACAATTACAATAATTCAAATGATCAACATAAAATAAATTGATATCTATAATAGGTGATATGAACGTAGTAAAACAGCTGTTTAATAATAAATAATATAAATTGCTTTGTCTTTATTTGTTTGTCGTTATTCCTCACTTATATCAACCGACAAAATTTTTGACCATCGTTATTTTCCCGTTTTGATCATAAAGTTTTATTTAAAAGAATGACTTTGACATCTGACGATTTGAATGACATTGACCTCTAAAGATGTCAAATTGACGTACATCTTCAGAAGGTAAGATTTAACATTACAGATTATATTAATCGAATAAATATCTATTTTAAATATATGTATGTTTTATACAAAATAAATTATAATTAACAAATAATGTTACAGTTAGTTATTAAGGATGTTCTTTTTGTAATTCAAAGTAGAGTAAAGAGTCGGCTGGTTTCTGTTGTTCTGGAGGTAACATAAATTTGCCTTCATTCGAACACCCACCGGAACCTTTGAACACTACTTTTGGGGGAACATGTGAAAATAAGTAAATCAATATTTATTTAAAAGAGCAACACACAAGTTTCTTGCTCATTCTTCTTGTGATGAATCTGCATTCCGAATGAGTGGTAGAATCAAAATACGACTATTCAAAAGTGCTTGTAATGAGTTTGTTTGAATAAAGATTATTTCTATTTCTATTTCACCACCAGTTGTACAAAACTTCCTCCAATTCTTCATGGTATGGGTAAACGTCTGCCATTTACACAATTTTGTGTACAAAACAATAAATAAATAAAACATTTTGATGCGTAATAACTGTTTATTACGATGCCGATGTTCAGTCAATCTGACGATATTTGCGATATTTGAACAAGACATTGGATGTCCTAACTAGATTGAGAGTTTAATACAAACTTGATATAATGTTTACAATGTTCAGACAGGTAGGTGTATTATTACATGTTTGAAGATAACGAGCATCTGAGGCTCCAAAATGTTTGTAGAGCAACAATATTGTATTACATAAATCATTATTATGAATCATTCGAGAAGTAAACACGATTGTATAACAAGCTGCTTTGTAGCTAACTGCGAAACTACGGTTATTTTGTTTTCAGGTCTAAGTTGTAGTATAAAACAAAGTCGCTGTCGCTGTCTGTCCCTACGTATGCTTAAATCTTTAAAACTACGCAACGGATTTTGAAGTGTTTTTTTAATAGATAGAGCGATTCTAGAGGAAGATTTATATATATAATACATGTACCCGGATGAAGCCGGCGCGAGTAGCTAGTGTTTATATAAAACAAAGTCGCTGTCGCTGTCTGTCCCTACGTATGCTTAAATCTTTAAAACTACGCAACGGATTTTGAAATGTTTTTTTAATAGATAGAGCGATTCTAGAGGAAGATTTATATATATAATACATGTACCCGGATGAAGCCGGCGCGAGTAGCTAGTGTTTATATAAAACAAAGTCGCTGTCGCTGTCTGTCCCTACGTATGCTTAAATCTTTAAAACTACGCAACGGATTTTGAAATGTTTTTTTTAATAGATAGACCGATTCTAGAGGAAGATTTATATATATAATACATGTACCCGGGTAAATCCGGGGCGAGTAGTTAGTGTTTATATAAAAATCACCGACTGATCGACCGCTGTCTGTTCGCTTATATCTTTGAAATTACGCAACAGATTTTATTGTAGTTTTCAGCAATGTATAGAGTGATTCAAGAGGAAGGTTTATATGTATTTTTATATTTTATTTTTCTCTCGTTATAGTACAGAATATTTTTCTTTTTATTCTCTGTGGTGTATATCAGATTGGCTAGTATAATGAGGTGTATATATATATATATATATGTATATATATGGATTCAACGTTTTGATAAAAAAGATAATTATTGGTTCACGTAAAAGTAGATTTTAGTTTTGAAATAGAATGGCATGGGGTTGTATAATAATAATAATAACCATGGACAATTTACACAGCGCCATCTAGTACCAAGCTAAGCAAAGCTTGTGTTATGGGTAATAGATAACTGATATAAATATTTATTTTTTGTAAATACATGCACTTTCTACATAGATAACACGTAAACAAATACAAAAATTCTATACATATAAATAAAATTGGAGAGTCTGTTTGTAATATTGAAATAAGAGTTTTTTATTATATGCATATGAATATAAATACGATACATATACCAAAATAACATTTTTACAATTTTTGTCTGTCTGTTTGTTCCGGCTAACTTTGAAATGGCTGGACCGATTTTGACGGGACTTTTCTTGACAGGTATCTGATGTAAGTAACTTAGGCTACTTTTATTTTAGAAAAATAAAGTAATGTTGCAAAATTCCACGCGGAAGAAGTCGCGGGTACAGCTAGTCGTGAATATAAATGTTTGTACCGTGCTAGGAATCGAACCCTCGACCATCTGAAGTAAAGAGTGTTAAGCGACTAGATCATCGAGTCAACATAATTTAGATTAAAGGTATAAAAACATATTGTGTAATTTATTTTATTTGAAACTTGCCTGCAGCAATGCGGATGTCGCCTGTAAAAATGTTTCTTACTTTTTTATTCTGTAATCTTTTTCAGTGTCTTGTTTCAGACTTATGTTCTTAAAGTGTGTAGAATCTTCTTCATGTAAGATTCTTACATAATAGAAAGTCAATCCATCAATAAAACTATGTTTATGTTTAGGTCTATTACAGACTCTTATGACATGTCAAATCTACTGTCAGTTCGGAATGATTTCGAAATGAGAAGAACTGACAAGAAACTCAGCTCAATTTTTACTCAACTCAACTGATTAGAGTCATAATTGGTTGCCGACGGTTGCCAACTATACTTTATAATACATATCCTATTTTTTTTATTTACTTTATACTTTTACATACAAATATAGTATGCAAAAATACTTTATTTTCAACCTTTACTGTGATGCGTAAAACAAAATACTTATTATGGGTACTTAACGATTTATAATTACTGAACGTAATGTTAGATATCAATTGTGATTTATGATATTTGTCACAGCTCTAGTGAAACACACAGAACTACGTTTGTAAAGCAATAAAAACATATATTTTTATAAACATAAACCTTTTTTTCCTAATACTTTATTATTTTCCTATCCAAACCATTTTATACCAGACGACCTCGGTGGTCTAGCGGTCTAGCACACCGCTATACATCCGATTGTCGCGGGTTCGATTCCTCACATAGCACAAACATTTGTACTCATGAGTATGATTGTTTGTATCGGTCTGGGTATTTTCTATGTATAATATGTATGTATTTACGAAAAAAACATATATCTATATATCTGCATCAGTTATGTACCATAACACAGGCTTTAGCTAGCTTAACTTCGGTCCAGATGGCGCTGTGTGAATTGTCCTGAGATTATTATTATTATTATACGTTTTTTTTATCAAAAGTTGGCAACCCTAGGTATAGTAGAGGAGTAGGTACGTACTCGTACGTACTTGTATCAACAAAACAAGCGATACACATACAAAACAAAGTGAAACTAACTTAGCGAAGATGGATGGCCCCGCGCGCGAGCGATTCCATCCGGATTGGAAGCACTGCAGCCGGCCGCCTCCATCCAACTTCTCACAACTGATTTACACGGCTTTAAAAATAATTCAACTAACTTGTGTTCCGTGTTTTTGTTTGTTTTCTTTGTGAGGCGCAGGTATCAGTCTTCGTTACTCACGTACTTGAAACAACAGTGATAGAACGACTCATGTACCAGCGTATATGTTACAACTGAGCGTAGAGTTACAAATTATTATGAATACGGTAAAAAAAAATTATTTTATATGTTCACAGTCATGTGAGGCACCATTAATTAAAAATGGTAAAGTCAATAATCATGTTTCTTTATATAAGGCATTCAGAGTAACCTGAAACGAAACGGCAGAGCCCAGAGCCTTAATAATCTTTGTGACATTGACAACTTGATTGATGGATGGATGGGACTGACGTAGCGGGAGTTTTGGAGCGAAAGGTTGGAGTGATTATCATCAAACAAATAAGAGATGTGTAATTGTGAATATTGTAAGCATTGGGGTTTATTATTTGGGACTGGAAGGATACCAAGGTAGTGAAGAGGAGTGTTCATTCAATCACGAAACGCAGAACAAAAGGAGATGTGACTGGAGCGCACACCCATCCAATTTGAATCCGCGATATAACGACACAGACTTTAAAAATCAAATCGATCCACGCAACGTACCTACTTTTTGTTCACTGATCCATAGTATAGACTATGGATCAGTGAACAAAAAGTAGGTACGTTGCGTAATTAAAAAAATAATTATTTCAATATTACAAACAGACACTCCAATTTTATTTAATTATTTTTTACTACATGCATATGAATATAAATACGGTACATACAAAAAAATCTGTTTGTTTCGGCTAATTTCTGAAATGGCTGGACCGATTTTAACGGGACTTTTTTTGGCAGGTAGCTGATGTAATAAGGAGTAACTTAGGCTATTTTTATTTTAGAAAAATAAAGTTATAGTTTGAGTTTTTCTCAATGCCATATACCTATAATGGATTCTTCTCAATTGGATCTATATAATATATTAATATGTGCAATTGCGAAATATGACGTTATCAAATAACATGACATATAAAAAAGAAAAAAATATAAATTTAAAAATAATAAAAATATCAAAAGTTCATAACAATACCGAATTGGACGTTAGGAAAAAAACATGATGTTCATAAGCGGCTAAAATGTCCTACATGAATTAATGATTTTTGAATTTATTAATTCATGTAGGACATTTTAGTCGCTTTTGAACATCAATTTTATTTTCCTAATTTGTATTTGAATTTGAATAAAGTGCACGCGGACGAAGTCGCAGGAATAGCTAGTTTGTAATAAATAATAAAAATAATACATTTACCATTCAATTTATTAATCTATAATTTTCTATACCCCGTAATCTGCTGAACCCATCACCATCTGATCATCACGCATCATCACGTAACATTTACTGTAATACTGTAATACACTTCAGGCGAATGAAACCGTGGGCACAACAGTAGTTTGTTTTATTTTCTTAATATATTATATACATAGGAAACGGTCCTTCATTTGGCCGATACAATAAGTTAAATATATATGAGTACTTTTGTCACGAGGCACAATAGAATGTTCCGGAACTATAACTTTCGCTGGGTTTCTTTGTATTTGTTGTGGGCGCGAGTCACGCGCGTCTCACACCTGTCGAATTATAAATGTCTTCACACTTGTGTAGTGTAGTGTAGTGTAGCGTAGCGTAGTGTACAGTAGTGTAGTGTAGTGTAACGTAGCGTAGTGTAGCGTACCGATTCTCAGACCTACTCAATACGCTCACAAAGGTTAAGAACGAGATTATTATTCATTATTTAAATTATTAACCGGGTCTTAACACGAATAATTTTATGGCAAATAAAGGTATTTACCTCTCTCGACGTTTCGACTAGGTTGCACTAGCCGTGGTCACGAGCTGACTGGAGCAACAATGATGTCAATGTAGATAGGTGACAGCAGTTTTTTCTTCATCTACCGTGTTAAGACCCGGTTAATAATTTAAATAATGTATATTAAACACGAAAGTTTGAGATTATTATTATTATATTATAATCTGCCACGGTAGCGCCGGTACACTACACCCTTCGGCCAGTAATCCTTCATGAAGGTGGGCAGCTTGTAAAAAAACATTCAGTAATTCTTGTAAAAGTTTTATCATTTTATATATTTTAGATCATGTTTGTGATAAAATATAATCTATGTCCTTGATAACAGAAACTATTTTACATATCAAACATCATTTACTCGGGGGGAAGGTGATTGGTAGTAATGGGAACTAGTAATCCCCATTACTTGCAATGTGTATTAGGTTGACCTCCACGCGGTTCCTCCTGGAAACCATCGTGATAAATTCCTAGTGAATTTGTCACGATGGGCTAACTGACCTGACCTCATGCTCATCCTATCATCCTCCACTGGTGCCCCGCCAGCGTAAACCGTTAGCGCAGGCGGGTGCACCATTCCATATTCACCCATAAAAAAAAATAAAAAAACATAATTACTCGTAACTTCTGTTCATCCATTTTGTCCTAATTAGTAATAGTCAGACAGACAAACAGACACGATTTCGCATTTATAGTTATACCACAGATAATATAATATTACATAGTCATACTATGTATATCTGTGGTTATACTAACTACCCGCCCCGGATTCGCACGGTTGTACATGTAATCTTATATATAAAATTCTCGTGTCACAATGTTAGTTACCATACTCCTCTGAAACGGCTTGACCGATTTTTATGAAATTTTATATATGCATATTCAGTAGTTCTGAGTATTAGCTACTATCTATTTTTCATACCCCTAAGTGGTAAGGGATATCCACCCCTAACTATATTTTTTATTATTTTTGCGACATAATATTTTATTATTATTTATTTTTATTTAATATAACTTCAATGAAAAATACATACAACCCTAAATTTTCAGTGTTCTAACATCAACCCCTATTTTTTATAGCGTTACTAATTTATATGGCAAAACAACGTATGCCGGGACAGCTAATATATATATAAAACTTGAATAAAATCCGTTGAGTAGTTTAAAAGATTTAAGCGAACAGACAGCGAGAGTCACTTTATACTAAGTCATATCATCATCATCGCACCCCGGAAGACGTCCACTGCTGGACATAGGCCTCCCCCAAAGATCTCCACTAAGTCATATGATAAAGAAATATGTATGGATATTGTGAGTCAGTAAGTAGCTATTTTGACTTTACTCACATGTAAAGTTTGCTCCACTCTAATATATAATAGAGTGGAGTTGTTTGTTTGTTTGTCAAGTCAACAGTCACCCGGCGCGTGTATGCACAAACAAAAGATTTTCACGAGCACACCAATAAGATAATTAATTAAGATCAAGTAGCGATTATAAACGGTACACGCGCAGCACTTCGCAGTATTATGTTATAGTACTGAACAATCTAATCATATGTTGTTACCATACTGACTTTGTACTTGTTATATTTCCAAAAAATCCATAATACCTTTATTCATGTAGGTCTATTACAGACTCTAATGATATGTCAAATCTACCGTTAGCTGCGAATGATTTCGAGATGAGAAGAACTGATAAGAAACTCAGCTCGTATTCTTGTCAAATAAATGTTGTACATATTTACAATAATACAGATTCATTTAAATTCAAACTTGGGAGAGTAGAGTGACCACTAGCATGTGCTATTTCAAAAGCAAATAGTCTAATCTGTGTTCGCAACCCAAACAGACTAGTTGCCACAAGCAGCATCCGTTCACGAGTATGACGGATGAGCCAGCCATCATTGCACTCAATCATATTAGAGGGAGCACATCGACCCGGCCCACCACTCCGCCACAAGTTTGAACTTTATAGCGAGCATGACTAACTATTGACTCGCGGCGTCGTCCAAGTGGAATTAAAAAAAGTAGAGTTTATGAAATAAAATAGCGCTCTACTCCTTATAACATTAGCTATCTGCGAGTGCATGTCATGTCATAATCGGTTCAGCCGTTTCAGAGGTTAGCAAGAACACACAGACAGATAGAAAAACAAATTAATAATTATTTTATGATGTAAGAAATAACAATGACCACTTTACATAAAGTCTGGTCCGATTCTGTTATGATATATATAATTCGCTGATTTTGTTTTTCCAAAAATGGTATCTGTCTCGTAGTTTACACAATGGAATTTGTCAATAACAAACTCTGATGCACAGTTCAAAATCAGAGCCAAGACAGTCGAAATCATTTTCAGCTTTACTTCACAATTACAGAAAACATTATCTATACAAGTGGCAGAATTTCCTGCGACCCTAGTGGGTTCTAAAAAAAGATTGTGCAAATTAAATGATTTAAATAAGTTAATCAATCTTAAGCTTATTGAGCATTCCGATAATAAATCAACATTAAAATCGCCACATACAAATAATGTTTTATTCCTCCGCGCGACTCGTCTCAATGCTTCCTCCATAGCCAGTTCAAAAGAATCAAAACAAGCCGATGGCGGACGATAAACGCAAATTATTATACAAGTAACTAATTCTACGCAAGATAGTTCAATTGTTTGCTCAATAGAAATATTTACAATGTCTTGACGGTTTTTAAATTCTAAATTATGGGACACAGTCACCTAGATACATCAAAATAATAATTGCATTTAATAATGTCTAGTAAGACAAATTCAATATTGTGTACTAGGCACTGCTGTGTCTAAACTGTGTCACCCCACCTTACATTTTCCTATTGTTATTTAGTATATAAGATCAATATTTCTATGTACATATTGTCAGTTTATTATCATCTGTAATATACATCGTCTCAACCAACAACATAGTCACTCAGCCGCAACATACATCATTTATTATAATCATAATTGAACCGCCATGAATGGCATTGTTCCTAGCAAAAAGCTAGCTATGTTTGGGAAACTACTCTGCTACCAAAATGTTAGGGAATTTACTATGTCTGTCACGTACCTGTATGGTTCTGCGGATTTCTTGGGCTTCAGGGTCTCGAAGATATCTTCGCTAGCTTTCCAGTTTCACAGTAGGTTTCACAGTTTCACAGTTCTAATTTATTTTAATTCACAACACAATGCGCGCGCGCGTCAAGGCCGCTGTACAGTCGGTTCAGTACTAGGTAAGGGAGGGGAAGTGAAAGCGCGGGAACAGAAAACTAACGGACTCTAATATAATAATCTGTGCTTACGATGATACAGGGTAGATTTTGAATAAGCTATATTATAATGTTCAAAAGGACAAATTATTGCCAATGTTCTATCAGACACAATAAATGTACATACATATAAATAACCGGCGACATCGCTATAAACAGCTAGTCATTTATGGCTGTAGTTTTTGTTACAAGGTTTTTTTTTTCGGACTACTCTAATGCTGTTGGCCGCAGCTGGCCTTTACAGCTTCACCGGGCGATAGGGGGCGAGTGCAGATGGCACTCCAAACCCGCGGAAGGACTTATGGAGCGGCTGAAGGCCAACTCCTGCATGACGGATACGACTTCAGTCTGAGGGCACCACTAAGGGTTCGAACCTCGGCTCAGGCCGTCGTAATTTCGATCCCCGTTTGAATTGGACGGGGGATCGATCGGAGGGGTTGTTACTAGCAGTCTCATATTACACAAGTTTCTTTGTAAATTCAATAAGCCCATTCTAGATAAGGGAAGGGTGTGAACGTTGTGAGATGCCAGATCAGAGGCTGGCCCGAGCCGAGCTCCCACAGCCGGGACTGTCGCGAGCGAAAGACTACACGCTCCCGTGCCTTTGAAGTTCAGCTTCATATTATTACTAGAGTTGCCACGAATAGTGATTTGGACGGATACCGAATTTGGGTATAACAAACTGATTTTACCTAAATGTCGTTTGGCTAAAGTTAGTAATTCGTTTTATGGCAATTGCGTAAGGTTTTACAACAAAATACCAGAGTCTGTTATAAATCTGCTTGAAAAAAGATTTAAATATCATATAAAACACTTCCGTTGCAATAAAGCTTACTATAAAATTGAAGAATTGGTTAACGATAATAATGTTTTTACAGAAAAACAATATTATCTAATTACACTAATAATGAGCGCGTAGCGATTTCTATGTTGATTATCGCATGCCTCTTACTTGTTATACTGTAATTATTATATAAAAAAACATCTATTAAAAAGAGCAACACACAAGTTTCTTGCTCATTCTTCTTGTGATGAATCTGCATTCCGAATGAGTGGTAGAATCAAAATGTGACTATTCAAAAGTGCTTGTAATGAGTTTATTTGAATAAAGATTATTTCTATTTCGGCAACGCTGTCGGCAAAAGCGCCGAATATTCGGCGGCCGAATTTTCGGCACAAAATAAGTAGGTACATGCTTGTCGAGCGCGTAAACAAGAACCAAAGTTCCGTTGCGGGCGTGTATTGTTTCAAATGCGAGGTAATCACGACACGGCCGCTTTGTCGGATCATTAAATTAAATAAAGCATCACTATTTTGCCACTTTTACCACATACATCATTATTTACCACTGGTCAATATTACTTGCTAAGAGATTTTAATTTGTTAACCTATACATCTATACATATAAATAAAATTGGAGTGTCTGTTTGTAATATAGAAATAACCGAGGCTGAATAAGGCTTGATGCCGTGTCGCCGCCATGCACAAGTAACAGAAGATATATTTTTGTAAATCCCATAATATTTCTCAACTAATGTCTTTATGATATAAATAAAATTGGAGTGTCTGTATGTAATATTGAAATAACCGTTTTCTACTACATGCATATGAATATAAATACCGTACATACACCAAAATATCATTTTTTACAATTTTTGTCTATCTGTCTGTCTGTTTGTTCCGGCTAATCTCTGAAATGGCTGGACCGATTTTGACGGGACTTTTAATGGCAGGTAGCTGATATAATAAGGAGTAACTTAGGCTACTTTTATTTTAGAAAAATTACTTTTATTTTAGAAAAATTATGTTAATTCAGAAAAATAAAGTTAAATTCTACGCGGGAACAGCTTATAAAGACATAAAGTATTGTGTAATATGACGAGTCTTTTTTTAAGATTTGGTATTTGGTATTCGGCCGAATACCAAATATAAAAAAAATAGTAGCCGAATATTCGTGACATCTCTAGTTATTATCTCTACTCGGATAGTTTGGTCCTCAAAGAGCGTCACTTGCGCTCTCCCTATACGTTTTAGATGTATATGACAGTAGATTTGACATATCATAAGAGTCTGTAATAGACCTACATGAACAAAGATATTTTGTATTTGAATTTGTATGAGATCAACATTCGCATGTAATGATAAAAACGAGATTATATATAATTGTGTATTGCAATCTAACATATAAATGAAATTTAAAATCAAATTAAATTGAAATAACCGTTTTTAAACATGCATATGAATCTAAATATATCGGTTTTTTCAATATAATAAAATACCATTCTTTATAAAAATTTTTATCTGTCTGTCGGATCACTTGTATTGTTATAATTGTGTATTGAAATGACATATAAATTTGAGTGTTCTTATTTTCGAGTTTATGCTGAAATAACCGTTTTTTGACATGCATATTATAAATACGGTATACTACTTTTAACATTCGTTATAATTTTTGTCTGTCTGTCTGTTTATTCCGGCTAATCTCTGAAATGACAGGACCAATTTATCAAAAATCTTTTTTGCCTACGTCAGTTTATGAAGGAAAAGTTTCAGTTTCCTTGAACGTGTTTATAAATTGACAAAGTTTCATACAAACATTCATCCCTTATTTTATCCCCTTAGGGGAATATATCAAAAATCTTCTTAGCGGATGCCTACGTCATAACATCTACCTGCATGCCAAATTTCAGCCCGATCCGTCCAGTGGTTTGGGCTGTGCGTTGATAGATCACTACGTCAGTCAGTCACTTTTGAGTTATATGTATTTAGATTGATGAAATCCAGTCTTAATTAGAACAAACAGTTTACCCGGATATAAAGTGGTTGGAGAATTTGTTCTAACTTATTTATAGTGTGGGAGACACCTGAGACTGGGCGGCGGCAACTGCAACGTTTTTTTTTCTATTAAAATTTTATTAATATTATTTACATATATATGTACAAATAAGAACCTAAAATTAAAAAGCTTAAAAAAAATATAATATGATGAGTAAAATATATTATTAAAAGGGGTTCCTTTAGGCAACGTTTTTCTATTTATTTATTATTATTTCCTATTAACATATTGACTTCAGCTGCGATTTGATACAGCGGAGTTTTTCGTAGGGCTAATTGTGTTTCACTATTTGTTTATTATGTACTAACTACTATTTACATTATTTATATATAAAATAATTTATGTATACATATATTTTTAATGTTGCATTTTACATTAATACTATTTCACGTACACAAATATATGAATTAAATATATCTACGTATATGTATATAAAAAAAAATCAAAAAATCATAGTTTTATAACAGTTTTTCCCCACTAACACAATATGGATGTAATCGGATTAAAATTAAATAAATAAATAAATATATATGTAATATTTTTATTTATTTATAAAATGACTGTTTCGTTACTACACTGTCATTTATATTATTCCCAAAACGGCTTGATCGATTTTTATGAAATTTTATATGCATATAGGTCTGAGAATCGGCTACTATTTATTTTTCGTACTTCTAAATGATAAGGGTTGTCCACCCTTAACATTATTTTTTTATTGTTTGGGCAAATATATTTTATTTATGTAATATCAATATACATTTATATTATATATATTTTTATTTTATTATCATAACATTTTTTTTATCTACTGCTCATTCGGAACTGTCTCATCACAAGAAGAACGAGCAAGAATAATCTTATGTATAAAATTATCGTGTCACAGTTTTCGTTCCCATATTTCTCCGAAACAGCTTGACCGATTCTCATGAAACTTTGAGTAGGTCTGAGAATCGGCCAACATCTATTTTTCATTTTTCATCCCCCTAAATGTTAGGGGTAGTCCACCCCTAATTTTTATTATTTTATTTCAAGACAAAACAAACATTTACCATGACAGCTAGTATAATAATAATAATCTCAAGACAATTCACACAGCGCCATCTAGACCCAAGTTAAGCTATCTAAAGCTTGTGTTATGGGTACTAGATAACTGATACTAATACATAGATTTTTTTTGTAAATACATACATATTATATATAGAAAACACCCAGACCGATACAAACAATCATACTCATGAATACAAATGTTTGCGCCGTGCGAGGAATCGAACCCGCGACCATCGGACGTAAAGCGGTGTGCTAAACCACTAGACCACCGAGGTCGTCTTGAAGTTGTGAGATACTTGTGTGTTGCAACCGAAGTTCACATTTACAAGTCGTCAAACTACCAACCAGCACTGATTGTTTTAGCAGTTGTTTCCGAATGATAAACTTGTGGTTGAATTCTCTTTTTTAATTAATCCTATTTATATTTTATATATGCACATTTGTCCGTGAATCACTTATTCGGGGTTCCACTGAAAATCAGCGTCGTGTCTTTTGTCATGGCATAATGCTGAGCTGGGCCCCTTACACGCACATCAGTACACAATGACGCGGTGACGATGCTCCGCAGTGGTGGATAGGAAATGCATTTTTTACTTTATTATTATTATTGGTTTTTTTATTGTTTTTTTTTTTTTTTTTTTATTTATTATTATTATTTTTTTTTTTTTTCTTTGTATATAATGATTTCATCTCTAATTTAATGAATTGTTTTTATTTACGTTTATCTTATATAATAATTTATATGCAGCTGTCGGCATTGTTTTTTATTGTGTTGAGATGTAAATGTAAATGTAAATGTAAATGTAAATGTAAATGTAAATGTAAATGTAAATGTAAATGTAAATGTAAATGTAAATGTAAATGTAAATGTAAATGTAAATGTAAATGTAAATGTAAATGTAAATAAATGTAAATGTAAATGTAAATTCAGCTCACTTGTTCGTGTTCGTAATGGTCTCTTCCAAAAATAGGGTAATTATCGAAAATATGTTCAAACGTTTGCAGTCTCCATCACACGGGCAGTAACGAATTGTCGGTGATGTGAAAGCGCGTGAGATAACTCTTAGGTCGGATTTCACCAAAGAAACTGAACACGTTTAGTTCGTACTGAACGCCATTAAAATGTTTTAACGTGTTCAAAGCTTCATTTTGCATTTTACCGCTACAAATTTCGCTAAACACGTTTATAAATTCTGAACGGCTGATTTCCTAAAGTTAACTCTTTTTTTTTGGTTCGGTTTTTCCCTTTTTAGGGAAAGGCAAAAGGACTCAGCCTATACAGCCAAGTTAACTCTTTAAACGTATTTAAAGCAGCTGTCAGTTGTCAAACAGTCATCAATCAAATTTTTGACAATACAATATCGGGAATAAAAAGAAAATTGCCAGTAATATAAAAAAAATCCTCAATAAAATATTTTTTTACTAGTTTATAGGTGAAGGTTGTTGTTTTATACTTTGTAGTCGACGGTACTTATTAAATTAAAAATTTTAAAAATTATCCTAATTATCACAGGATTGAATTATAAATATTTCTTAGAATCACCCATTGCATCAAATATTATTTTATGAGCGTGTAACACTGTGAACGAATGAAAATCTAAACTTCATTTTGGTGAACGCGATCTGTATAATGTTGGTGAATTCCATTTAAAGTGAAACGAGATCAACGTCGTTCTTTTTTTCGAGTTCACGCTGAACTCCGTTTCCTTGAACGTGTTTATGCTATGATTGGTGAACCAGTAAGAACCAGTCCAGTGAGAACGTCAAGTTCGAAGAACGTGAGATGAAAGGAGAGTTCTATTGTTGAGAAGAGCTCTTGAATATTGTTGAGATGTGCAATATATTTTAGGTCACATGTCTCGGTACGTCACGAGTGTACGAGGGCGGGCGGCGCCGGGTGCCGCAGCCAGACCATGCAGACAGGTCTCCAGCGATGTCACCCCGTACCACCCACGCGATTTGTTTCTTGGACATTCCGAGCATGCCAACCCCCTCCCCACCAACCCCCGCTCTCCCTCCCTTGAGCTATTGTTAAGTAGATTGCTCGCTGCAAATCGACCGTGCAATAGGTAACAAAATATTTACATTTCTAGACGAAATCGTTGGAGCCCGCCCCTGTATACCGTGGGAACAGCGAGCTGTGTCCATTAAATGTAGATATACAGTAGGCAGTATAATATTGTTATTGTAAACTAGCTGTACTCACAACTTTGTCCGCGTGCAATTTAACTTTACTTTTCTAATATAAAAGTAGCCTAAGTTACTCCTTATTACATCAGCTGCCAATAAAAGTCCCGTCAAAATCGATTCAGCCATTTCAGAGATTAGCCGGAACAAACAGACAGACAGACAAATATTGTAAAAAAATGTTATTTTGGCCTATGTACCGTATTTATATGCATATAAATACAGTACACACGCCATAGCAGAAAACGGTTATTTAAATATTATAAACAGACGCTTCAATTTTATTTATATGTATAGATAAATTGACGGTCTCGATGTGGTCTAGTGGTTTACGACACCGCTTTACTTCCGATCGTCGGGGGTTTGATTCCTCTCACGATGCCAACATTTGTATTTATGAGTTTGATACATTTTTTTTTATTCGGTTGTTTGGACTATTATCAGATGTTTGCAGCACCTGTAGCACTGCGACCTCATAGATCTATAGTCCTCGCCCTTTTTCAAAGTTCGCTACCTAGACCCGTCAGGGACAAGAATTGAAGGATATTCTTCGGAACGATGTTTTTTATCTCCTCGGGAAAGAGTGTAAACTTTCCAAAGGAGATATTTCGTTTATGCATGAGTGGGGTACAACCAAAAAAAAAATTGATACAAATAGTGTGAGTACCCGAGCTCAAGGACTGTATCTTAATCATTGCTAACGTTTACAACAATCGGGACACGAAAGTATGGAAATGTGACACGGCTACTACCAATGACGCAAATTATACTGAAATTTCAGCAATCACAACTACATAATTCTACGCAGCAACCGAAACATGAGGTCAACAGAATGATTTTAATTCAAATTGCCTTGTTTACAATACGAGTAAAACATCACCAGCTGCAGGCAAAATGAGAGATTTTAACTTCTTATATATAAATTTCTGGTGTCACAATGTTAGTTACCATACTCCTCCCAAACGGCTTGATCGATTTTTATGAAATTTTATATGCATATTCAGTAGGTCTGAGAATCGGCTACTATCTATTTTTCATACCCCTAAGTGGTAAGGGATATCCACCCCTAAATATATATTTTTTATTTTATTTTCATGTTATTATTATTTTGGGATTGAAAATACATACAACCCTAATTGTTCACCCTTTAGCATCAACCCCTATTTTTGAATAGCGATATTAATTTATATGGCAAAACAACGTTTGCCGGGACAGTTAGTATATATATATATATATATATATATACTACATACACACCCCGGCTTCGCGCGGGTGTATATGTATTATACAGTACATATAAACCTTCCTCTTGAATCACCCTATCTATTAAAAAAATCACTTCATAATACGTTGCGTAGTTTTAAAGATATATGCATACATAGGGACGGACAGGCAGCGACAGCGACTTTGTTGTATACTATGTAATGATGATTAGGACTAAAATTGTAACTTTCTTAACCTGTAATTTAACAGATAGATAGGTGAGACTGAGGCACGCACTGATAAAATGGCCTGGTAAGAGTTTTTTTTTAAATTGAATATATTTAGTGAAAAATTTATATACATATAAATAAAATTAGAGTGTCTGTTTGTAATATTGATATAACCGTTTTTTACTACATGCATATGAATGTAAATGCGGTACATACACCAAAATAACACTTTTTAAAATTTTTGTCTGTCTATCTGTTTGTTCCGACTAATCTCTGAAATGGCTGGACCGATTTTGACGGGATTTTTTCCCCAGGTAGCTCATAGGGATAGGGAGGCGATAGTGAATTATTAATTACTAGCTGTACCCGCGACTTCGTTCGCGTGGAATTTAACTTTACACTCCAAATTATACATTATGTTATTATTATATTTATATGTATAGATAATTATGACCACTTACCATCAGGTCGATCGCCACCACGTGAGCCCGTAATAACTATTTACAGCTCAGTATTTGTTATCGTAAAAGTTATCAATTCTACCCGCAGTCTAATTGTGAACAATATCATACACTTTACAGCCCTTCATTCCATTTCATTTATCTATAATAAATAAAATTGGATATATAAATAAAATTGGAGTGTCTGTTTGTAATACTGAAACAACCGTTTTTTACTACATGCATATGAATATAAATACGGTACATAAACCAAAATAACATTTTTACAATTTTTGTCTGTCTGTCTGTTCCGGCTAATCTCCGAAATGGTTCCACCGATTTTGACGAGACTTTTTTGGCAGGTAGCTGATCTAATAAGGAGTAACTTAGGCTACTTTTATTTTAGAAAAACAAAGTTAAATCCACGCGGTCGAAGTCGCGGGTACAGCTAGTTATATTATAGAATAAAATAATGATGATGCTGTCTGTTTGTTTGTATCTTTTAAATTACGAAACTGATTTAAATACAGTTTTTAGCAATAGGTACAGTTACTCAAGCGGAAGGTTTATATGTATAATACGTACGTGTTGTGGTATAGAAGATGAATGAATGAATGAATGAATGAAAAACACTTTATTGTTCCTCTCACAGAAAGAATAATTACACAAATTAATATGTACATCAAATATAAAAAGAAAAAACAACATAATTATAATATAGAGGTAACAATGGGCGGCCTTATCGCTAAATAACGATTTCTTCCAGCCAACCTTAGGATAGAGAGGAGTTATTAGACTGTGTCTGGTCGAGGTGTACAATTTAAATATCAAGAAGATGATGAGAAATTTAAAGATTTGTAATGCATACGTGCAAAGCCGGGACCAATGGCTAGTGTTTCAAAAGATGTAGGTATTTCTATACAAAAAATGAAATGTAATAAAACAAATATTGATCAACTCAATACAAGTCTGTCTGCGAGGATTGATTTATTTTATACTAGTTTTAAAAAAATGTTATTTTGGTGTATGTACCGTATTTATATTCATATGCAAGTAGTAAAAAACGGTTATTTCAATACTACAAACAGACACTCCAATTTTATTTACATGTATATATATTATATTATAAAGACAATAGTTGAGAAATATTATGGGATTTACAAAAATATATCTTCTGTTACTTGTACAGTAGTAGTACAGTTTATGCTGCAAATAATATAAATGTTGCGGAAGGAAGGATGGACTGTATTAAGGCTAGTTAAAAATGAGACACGTTCTTAGGTGAGGTAAAATAGCTGTAATCAGCTCGCTAGCAAAAATATCAAGACAATATGGCATAAGAAAACAAACGGTATATAAAAGCAGAACGTCAAAATATAAAATTCAAACATATATAAAAAACATAAAAACTATCAAAAAGGTTGCCATCGGCAACATCCTCCCCAATTTAGCTGATGGGCAACCGCACCAGCTTCTTGGGAGCTCAACGCAGTGTTCCGTCAGTGGTTTGACATCGATGATACTTGCCAGGGTGGACCGCCATCGTTGCCAGTGTGGACCGCCGAAACTCTGCCTTTAAGTCAGATCCTCGAGGAAGGTTGCTCTCTAAAATTAGGACCGACCGACGTCGACGACGCGTAGGAGACTGGGCATTTCTATCAGTCCTTGATTTTGGTATTAATTTTAATGTTCCTAAAACCAGCGTGCACAAGGGAACATCAGAGACATGGGTCAAGGGACGTGAAGTGGCTAAGACTTCTGCATCTACAATAATAATATTTGTCAGCATCCCTTCAAAAACTCGTAGCGTAAATGCAATGATGACTTCATGGCGCACTTAACATTTCTGACAAGGCGTTTTCAAGTGTCACCCATAAACGATGCTACAGAAGAAATAATACGTAAAAGGTGTTGCAATTGCCTGCTGCATATAAATACTGTACAGCTTACTCAATGTCTCAGGAACTCTCACAGTACTCAAGGCTGTGCAGTTATCCCAGATAATTTTGTAGTAGTGTCCCTCTCCTCGCAACGACTCAATATTGCAACATCTATTTTAATACCTCGAGGTGTTGGCAGGCCACAGTAGCTTTTTGCTGCTAGATCTTCGGTGCATGAAGATACCTGGCTCTAGCATCTCTTCAGTTGTTGAAGAAGGTAAATGTGTGAGGCTTCTTGAAGCTGCCGACCTCGTAGTTTGGTTACGGCTGCCCATCAGTTGTGCCGAATTTAATAAAATAGAAACCGCTCGCGTGTCTGCGGAAGAGGTAGACATTTTAGTACCTATTCCTGTCGGGTCTAATTTAAAATGATTTTTATTTAATTTGTCTATTTCTAAAGTATCAGAAGTTGTTACATAATAATTTACATTAACTTCTGAATCCGTCCCTGGTACATTATTTGACGAATGTGAAAAACTACACAACAATGGCCGTAAAGCCTTAAGTTCATTGACAGTCTGACTAATAAATGAATGAGCAACTGTCTCGTTTTCATATTTTTCGGCTGTCATTATCGGAGGAAAAACTACGGAATTCAGGGAAATCTGTGCTCGAGGTTGGTATTGCTTAGATATGTCCTCCATAGTAAAATAATTATTACTGACGGAGGACCTCGACACACCCGACAAAAAATGTAAAAGTTTATGATGCATATATATATACTCCGAATTATTACACCAATCCCCTCTAGTACAATATTTATATCTATGTAAATCTTTCTTAAGGGCATCTATTACAAACTTTTTCATTTTTACACCACTCAAACCTCTTTTGAGGTGTGAAAGAAATTTTATACACATATATATTACATGACACTGCTGACAATAAAGACATGTTAATGTCTTGTCATGCGTATTATCAACATTGTCACTCAAAAAAAATGTATGTAATGATGAATTTTTCATTTTAGAATAATTATCGAAAGAACTGCCAGGATGATTAATGATGATGCTAAATTGCAACTGGATATTTACCTCTCTAGTCAAAAAATCAGCTAAAAGTGACCAATTAAAAATAAACGAATCTAAATGCTTACCATCATAGGGAGGTAGGCGATCATCTATATGTTGAGAAGGACAGTTATTATTTGTTAAAGTTGTTATTGCCTTTGCTAATAAACGAATATCTGAATTACCTGTGAGCGTATTATTTTTACAACAAATATTACTTTCTGGGTACTGATTTGTAGTCACTGTTCCCTGAGGACACTGGTAACTACACTGTGCCGATGATTCAGCCAGCACCGCATTAATAGGACCTGAAGATTGAAGATATGTAGATTGGGGCTCTGAAAAAGTCAAATGTCTGTTAGTGAATTTATTAGAAACAGAGACGCGATCCACAAGGACAGACGTACCGAGGCGCGAATAAGCGACCTCCGAAACAGGGGTACGACTGCGGGGATACGTTGTAGAAGGTAGGAAATCCACAAGAGCCGAACTACCGGTGGCTTGAATACCAACAGGGGCAGTACGACTGGGAATGACCACCTCCCTAGGCTCCGTTGCAACATCCACACATTTGTTGAGCCAACCCTGGACATATTTAATAGACGAACGTACGCTACGTCGACTGTTACGTTCATCTTCAGCTTCAATCTCAGCTAGTTGAGGAGATAGCTCCAATTCGAGTACCTCACGTTCTCTTTGTTGTAATTGTCGTTCTCGCTCCGCTTCTCTCGCAGCTGCGGCTCGTTCCAAATCCAAGAGCTTTTTCGCATGCTCGACTTGAGCGGCTACGGAACGGGCTCTGACAGTGGGAGATGAAGTTGTGGAACCTGAAATAAAAGAGCGTGCTGCGCCCGTTGTTTCGAGCGGCGCGCTAGGTTCCTCACCAACTATATCCGCGGAGGATTCCGCTCTTGGCTGACTACTCTCACCGATGTTGCCGATGGCAACCTTTTTGATAGTTTTTATGTTTTTTATATATGTTTGAATTTTATATTTTGACGTTCTGCTTTTATATACCGTTTGTTTTCTTATGCCATATTGTCTTGATATTTTTGCTAGCGAGCTGATTACACCTATTTTACCTCACCTAAGAACGTGTCTCATTTTTAACCAGCCTTAATACAGTCCATCCTTCCTTCCGCAACAATAAATGACGTAGTGGAGTAACTTGAAACAGTCATGCTTGTTATAAAGTTCAAACTTGTGGCGGCGTGGTGGGCCGGGTCGATGTGCTCCCTCTAATATGGTTGAGTGCAATGATGGCTGGCTCATCCGTCATACTCGTGAACGGGTGCTGCTTGTGGGGACTGGTCTGTTCAGGTTGCGAACACTGATTAGATTTTTCGATTTTTTTTTATATAGCATACGCTGGTGGTCACTCTATTCTCCCAAATTTGAATTTAACTGAAATAGTATTATTGTAAATATGTACAACATTAAAAAAAAATACGAGCTGAGTGTCTTGTCAGTTCTTCTCATTTCGAAATCATTCCGAACTGACGGTAGATTTGACATATCATAAGAGTCTGTAATAGACCTACATTAATAAAGATATTTTGAATTTGAATTTTGAATTTGAACTTGTGCGTGGCGGGGACACGGCGTCGAGCCTTAAATTGGAATAATTATATTAACATTGGACACAACTTAAGCATTACCTGTCTCGTTTGATTTTACATAAATTAATAATTCATAAGTTTACAAATTAGCCTCAAAACATTGTCTATAATATAACGAGGCTGTACCAACAACAATATTTAGATAGATAAACATTTTTATTCACGTATAGGCACACAAACACAAAGCACTGTATAATAAGAACAAAAATAAGAAACACATATATATCGGCGCTGGCATAATTCGGAAATTGTACAGTCACAAAATCTGTGAAAATAAGTTTTAATTATAATTATAATGTTTGCTATTACTGTGAAATGTAATTGTAGAATTAATATTTATAGAAACCATTATGATTAATTTCTTCTTCTTCATCCTCGTCTCGTCCCGTTACTCGGGGTCGGCTTTTCTAATCCTGGGGCGCCATACATTTCGCTGGCAAGCATCGTCATTTAACAGGCCCAACTCCTTCATGTCCCTATGGACATTTGTCAACCAGGTAGTTGGTGGCCTGCCTCGTCCTCTTTTTGTTGTAGCCATGGAAAGGCACTTTCTCACAGTGTGGTTTTCAGGTTTATGCAGAAACCATTATGATTAATTTGAATTAATAATTTTAGTAATTAATTTTTCTGCTTACTTGATATATGATAGCGTAGCGGCTTTTGTATTGATTGCCGCATCCTCATGTAAAGTGCGAATACTGTAACTACCATATAGTAATTTTTGTAGCTGTGACGTGGTCGAGTGGAATGAGTAGTCATGCTCACTAAAATGTCAAGACATGTGGCGGTGTGGTGGGCCGGGTCATTGGGCTCCATAAAATATGGTCGAGCGCAGTGATGGCTGGCTCATTCGTCATACTCGTGAACGAGTGCTGCTTGTAGGGACTGGTCTGCTCTTATCACTACGACTGATTTAATCTTATTGCATATTTATATTTGACCCGAAAATTAGTGCTTGTTGGTAGTTTGTATTCACACGTTTCGACTTGTAAATGTAAACTTACAAGGATTATTTAAAAGAGCAACACACAAGTTTCTTGCTCGTTCTTCTTGTGATGAGACAGCTTTCCGAACGAGTGGTAGATAAAAAACAAATTGTTATGACTATTCAAAAGTGCTTAAATTAAGTTTATTTGAATAAATGATTTTCTATTCTATTCTATTCTTAGATCGAATAATGAGGCATTTAATTGATAACACAATGTAATATTTACCAGTGCTAGGATTGTTTTAAAGATGTTCTGTTAAATCGTAGTCACTTTCAAATGTCGGGTAACAGTGAATCAAAGCCGCATAATTAACACTGTATAGTTTCTATTACTCGAATAATTTACTGATTTTACAAACAGAAATTAAGGCACTCAATTGTCTGACATAATTCATTACAGAAATTAGGGCAGTCAATTGACTGATGTTACAGGTGAGTGATACTATGTTGTTGGTCGAGACGATGTATATAACAGATGATAATAAACTAACAACATGTACATAGATCATTTATTCATGTAGGACATTTTAGCCGCTTATGAATAACAAATTTTTTTATATTATAATTTTCATTTTTACCCTACCCTGGTGTTGAGGATGTAAAAGAAATAAATAGATTGTTTTGCTTATTCGTGTTGCGGAGGTGCACGCAAGCCGAAGCGAGAACAAAAAGCGCGGGGGGGAAGGAATTGTTAGTAATGTGGATTGATAACCCCATTGCTAGCAATGTACCATGTCAGGTCGACCTCCACGCGGTTCCCCCTGGTAACTGTCGTGTTAAATTCCTGGTGAATTTGTCACGATGTGCTAACTGACCTGACCTCATGCTCATCTTATCATCCTCCACTGGTGCCCCGCCAGCGTAAACCGTTAGCGCAGGCGGGTGCACAATTCCATTATCATCCACAAAAAAAAAAAACAAAAAGCGCGGCAACCGATTAGTACTGCAAGAAAAACGCGAGAGGCGCTGCAGTCGCGCTCGCTCGCACCTACGTCCGCCATAACGTGCGTTTATTTAATATTAAGAATACATTTACAATTTTTATTTTCTATATTTACGTGTCGCCTACACCTGGCATGTAACTCAATTGAATTGGAGGAGGGAATTGTTAGTAACTTATAACCTCATGTACCATGTCAGATTGAGGTCCACGCGGTTCTCATGACAAATTGCTGGTGAATTTAACCTGACATGGTCATCTTAACACCCGTCAGCGTAAACCGTTTTTTTTAATCTCAGAATTGGTTTGAAAGCCTACGCTTCAGCGCTTACGCCTGCCCTTTACGCTCGCTTCAGCAGAGGTGAAATAAATATGTTGTTCGAGTCAATATAGTTTTATACTAGTACAACTAGATGGCGCTGTATTTTTGCATACATATTTCTAAAACACGCTAATAAGATATTTTTGTTAGTCCTTATATAGATATGTAATTTTTTATTTATGTCCCCTCCGATCGGTCCCCCATCCACTTCAACGGGGATCGAAATTACGACGGCCTGAGCCGAGGTTCGAACCCCTAGTGGTGCCCTCAGACTAAAGTCGTATCCGTCAGGCAGGAGTTGGCCTTCAGCCGCTCCATAAGTTCTTCCGCGGGTTTGGAATGCCATCTGCACTCGCCCCTATCGTCCGGTGAAGCTGTAAAGGCCAGCTGCGGCCAACAGCATTAGAGTAGTCCGAAAAAAAATAATTTATGCACTTAGATCAATATATACGGTTGTAATCTCATAACTGTATTTCATTCATTAAGTACAAACTCTCCTGACCTCCAGAACCTCGATTTTATACATATGTAAATTTATGCATTTCTTAGATATATGATTTCAATTACATTATTGTTACATATAAATATAAGTTTTATAAATATTATATTATTGATAGAAGAGACAAAATAAAATCAAAAATAATAGGAAAACAAAATAAAAACTTATACCATTAGCGCAGGCGAGTGCACTATTATATTGCCAATAAAAAGTGTATTTGACTACAATATGATTTTGTTAGGGCGGGCGGGGCGGGGAGCGCGGTTCGGGCTCGGACGAAGTGGGCGGAGAACCCTTTTTTGATTCCACATTACCCTTAATGGACGGCCCTTGTAAGTGATACGTAGTACTCAATACATCCTCCTAACTAAAACCTATTGAAAGACTTACTGATATTGAACATGTTTATGAAATCGAAACAACTTCAAATTTGTATTGAATCTGCATTCCGAATAAGCGGTGGAATAAAAAAAAACTTGACTATTCAAAAGTGTTTATATTAAGTTTATTTGAATAAAGATTATTTGTATTTCTATTCTATTCAAAAATCATTTATTCATGTAGGACATTTTAGCCGCTTATGAACGTTATATTTTTTACATTATAATTTTTACTCAACCGTCCGGTTCAGTACATAGATCCAATTGAGAAGAACTGGCAAGAAACTCAATTGAATTACTTTGTTTTATAAGCCATTTTATTTACAATGTATATTTGTATAGGTGTCTATGTCTAACATTAAATGAAAATCCCGTGCATGAACAACTATTGCCATGCACGCTCGTCATTCAAGTAATCGTTTAGTGAGTAATAGGCTTTGCTCAGTAAATATTATTTAACAGATGTTTTGAATTTATTTAAGGGTAATTCTAGTATATCCTTTGGTATATCGTAATTTATATGAATCACTTAAAAAGTGCTTCAACATTTTTTTTTACAAAAAAATGCGGATTAGTCGATTTATGTCATTTCACATCTATACATATAAATAAAATTGGAGTGTCTGTTTGTAATATTGAAATAACCGTTTTTTACTACATGCATATGAATATAAATACGGTACATACACCAAAATAACATTTTATACAATTTCTGTATGTCTGTCTATTTATTATGGTTAATCTCTGAAATGGCTGGACCGACTTTGATGGGACTTTTATTGGGAGGTAGCTGATGTAATAAGAAGTAACTTAGGCTATTTTAGAAAAATAAAGTTAAATTCCACGCGGACGAAGTCGCGTGTACAGCTAGTCGGAAATAATACTTAGTATTGGGCAATACAATTTGATCTCTAATTTTTTAATTACATCTAGATAATGACCTTTGCTATTGACCCCGAACAGCTATATGAGCGTATTATTACAAGAACTGGGCGGTTACAATGTGGCCACAGTATAAGTGACGGCGGCGAGGCGGATACAAGCGACGGGCGACGGGCGGGGGGCGACGAGCAGCGTGCAAGCGCGAGCGGAAAAGCGCGGATTACAGAGCGGAAGTCGCACGACGCCTCAATATCCGGCGAGGCTTAATTTATACGAGCCTCGCGGCCGTAATTTACAATTTCTCGATAAGGTTTCTTTTTCATTTCACATAATTTATACTGGCTCGTTGGAATTTCGCGTTATTGAAAATGTAAACGTGAGGTATGCGGTAATACTCCGCCGCCCGCCCGGCACCGACGCGGAGACGACGCGGAACCGACGCGGCGCCGGCGTTACGTATGTACAGACCAGGGATGTTATGGATATGAAATTTCGGATACGGATAGGTTTCGGATATTGGAATGATTTTTTTTTTTTTTATACCACTTAGGTGGCAAACAAGCATACGGCCCATCTGATGGTAAACGGCTACCGTAGCCTATGGACGCCTGAAACACCAGGGGTGTCACATGCGCGTTGCCGACCCTTAAGAAACCTTAATATACCCTTCTTGAAAACCCCCATGCTGTAGTCTCTCGAGAAAACCTCGGCAGGTAGTTCATTCCACAATCTAAGTGTACGCGGGAGGAAGCTCCTCTGAAACCGCACTGTACGAGACCACTTAGGTTCCAGCGTGTGGGGATGAATTCCCTGTCGATGGCGAGCGGTGCGATGGTAAAAGGTAGCCGTAGGCATCATGTCAAACAATTCATCAGAACACAGTCCATTGTATATTCGGTAGAACACACAAAGCGATGCGAAGTCTCGCCTCAAGCTAAGTGGTTCGATACCGTTAGAGAGATTGGGATCATCGACAATTCTCATAGCACGTCTCTGAACCGAGTCAAAAGGACCGAGCTGGTATCCAGGTGCTCCTGCCCAAAGATGAGAGCAGTACTCCATGTGCGGCCGAACTTGCGACTTATACAATAGAAGTCTCTGGTTCGCAGTGAAGTACCGCCTCGCTCTATTCAGCACACCGAGCTTCTTGGACGCCAGCTTGACCTTTTCTTCGAGATGACTACGGAACTCAACTGTGCTAGAGATGTCGACACCGAGAATCCCAATGCTCTTAGAGATGGTAATGGACGTGTTCCGGAATTGCGGAGCCACAGCAAAAGGGGTTTTCTTAGCGGTGAACGCGCAGGCTTGTGTCTTGGTAGGGTTGAATTGAACTAAGTTCAATCGCCCCCAATCGGAGACTCTGGTGAGAGTACTCTCGATTTTTTTGGCACAGGGTGCACAAGGGTGGTCTTCCATGACGACGGAAATTGCCCAGAGGAGTATGAAAGCGCGAAGAGGCGCGTGAGTACGGGACACAACTCAGGAGCACACTTCTTTAGCACCAAAGCCGGTATGCCGTCTGGCCCGTTCGACTTGTTGACGTCGAGAGACAGCAACTCTCGCCGGACACTCCGTTGTGTTACGGATATTTCCGGCATAGAGTTACCACACCATGGGATGGTAGTAGTTATGGTGTCCCCGGCGTCCAAAGTCCAATTTGAGGCAAAAAGAGCGCACAACAAATCGGCCTTCTCTTTTGCACTATGTGCCAAGTTATCATCCGGCTTCCGTAGTGGTGGT
Organism: Achroia grisella; assembly: GCF_030625045.1. NCBI lineage: Eukaryota > Metazoa > Arthropoda > Insecta > Lepidoptera > Pyralidae > Achroia > Achroia grisella. The sequence continues at coordinate 179,955 of NW_026713018.1, read as the reverse complement.
AAGGACGACTGACTAAAATTACCTTCGGCAGCCTTAGCAAGGGACCAAAAGGCTCGACTTCCAGAAGGATGACGGGCTAATCGCTCCCCAATTTTGCTGACGAAGTCGAATTTGGCTCTAGCAATTACTCTTTTACTAAACCTGGACGCAGCATTTAAATTCCGCCTCGCATCAGATACGCCAACATCCCTGTTGGAACGAGCCGTGGTCCAAGCCTGATAAGCAGTTTCTTTAGCCTGTCTGGCTTCTCTGCATGACCTATTAAACCACGGTCGCTTTTTCGCCCCTGAAGCAACAAGCAGATTTGGAATGAAACATTCCATACCCGCAAGTATGACTTCAGTAACGGCGGCTGTACAGGTATCGACGTCTTCTGATGCAAAGCAGTGCTGCTTCCATGGGTACGACGCGTAAAATTCTCGCAATCTGTCCCAATCTGCTGACTTATAATGCCACATGCGACGTCGACCAGGTGTTCGGTGTGTGGCAGGTTGTGTGCACTGTACTTGGGATCGAATAAGACAGTGATCCGAAGAACCAAGAGGCGCTTCCACGGTGACTGAATATTCGTCCGGACCTGTAGTCAGCAGAAGGTCCAGTAAGGAGCTCGTATGGGTCTCGATATCTGGTATTCTCGTTGGAGAATGAACCAGTTGTGAGAATCCATAGGCCAGGGCAAACTCGTGAGCAGTTCTCCCCGCATGGTCAGTGATTCGAGAACGGAGCCACTCGGTGTGATGGGCATTAAAGTCTCCAAGTATCACTAAATTCGCGGAGGGATATTGCTCGAGAACTTTATCAGACGTGATTTGAAGGTGCTCAAACAGACGAGTCGTGTCCTCGTCACCGCTATGAGACCTGTATAGGCATGCGTAGATACCGGTGTACTCACCCTGATCTACGCGTACCCATAGTACTGACAGGTCTTTTTTTCTAGGCCAAGAAGGCGGCGACAACAAATATCCTCCCGGACATACAAACATACCCCAGCTCGACGCACAAATTTGTGCTCAAGTGTATACCCGGGATACGTAAGGTACGACGTATCAGCCGGACAGGATATCTGTGTCTCCGTAAGGAACAGAAGGGTCGGCTTGGCGGTCTCGAGATGATGGTGGACCGCATTGATGTTTCCGTGTAGTCCCCTGATGTTACAGAAATCCATATTAATAGTGGATAGGGGTGCCGCTGATTTAATGCGATTCCTTTTCTTTTTTCTGGCCATTTGGGTATTGTTTTTTTAAGGTTGAAGGGGAATGATCGCGCTGGTATTAGAAAGGACAAAGTATGTGTCAATGTACCCCAGTATTGCACAGGTTTGGCAATTTGATTATTATACCGGATACGGATACGGATGCAGATATGAAATAATTTCGGATTATCCGTTAGTTTCGGATAATTTCGGTTACGGATATTAATTTTTTAAAGAACTTCAGAATAGAATAGAATAGAAAATCATTTATTCAAATAAACTTACATTGAAGCACTTTTGAATAGTCATTACATTTTTTTTAATCTACCGCTCGTTCGGAAAGCTGTCTCATCACAAGAAGAACGAGCAAGAAACTTGCGTGTTGCTCTTTTAAATAATTTTATTATTACTTTACATTTTTAAGTTTAAGTGTGTGAATACAAACCACCAATTAGCACTAATTCAATTAAATACTCAAAGAGAAAAATATTGAATACATAACCAACTGGTTAAACAATTAATAAGAGGAAATCAGTCATAGTGATTAGAGCAGACCAGTCCCTACAAGCAGCACCCGTTCACGAGTATGACGGATGAGCCAGCCATCACTGCGCTCGACCATATTTTAGGGAGCCCAATGACCCGGCCCACCACGCCGCCACAAGTCTGGACATTTTAGTGAGCATGACTACTCAAAACACTAGACCACGTCAAAGCTACTCACAATTGCCATCTGATAGTTATAGTATTTACATTTTACATAAGAATGCATGCGGCAATTAATAAAAAACCGCTACGCTTTCATATTTCTAAAATCAATCAATCTTCATAAGTAAAATACAAATAGCTCATAAAATGGTTACATATCGTGTCTCTATTAGGCTCCGCCACTATCCGATATTATCCGAAACTGTTATTTCGGATTCGGTTACGGTTACGAATATTTTTTTATATCGGATATCCGATAGTTTCGGTCACAGTTACGGAGCTCCCTAACATCCCTGATACAGACCAACCGTATCAACGACCTCGGACCGAAATGACACTCCCCTGCCTCGTATTGAACAACTCCAGATTTTTATTACGTCTGCTTTAATATTTAACGTATAGGGGAAAATATATGCATACCAACATACGAGTGGCGTTTAATATATGGCCAACGGGAATATTTAACATTTAATGCAATAACAATATTTATTCTCAGTTGAATCGTAAAATTGTTATTCTGTTATTATATATTTGGAGTGATGTAAGATTTTAAAAATAATTTAAATAAAAGATTTTGTTGAAGAATCAACACTAGGCTTCCGAGCTGTACCCGAACTCTGTTCAACGCCTGATGATGCCTCGTACAGAGGCGAAACACGTGTCGCGATATGGGTGTAGACTCAATAACGGTCGGGATTTGATCTCCATTAGAGAAGGTCGTAACGGTAGTCAAGTTTCCACACAGAATATTTGTGGTCTCACACATGCTAATTGTAGCGGAATTACACAAAATTATATAAATCCATCGAGTAGTGAATTGGACTTCCGCAAAATGACACCTAATTCGATTACAAAAAAAATACTAATTTATTGTAACTGGCTAATCAGAATGTATTTTTTATAATAATAATAATAATCTCAGAAAATATCTCGACCTGGCTCACGAGGTGTCCGAAATGTGAGGGGTGATGTCCACCGAAATCATTACAATCGTTATGTCGGTGAATGGTCTTATCCCAACCAGTCTGGAACAACATCTCAGACGGTTGGGATTCTGTGGCGGCTCACTCCCGGGAAGGATGCAGAAAGCGATGCTCTTAGATTCTGCCCGCATTGTACGCTGGTTTCTCTCCCTGGGGTCCTGAACCCCGGCCGACTGTGCTTCCGTAAGTTGCCATCTCCTCTCCTTAAGAGAGAATTTTTCTTAAGTTTAAAAAGTAATAATCTCAGGACAATTTACACAGCGCCATCTAGATCCTAGTTAAGCTAGCTGAACCTTGTGTTATGGATACTAGATAACTGATACCGATACATAGATATTTTGTAGGGACTGGATCACTATTTAATCTTATTGTATATTTATATTTGAGCCTAATAAATTAGTGCTGGTTGGTAGTTTGTATTCACACGTTTCGACTTGAAAAATGTGAACTTACAAGAATTATTTAAAAGAGCGACACACAAGTTTCTTGCTCGTTCTTCTTGTGATGAGACAGTTTTCCGAATGAGCGGTAGATTTAAAAAAAAATGTTGACTATTCAAAAGTGCTTAAATTAAGTTTGAATAAATTATTTTCTATTCTATTCTATTCTATTCATGCATACACAAATACATACAATATGTATAAAGCTACAGATAAATATGAATAAAATTATTCATTATTCAATTAACGAATTAAAAACCTTAAAAAAAAATAATATGATGACTAAAATATATTATTAAAAGGGGTCCCTTTAGGCAACGTTCCGAAGATACTGGCAGCGTTCCCTCTTTGAATAGCTAGACTAATTCTTTGTCCAAGGTAGCTGCCAGCTCTTCGGTCTTCTGTGATGTATGAATAAAATACATATATACATGAAATATATCATACACATTGCATATGAATATAAATACGGTACATACACCAAAATAATTTTTTTACAATTTTTGTCCGTCTGTCTGTTTGTTTGTTCCGGCTCATCTCTGAAATGGCTGGACCGATTTTGACCGGACTTTTTTTGGCAGGTAACTGATGTAATAAGGAGTAACTTAGTCTAGTTTTATTTTCGACGAATTCTTTATTTTAGAAAAAATATAGTTAAATTCCGGGGACAGCTAGTTAACAATAAAAATGTTATAAATGGCGTAACTAGATCCAGATCCAGATCTATCAATTCGTCAGCCGGCGCCGCGCCGCCCCCGCCGCGCGCTCAGCAACTATAAAACGATCTCCAATCTGAACTCCCAATTGAGCTGGCTGGCTGCTATAAAACTGACACAGTGTGCAGTTCGCCGGCTAACGATGTGCATAAATCAATCCAGGCTCTGCTTTCACTATAAAGCACTATCTAACAGTGGAATAGTGCAACAAAAACGTAGTTTCCCGACAATCCTCCCCGTTCCCCACCGTGGAGGCAGGTGCGGGCTGGAGCCTCCCTGATGGATGGTCCGCAGCGCGTGCTGTCTGCATCAGGGATGTTATGGATATGAAATTTTGGATACGGATAGGTTTCAGATATAGCAATGATTATTATATATAATTTAAGATTATGATTGTGTATTTATGATTATTTTATGATATTTTTTTTAAATTTAAATACATTTTTACAGATATTCGTTATTTAAGCCTTTTTTAATTTACTTTAATATTATAATATTTATTTAATTTCCATTTTTGTACAACTCTAGCCGAGATGTTACAATTTGCCTAACAGTGACACCGAGGCAGACCTTATCCGTCTGGCCCAGAACCACCGCTTTCATTGGCCGGGTGAGTTGACAACATGCAGTGTCACCCATCTTTATTTGGAAGATTAGATTTATCAATATGCATATACAATTATATATGCAATGATTATTATATATAATTTAACGGATACGGATGATGGATATGAAATTATTTCGGATCATCCGTTAGTTTCGGATATTTTCGGTTACAGATATTAATTATTTAAGGAATTTTAAAAGTAAAATATAAATCTATACATATAAATAAAATTGAAGTGTCTCAAAGTTTGTAATATTGGTGTGTATATTTATTTATGTCTGTCTGTTTGTTCCGACTAATCTCTGAAACGGTTGGACCGATTTTGACGGGACTTTCATTGGCAGGTAGCTGATGTTACTCCTTATTACATCTAATAAGGAGTAACTTAGGCTACCTTTAATTTAGAAAAATATAGTTAATTTCCATGCGGACGAAGTCGCGGATACAGCTAGTAGCTAATAAAATGGTTACATAACATGTTACAATTAGGCTCTGCCCTATCCGATATTATCCGAAACTCTTATTTCGGATTGCGTTACGAATAATTTTTTATATCGGATATCCGATAGTTTCTACATCCACCGTTGTACACTCTCATTGCGTTTTGCGTGTATCGCTGTCGATTGCACTCATCGATAATGTATTTGCCACTCGTGTATGCAATAGCGACGGCACTAGAATACCATCATAGTCAGACTCTTAACTATGTTATATGGTATGTGTATTATGCATGTAGTAAACAACGATTCAATATAACAGACACTCCAATTTTATTTATATGTATAGATGTATCGATGGTAATCTCCTCTAAGTTGACCTATACGAATATACCTAACTAAAATAATACAATAGAATAGAAATAATCTAAATAAATATAACTCAAAGGTGACTGACATAATGATCTATCAACGCACAGCCCAAACCACTGGACGGATCGTGATTGCTGAAATTTGGCATGCAGGTAGATGTTATGACGTGGGCATCCGCTAAGAAAGGATTTTGTTTAATTCCACCCCTAAGGGGATAAAATAGGGGATGAAAGTTTGTATGAAATTTTGTTAATTTTATACCGATCGGACTGAGACTTTGCATGCATAAAGCTACTATGACGTGGGCATCCCCTAAGAAAGGATTTTGATAAATCCCACCCCTAAGGGGATAAATTAACGCGAGCGAATCCGCGGGAAAAAGCTAGTTTATTAATAAAGTAGTAAATTAATAGTAGTTAGTGCACAATCTCAGTACTTAAAGGAATTTATATTTTATGTTTTCATAGCGTTGACAATGTTATCTAATTGAACAGAGATTAAGTGCGTAGCGGTTTCTATGTTGATTGCCGCATGCCTATACCTAATCCTTGTTGATGTAAATCTAATTAAAACAATATTTATTTAAAATAGTAACACACAAGTTTCTTGCTCATTCTTCTTGTGATGAGAATAAAATGTCGGTCTGTTTTTTCCGGCTAATCATTGAAATGACTGGAACTATTTTGACGGGACTTTATTGGCAGGTAGCTGATGTAATAAGGAGTAACTTAGACTACTTTTATTTTAGAAAAATAAAGTTAAATTCCGGTTAAAGTCGCGGGAACAGCTAGTAAAAAATATATTAGCTTAAATACTGCGATTGTGCATCATTAAGTAATTAATTAAGAAAACAGAAGGCACTGTTTAGTTTTTACTTTTCCTCTCGTTGAACTATTTAACTAACCACCACGTCGACAGCGCTGTAGAGCAAATTAGTAAAGAGCTGAGCGCGCCGGTGGGTACACAGCAGACCGCAGCCTGCGGTTAGCTCATGGTCAGCTGACAGTCGAGGGCGGGGACGGGGTGCGGGGGCGGGGTGCGGGGGCAACGGTGTGCTACGGGCAGAGCAACAGTTGTGGGTAGTAGGGATGTTATGGATATGAAATTTCGGATACGGATATGTTTCGGATATAGGAATAATTATTATATCTGATACGGATACGGATGCGGATATGAAATTATTTCGGATTATCCGTTAGTTTCGGATAATATCGGTTACGGATAATTTATTTTTTAAATTTCTAAAGTAAAATACAAATAGCTAATAAAAGGGTTAGATAACGTGTCTCAATTAGGCTCCGTCCCTATCCGATATTATCCGAAACTTATTTCGGATTCGGTTACGGTTACGAATATTTTTTTTATATCGGATATCCGACAGTTTCGTTTACGGTTACGGAGCTCCCTAACATCCCTGGTGAATAGCTACGCCGCGTAGCAGTGCTACGGCTAGCTACGACTGGCTACGAGCATTTGTCCATATAAATAAAAATATGAAATGTCTGTTTGTAATTTCAAATAAACAGCTTTTAACTAAATAAAACTAATAAATCTATTGTTTCTTCTGTCTGAATGTTTGTTCTTGCTAGTCTCTGAAACGGCTGGACCGAATTTGGCGGAAGTTTCACTTGCAGAAAGCCTATATTATAAGGAGTAACTTGGACTAATTTTGTTTTAGAAATTTTTATTATTTATTATTTTTTATTTCAAAAAAGTTTATTCTCACGCGGACGAATCGTGTTGCTAGTTGTAAATGTACTAATATATATACTACACTATCTTCTCTAATAATATTCTCACGGCAATATATAAAATATATAAAAAAAAATTCGTAACCGTAATCGAATCCGAAATAAAAGTTTCGAATAATATCAAATATTATATTTCATTTTATTCGAAACTTTTATTGCGGCGCAGTGCCTAATTGAGACTGTTTGTAATTCCTATCAAATGATGACTTATAAATAAAACCATTTTATTAGCTATTCGTATCTCACTTTTGAAATTCCTTAAAAAAATAATATCCGTAACCGAAATTATCCGAAACTAACGAATGTTCCGAAATAATTTCATATCCGCATCTGTATCCGTATCCGGTATAATCATTTCTATATCCGAAACCTATCTGTATCCGAAATTTCATATCCATAACATGCTGCCCTGCCATGCCCTGCTCCCGATGAACGGAGTTGGCGCTTGACTTGTCAAAACAAGAATAGAATAGAACAGAAAATCATTTATGACAACCTCGGTGGTCTAGCGGTCTAGAACACCGCTTTACATCTGATGGTCGCGGATTCGATTCCTCGCACGGCACAAACAATTGAATTCATGAATATGAATATGATTGTTTGTATCGGTCTGGGTGTTTTATATGTATTATATGTATGTATTTACGAAAAAAAAATATCTATGTATTTGTATCAATTATCTAGTACCCATAACACAAGCTTTAGCTAGCTTAACTTGGGACTAGATGGCGCTGTGTGAATTGTCCTGAGATTATTATTATTATTTATTCAAACAAACTGAATTTAAGTGCTTTTGAATAGTCAACAATTTTTTTTTAAATGTACCGCTTATGCAGAAAGCTGTCTCATCACAAGAAGAATAAGCAAGAAACTGGTGTGTAAGAAGAATAAGCAAGAAGACATTCCGTGAGTGAATTACATCTGTTAGATTCCAAATTGCAGCCTTTGTCAGTACAAAGTTGGTCAATTGAAACACAATTTCAGTTCTAACAATTTCACAATTTTCACAAGAGATAAAAGATCGAATGTTACAACAAATTCGAGCGACATTTTCTTCTCTGTCCTATAAAAATGTGTACATCCGCTTATTGCTCATTTATTTGCTGTGCTATAATATTTATATACTAGCAACGTGCTCCAGCTCCGCACAAGTGCAATTATAGCAGATATTTATTTACTGCTACTTGCTAATAACGTAACCTTTTTGTTCAAAATCTACCCTGTATCATCGTATCGTATATCAAAATGTTTGGGAAACTACTCTGCTACCAAAATGTTAGGGAATTTACTCTCTGCACATCTATAGGGGAATTTAGTGTGTAAGCGTCAGTCACGTACCTGTATGGCTCTGCGGACCTCTTGGGCTTCAGGGTCTCGAAGATATCTTCGCTAGCTTTCACACACTTTCACAGTTTCACAGTAGGTTTAACACAGTTCTAATTAATTTCAATTCACAACAAATGCGCGCGCGCGTCAAGGCCGCTGTACGGTCCGTTTGTTACTAGTTAGGGAGGGGAAGGGAACGCGCGGGAACAGAAAACTAACGGACTCTAATATAATATAATATCTGTGCTTACGATGATACAGGGTAGATTTTGAACACTTTTATAGGCGAAATTTAATTTTCAAGAATATATGTTATATTAAGGTTTCTTAAGGACAGACCCTTAAGAAACTTTAACAAGCGCACAAGCGCAAACGCACGTAATACCCCTGGTGTTTCAGGCGTTTATAGACTACGGTAACCATTTACCATCAGATGGGCCGTATGCTTGATTGCCACCCTCGTGGCACCATTGCCACCACCACCACAAAAAAAAAGTGTTTTAGTGATTAAAATAAGAAAAAGTGTAATTTTTCTAATACATATGGCATATTGGCGGTAAAATAGGAGTAACCGTAATATATTACTAGCTACTCGCCCCGTATTCGCACGCTGATTTAAGAATCACCCTACCATTGCTAAAAACTGCATTAAAATCTGTCCCTTAGTTCAAAAAATCTAAGCGAACAGACTTTGTTCTTTGTTTTATACTAGGTAAAGTACGTTTTTTAAGGATAGGGATCAATTCTCGTATTTTGGAAGTAGATTAGTGTAACATGACTTATGTCATCGTGATACATTCCCGGTGAATTTGTCACGTTGGGCTAACTGACCTGACCCCATGTTCATCTTATCATCCTCCACTGGTGCCCCGCCAGCGTAAACCGTTCGCGCAGGCGGGTGCACCATTCCATTATCATCCATAAAAAAATCTTATATATAAAATTCTCGTGTCACAGTTTTCGTTCCCATACTCCTCCGAAACGGCTTGACCGATTCTCATGAAATTTTGTGAGCGTATTGAGTAGGTCTGAGAATCGGCCAACATCTATTTTTCAGCCCCCTAAATGTTAGGTTTTTTTCATTTTAAGGCAAAACAACGTTTGCCGGGACAGCTAGTATATATATAAATTTCACGCGGACGAAGAGTCGAGTTGCTAGTTGTAAATATACTAATATATGTACTACAGTATCTTCTCTAATGATAATCTCACGGCAATTCATACATATACATATATATATATATATATATATATATATATATATATATATATATATATATATGTATATGTGTGATACCTATATTCTGTTTTGTTAACCGAATGTAGTAAAGTACTTGTTTTTAGAATAGAATAGAATAGAAAATCATTTATTCAAATAAACTTACATTGAAGTACTTTTGAATAGACATTACATTTTTTTAATCTACCGCTCATTCGGAAAGCTGTCTCATCACAAGAAGAACGAGCAAGAAACTTGCGTGTTGCTCTTTTTAATAATTTTATTATTACTTTACATTTTTAAGTTTAAGTACGTGAATACAATTTTTTTTATATTACTGTGCCTAGTACTTGTGCCATTTAATGCTAATAAAAGTTTTATCTATCTTCTATCTATATCTTCTCCTATATATATACCTATACTTATAATAAATCTTTAGAGAGGTCAATTCTGTACATGAAATATATTTCAAAATAATTATCAGGAGGTGATCAATGATCGATACTGATGCCAAAAAATGATCAGTAAAATATTTGTCTCTATGTCTGTATGTTTGTTATAGAAACAAAAACTACTCGACGGATTTTAACGAAACTTATTACAATTATTCTTCATACTCCCGGGCAGATTGTAGTATATTTTTCATCACGCTACGATCAATAGGAGCAGAGCACTGAAGGGAAATGTTAGGAAAACAATCAAAACCACTGAACCGTGTGGGCATGGGCTACTTATTTTACGAAAAACGACGGAAATGCAGACGAAGTCGCAGACAACAGCTAGTGTTTTTTTATAACACAGGGGACAAACGTGCATGCGGCTCACCTGATGGTAAGTGATTACCGCCGCCCATGAGCATCCGCAACACCGGAGTCAAAAAAAAGTCGCACACAACAGCTAGTGTTTTTTTTTATAACACAGGGGACAAACGAGCATGCGGATCACCTGATGGTAAGTGATTACCGCCGTCCATGAGCACCCGCCAGGGGAATTGCAAGTACATTGTCGGCCTTTTAAAATGGAATAAGCTAGTATAACTAGAGTATGTATATAATGCTGAATGTTGAGGTCAACATTCGGCATTGTCCGCCGCGCCTGCACCTGGGGGCGGGCGGGCGGCCGCTGCTAACGAGATCATTGTACCAACTTGGTGCTGACCATGCACGTTGTATTCACTACATCTAATCGCTCCTACACAATCATCATCGTCAGCGACTACCAGCCTCCATATGTTTACTAACTGACGTACAATATCTCAAATTGTAGGTAGGTATTTTGTCTAATGAAATTAAATTGATCTGTATACAATATTTCAAAATTCAAAATATCTTTATTCATGTAGGTCTGTTACAGACTCTTATGATATGTCAAATCTACCGTCAGTTCGGAATGATATCGAGATGAGAAGAACTGACAAGAAACTCAGCTCGTAATTTTTTTCAAATAATAGTGGAACATGTTTACGATAAATACAGTTATTAAAATTCAAATTTGGGAGAATAGAGTGACCACCAGCATATGCTATCGCAAAGAACAAAAAATTTAATCAGTGTTCACAACCTGAACAGACCAGTCCCCACAAGCAGCACCCGTTCACGAGTATGACGTATGAGCCAGCCATCATTGTACTCAACCATATTTGAGGGAGCACATCGACCCGGCCCACCACGCCGCCACAAGTTTGAACTTTATAGCGAGCATGACTGTTTCAGGTTACTCCACTACGTCAATTATATTATTTACAGCATAGGCTGTACCGATCACAGTTTTCACCCATTACAATATTAAATTTACATTATTTAATTTACAATATGTCATTACAAAATTTATAATAAGTTTCTTACAATGTTATTACATTATCCATGTCAATGGGAAAAATTATATGCCTAAAAGTTAAAATTGTAATTAAGTCCACACATTGTAGTCATTTAAGTAGTCGTTTATTTTATAATAAGCTTTAGAGCAAAGTGTTTTTTTTACATGTATCTTAAATTTGGCTTCACTTAAATTTAAAACACTATCTGGCAATTTATTATAAAAACGTATACAATGTCCCATGAAAGATGTACTTACTTTTTTGAGACGATAACTAGGCATATTTAATTTATTTTTATTCCTTGTATTAAAAGCGTGTAAGTGACTATTTTTTGGAAATAAATTTAAGTTTTTGCGTACATACATAATATTTTCATATATATATTGAGAGGGAACAGTAAGAATACCTGTTTCTTTAAAGCGTTCTCTAAGAGATTCGCGACACGGTAAATTATATATTGAACGAATTGCTCTTTTTTGTAATATAAAAATTGATTCTACATCAGCCGCTCTTCCCCACAATATAATACCATACGACATTATACTATGGAAGTAACTAAAATACACTAGTTTCGCTGTTGTAGAATCAGTCAACTGTCTAATTTTTCTGATAGCAAAAGCAGCCGAGCTTAGTCTTTTGGCTAGTGTGAATATATGTGGACCCCACTGCAATTTATTATCTATTACAATACCAAGAAACGAAGTCTCATCAACAAAGTCCAAAACATGATGATTCATACTAACAGTTGTCGTTACTTGTTTTACATTTGGTAAAGAGAATTTAACACATTTTGTTTTCATTGAATTAAGCGCTAGATTATTTGATGTAAACCAGTTTAGAACATCCTCAAGAGCAATATTTATATTATTAAAATCCTTTGTATTTCTTTTCACTTTGAAAATAAGTGATGTGTCATCAGCAAACAATACTATGTCAAGTATGTTTTGAAACTGGTATGGTAAGTCATTTATATAAACAAGAAAAAGAAATGGGCCAAGTATAGAACCCTGGGGTACACCCATTTTTATAAATGACCCCTTGGACTTGCTTCCTTTAATGTCTACCATTGAATTCTATCGCGCAAATATGATCCAATGAGTTCTGAGGATTTTTCTCTAATTCCATAATGCTCTAGTTTGCGTAATAATATCCTATGGTCAACGCAATCAAACGCTTTAGAGAGATCACAGAAGACACCAATGGCATCCTGTGAATCTTCCCAGGCACCGAAAATACTTTGTATTAAGTTAATGCCTGCATCAGTAGTAGACCGTCCACTCATAAATCCAAATTGCTGTTTATGAAATAAATCATGTGTATTAAAATGAGCTAACATTTGTGTAAGTAGTATCTTTTCAAAAATCTTACTAAATACTGGTAAAATTGAGATAGGTCTAAAATTTGATATATTGTCTTTGTCACCAGATTTAAATAGCGGTATTATTTTACTCACTTTCATTAGATCTGGAAAAATACCTTGATCAATGCTCATATTAAATATTTCAGTTAAATGTGAAGCAACTTCACTTATTACAGTTTTCATGACTCTAACTGACATACCCCAGATATCCTCAGTACCTTTTAGATTGAGAGCGTTGAACGTTTTTATCACACAGGAGCAACTGATATGATGAAAAGTAAAGTCATGAACGCAAGGATTTATGGTATTTTTTAATAATGTTTCAGCTAAACTAGGTGACGAGTTTAAATTTTCCGTAGCTTTGAGAGGTATTGTTGAAAAGAAATTATCAAAAGTTTGAGCAACTAGTTCATTATTATTAATAATAACGCCATTTTCTGCTTTTAACTCATATTCTGACTGGCGCGACTTAATGTTACCTGTTTCTGTATTTATTATATTCCAGGTAGTTTTTATTTTATTTTTAGAAAACTTAATTTTATTCTTTAAATAAAGTGCCTTGGCGGCCTTACATACTTTTTTGAATAACTTTGAATAATTTTTGACATATTCATAGAATATAGGATCACGCAAATATGATCTAATATCATATAATTGATACATATTTTCCCTACTTATATTGATACCTAATGTTGACCCTTCAGCGTACTTAGAATTATTGACTTTAAGTTTCTTTACTGTAAAATTTTTATCAAAATGATTTTTTATTATATTGAAAAAACGATTATATGATATATTTGGATCAATATTATCAAACATCAAAAACGGTAAACTTCCATTTAATCTGTTTTTAAAATTCTGTAATTTAAATGCTGTTGTTGGTCTGTAGAACTTATACATAATCTCGTTTTTTTCATTACATGCGAATGTTACTATTTGTCCACAATGGTCTGACGGCAATCTATTTATAATCGATTTATTTAAAATACTAAAATTACAATATATATTATCAATACATGTTGCCGTAGTGGATGTAATCCTAGTAGGTTCAAAGAAAATATGATCCAGATCAAAACTTTTAAAAAGGTTTCTAATTTTATTACTTATAGGACTATCAACAAGAAGATCTATATTGAAATCCCCACATACCAAAATAAATTTGTTACTTTTGAATGCTAACTTCAGTACATCTTCCATGGTAGACTCAAATTTTTCATAGTCTGAGTTAGGAGGCCTATACACACATATAATTATGTGTTTCTCTAGTTCTACACATGATAATTCTATAATGCATTCATTTGAAAGTGCTACAATATCTTTACGTTCTTTCCCTTTAATGTTATTTTTTAATAAAATAATTGAACCACCTCTAATTGAAATTTGCCGAGTAAATGTACTCAATATTTCATAATTTGGTAACTGAAATACCATATTGGACTGTTTTAACCAATGTTCTGTGAGGCATACAATGTCAATATTAAATTTACTTATAAATAATTCTATCTCTAATTCTTTGCCAAGAAAGCCTTGAATATTTTGATGTACTAAATTTAGTTGTGATGGCTTTCGCTTTATACAATATTTTCTCAAAATTACAGGGTAACTGTAGTTTTATAAACTGTACTTTTTATTATGTACCTTTATATATACATCTTATATATAAAATTCTCGTGACACAATGTATCATACTCCTCCCAAACGGCTTGATCGATTTTTATGAAATTTTATATACATTTTCAGTAGGTCTGAGAATCGGCTACTATCTAGAAATAGAAATAATCTTTATTCAAATAAACTCATTAAGCACTTTTGAACAGTCATATTTTGATTCTACCACTCATTCGGAATGCAGATTCATCACAAGAAGAATGAGCAAGAAACTTGTGTGTTGCTCTTTTTAATAGATGTTTTTTTATATAAATAATTACAGTATAACAAATAAGAGGCATGCGATAATAAACATAGAAATCGCTACGCACTCATTATTAGTCTAATCAGATAATATTGCCAGTGCTATGGATTTTAAGTTTTTCTATGAAAACATTATTATCTGTTTTTCATACCCCTAATAGGTAAGGGATTTCCACCCCTAAATATATATTTTTTATTTTCTTGACATAATATTTTATTCTAATGTTATTATTATTTAGGATTGAAAAATACATACAACCCTAAATTTTCACCCTTATAGCATGAACCTCAATTTTTTAATAGTGATTTTAATTTATATGGCGAAACAACGTTTGTCGGGGTAGCTATATATAGTATATTATTATGTTGGATGCATTTATATTTATTTAGTTGCTAGGCATACATAGTGTTGTGTTGCAATGAGCATAGTGCATATTGCAACTTCTAACGTATAGCACACTTTTAAAAAAAAATTGAAGATATTTTGGTGTGCTTAGTTTATTCGCTAGAAATACCGATTTATTTTCTGTGGACATCCTAGTAGATAATAATGCCACTATGGGCATAATATTTTTTTATTTCAATGAATATATAATGAATAAACTAGCTGTACCCGTGACTTCGTACGCGTGGAATTTAACTTTATTTTTCTAAAAAAAGTAGCCTAAGTTACTCCTTATTACATCACCTGCCAAAAAAAGTCTCGTCATAATTGGTCCAGCCATTTCAGAGATTAACCGGAACAAACAGATAGACAGACAAAAATTGTAAAAAATGTTATTTTTGGTGTATATAGCGTATTTGTATTCATATGCATGTAGCAAAACACGGTTATTTCAATATTACAAACAGACACTCCAATTTTATTTATATGTATATATGGGCTTAATATTTTTTTGTTTCTCTCTTATATTTGTCGGTGAGAAGTCTCGACAAACATGTAAAAATGGGAAGCATCGCAGTGGAGGGTCGTGTGGACCCGCGGTCGGCTGTAATTACTGCGACGTCCATTCACGGACCAGAAAAATTAATTAAAAGACAAAACAAGAACATAATTATTTCCTCGTCCTCAACAGCTGTGAATTATACCTTTATTAACACGACACCGAAATTGTCCACGCGCCCTCAATTAATTTCATTTCTGACTTCCTCTAATGGCAGAGTTCATTTAAATAAAATCATCGCAATGACACTCGAATGACGTGAATCGTGATATTCAAGAGTCCGACCTCCAATTAAGTGATGGAAGACATCTGTTGACGAAATTATTCTAGAATAGAATAGAAAATCATTTATTCAAATAACACAAATATTTGTATTCATGAATATGAATATGATTGTTTGTATCGGTCTGGGTGTTTGTATTTGTATCAGTTATCTAGTACCCATAACACAAGCTTTAGCTAGCTTAAATTAAGACTGGATGGCGCTGTGTAAATTGTCCTGAGATTATTATTACTATTTATTCAAACAAACTTAATTTAAGCACTTTTGAATAGTCAACATTGTTTTTAAATCTACAACTCATTCGGAATGCAGATTCATCACAAGAAGAATGAGCAAGAAACTTGTGTGTTGCTCTTTTTAATAGATGTTTTAGTTAGATTTACATTAACAAGGATAAGGCATGCGACAATCTAAAATGTAAAATGTGAACTTACAAGGATTGTTTAAAAGAGCAACACACAAGTTTCTTGCTTACTATTCTTCTTGTGATGAGACAAGTAAGTTCACATTTTACAAGTCGAAACGTGTGAATACAAACTACCAACCAGCACTCATTTATTTAGGCTCAAATATAAAAATTACAACGACATTCGTGGTAGATTCATTCATAATTTGGTAGTTTATACCAACCGTAACCGTAACCGAAACTATCGGATATCCGATATAACACAATATTCGTAACCGTAACCGAATCCGAAAAAATAGTTCCGGATAATATCGGATTGGGGCGGAACCTAATTGAGACACGTTTTGTAAACATTTTATTAGCTACTTGTACTTTACTTTATATTTTAAAAATTGTAACCGAAATTATCCGAAACTAATCCGAAATAATTTAATATCCGCATCCGTATCCTTTTTTTTTCGAACTACTCTAATGCTGTTGGCCACAGCTGGCCTTTACAACTTCACCAGGCGTTAGGGGGCGAGTGCAGATGGCACTCCAAACCAAAGGAAGAACTTATGGAGCGGCTGAAGGCCAACTCCTGCCTGACGGATACGAATTTAGTCTGAGGGCACCACTAGGGGTTCGAACCTCGGCTCAGGCCGTCGTAACTTCGATTCCCGTTTGAATTGGACGGGGGATCGATCGGAGGGGAAAGTATCCGTATCCGGTATAATAATTATTCCTATATCCGAAACCTATCCGTATCCGAAATTTCATATCCATAACATCCCTAGTTTATACCCATGAAGCGTTGAACTTTTGACAATGATTGATGATTTTACGTGTATGCTGTGAGTTAAAGCATTGTGCACCTATTGGAACTGTAATAACGTAGTTATTCCCTTGTCTTTATTGTGCATTATAATTAGATGCCACTCGTACATGAATAAAATAAAGAATTGGTCATAATTTAATCCTTATGTACATATGTTAGAGTTCACTTCAATATTCTAGGAAAATACGATATTTGAAAAAGATATTAGAAATTTGTGTTTAGTACAAATATTGTAAACTAGCTTAGCCTTTGCCCGCGTTTTCGCTCGCGTTAATTTATCCCCTTAGGGGTCGAATTTATCAAAATCCTTTCTTAGGGGATGCCTACGTCATAGTAGTTTTATGCATGCAAAGTCTCAGCCCAATTGGTTTAAAATTGACAAAGTTTCATACAAACTTTCATCCCCTATTTTATCCCCTTGGGGGTAGAATTAATCAAAATTCTTTCTCAGCGAATGCCTACGTCATAACATCTACCTGCATGCCAAATTTCAGCCCGATCCGTCCAGTGATTTGGTCGGTGCGTTGATAGATCACTAAGTCAGTCACCTTTGAGTTATATATATATATATATATATATAACTCAAATATATAGATAGCGCCATCTAGTATTTATTATACTTTTAAAATATTATGATTATACTAGAATACGAGTAATACTGTAAAATGAAATATTTAAAATCACTGAATAAAACTGTCCGTAACGTAGATATATATAGTGAACCATATGTTATATTGCACTGCCTATGAGAAGGTAAATCGAATATACGAACAATCCTCGGTCACCTACGCAGCCAAATCAACAAAATGTGAGTATTATATTTAGACTGTACAATAATATCGCGAACATTACACAACAAGGAAGTTGTATATTTACAGTAATGGGAAAGTTGTATATTTCGCACCACAGGCAACAATAACCTTCAAATATGGGTAATTCAATCGTGGGCAGCTTAGTTGCTGCGTGCAATACTTATAAGTACTTGGAATAGAATCAACCAAATAATGTTGTGTATATATTTGGATTTACCTATGTTGCCAGCTTTTTGATTCTTAAATAGTTTACAACACTATTTAAGAATCACATACAGTAAAGACTTTATACTTTACTCATGTAAAAAAAAGAAATCAGAACAGTTTCTTGCCAGTTCTCAATTGAATCTGTATAGAAATAAAACTTTATTCAAATAAACTTTAATATAAGCACTTTTAAATAGTTTTTTTTTTTATTCTACCACTCATTCGGAATGCAGATTCATCACAAGACGAATGAACAAGAAACTTGTGTGTTGCTCTTTTTAATAAATGTTGTTTTAGTTAGATTAAATTAACAAGGATAAGGCATGCGACAATCAACATAGAAACCGCTACGTACTTAATCTCTGTTCAATCAGATAACATTGTCAGCGCTGTGAATTTTAAGTTAGATTTTAAATTATTTAGCTATTTGCAATAATATATATTTGTGTGTTGGTTTTTTCAATAGATGTTTTTTTTCAAACAATGCTACAGAAACTTTACATAAAACTACAACACTGTACATCTCTCCAGGTCTTTTATTGGCAGAGCTGTAGTTTTGTTTAGTTTTTTGGAGTTTGCAACACTACGGCTCAGTCGGCACGCAGCTCGCAATCGTAGCTAATGGCCGGGTCGCGTGCTGTCCGGCGACCAGCTGCGGGTTCCCACCTCAGATAATAGGATTTAAATTAATATCTATACGATAAAATAGGCATGCACCGTTATAAACAAACAATGCGGTGAATACAACAATGAAGAAATGACGGATGTTGTGGTCTAGCGGTTGAGCAGCCTTTTCCGATGGTCGCAGGTTCGATTCTTCGCACGGTACAAGCATTTGGAGTCATACGTATGTTTGTTTGTGTCGGTCTGGGTGTTTTATGTATAAGAATTATTTTTTGTATTTATATCAGTTGTCTAGTACTCATAATACAAGCTCTGCTTAGCTTGGGACTAGATGGCGCTGTGTGAATTGTCCTAGCTGTACACGTGACTTCATCCGCGTGGATTTCACTTTTTTTTTGTGGAGGATGATAAGACGAGCATGAGGTCAGGTCAGTTAGCCCATCGTGACAACCTAGGGGGGAATAAAAGTAATGTAGACTATGATCTTATCCATGCACCATGTCAGAGATTAACCTCCAACAAACAGCGGACAGACAGACAGAAAAAATCGTGATAAATTCTTGGTGAATTTGTCACGATGGGTCGTTCTAACACTCATTGCTAGTCTTATCATCCTCCACTGGTGCCCCGCCAGCGTAAACCGTTAGCGCAGGCGGGTGCACCATTCCATTATCATCCATAAAAAAAAAAAGCCCATCGTGACATATTCACCAATAATTTATCACGATGGTTTCCAGGGGGAACCGCGTGGTCAACCTGACATGGTACATTGCTAGCAATAAGATCATCAGTCCACATTACTAACAATGCCCTTTCCCCCCAGCAATAGGGGCCACAAATACCCATTACCAGTACGTACTGAAATAATTAAATTTTTATAGTTATACGTAGTTTGAACGTCTACTGCACGGCCAGGTTAAAATAATTATTTGTGTGCTTACAGTTTAAGTCAACCGTAACAAAGAAGGTAGTTTCCAACTAAAACCTATGAGTAAATTTGTTTAATGCGAGCTGGTTGGAAGCCCGCCAACAGTTCACGCCGTGCTGAAATTAGGGTCTCTTTTGCTCGGAATTTTGAATAAAGAAATATTCACCGTAATCCGCCGGACCCGCGCACCCTGCACCCTGCACCCTGCACCCTGTTCACTGCACGCTGGCCGGCTGCCAGCTGCCAGGCACCCGGCACGCCATATCGCGAGCGCCTTCACGCCTCGCCTGCCTCCCTATTTCTTACCAGCTAATTGAAACATAATGCCCTCTATACGATATTGTAAATACTTTCTGAAGTGAATTAAATAAAACTGTTACCATTCATAAAACAAAATAAAACTGTAGTTTTATTAAAACCTTTACATGTAATATAATAATAATAATCTCAGGACAATTCACACAGCGCCATCTAGACCCAAGTTAAGGTAGCGAAAGCTTGTGTTATGGGTACTAGACAACTGATACAAATACATAGATATATGTTTTTTCGTAAATACATACATATTATACATAGAAAACACCCAGACTGATACAAACGATCATATTTAGGAATACAAATGTTTGTGCCGTGCGAGGAATCGAACCCGCGACCATCGGAAGTAAGGCGGTGTGCTCAACCACTAAACAAAGTCGTCGCCGCAGTTTGTTCACTTATATCTATTAAATAATGCAACGGATTTTATTGCAGTTTTCAGCAAGAGATAGTGATTCAGGAACGTTTATATTTATAACTAGCTTTTGCCTGCGGCTGCGCTCGTGTTAGTTTATCCCCTTAGGGGTGGAATTTATCAAAATCCTTTCTTAGGGGATGCCTACGTCTGTATACTACAATAAATAATATATTATGTAGCGACACCTCATCACAACATATATAACGCTAGTGGTGAGGATACTACCACACAACATAAGCATGCAAACAATATATCTTTAGTGTGAGATGTCGGATACGTTTTATGATATCGTTATATTGTTAAGTTTGGAGACTTTGTTGCGAGCACAGTTAGTCCCACGATCGTCGTAAACGGCCAGCGAAGAGCTGGCTAAGTTTCCTGCCTGTACCGTGCGCCCCCGCCCTTCAGCCGGCCCTGTTCCGCTCCGCGCCCCTCCGCCCGCCCTGTTCCGGCCGCCCTGTCTCGCCCCGCGCCCCGTAGCCAACATGACCAAGTTTTGTAACGAATTTAAAAAGATTTTAAATGGCATAACTTTATTCTCACACCGGTTACAACTTAAGCAGAATAGCTGTACAACCTCATGTGTCATTTCAAGAGCTTGTGTGAGTACTAGACAATTGATATAAATACATAGACTAGCTGTGCTCGCGATTTTACCTGCGTGAAATTTATAGCCTACTAGCTGTCCCCAAACATTGATTTGCCCTATGAATTAATAACGCTATAAAAAATAGGGGTTGGTGATAGAAGGGTGAAAATTTAGGGTTCTATGTATTTTTAATGATACATAATAAAAAATATATGAATAAAAAAATTGCCCAAAAAATTAAAATATAATGTTAGGGGTGGACAACCCTTATCACTTAGGGGTATGAAAATAGATAGTAGCCGATTCTCAGACCTACATGCATATGCATATTCGCATATAAAATGTCATAAAAATCGGTCAAGCCATTTCAGAGAAGTATGGTAACTAATGTTGTAACACAAGAATTTTATACATAAGAATTTTTTTGTAAATACATATTAAAAGTATACGGTACTTACATAAAAAAAATATACTTTAAAAATCTTGGACAGTTTTGACCAGACTTTCACTTCAAATAGCTAATTTTATAAAAATAAATTAACATAACTTCATTTTAAAATTTTTATTTTATTTATTTATTTATTTAGGAAGATTAACGGTGTAATTTTTTACATGTTACTTGTCATATAAAATTGTCATATGCCAATTAAAAATTTTTTTTTTTATTTAATATTTTACGGCTCTGGATACAAGTCCTTTTTAGCCCAACATAAAATACAAAACCTAAAAAAAAAATTTGTAATACACTACGTAAGTAGATATATATATATAGCGGCGCACCCGCCGGTAGCCTCGCGCTGTTGGCTCGTTGCTAGGCAACAGATACCCCGGTAGCGGTTGGGCAACGGGAGGCCGGCGGCAGTTGGTCGTTGAATACCGCACGCAGCGCAATAGTCTTACAACTTATTTTAATTATTTTTATGACGATCCAACAAATTATAATTTCTTCCCAGTGTTGGAAATTATTCACAGATTAGTATTACCAGATTAAATTTTTCATTAGCCAATTTTAACATATTGAAGTAATCACGTGACAGTGTTTTTAATACTGAAAAAGTTATATTCCCCGCGACTTCACGAGAGTAGCTAGTAACTATACAATACCTTTAATTCCAATCCACCGGAGATACAAAATTTTAAATTCAATAATCATTTATTCATGTAAGACATTTTATCCGGTTATGAACGTAAATTTTTGTATATTATAATTTTTTCCCTACCATCCAGTTCGGTATATAGATCCAATTGAGAAGAACTGGCAAGAAACTCAATTCAATTACTTTTTTTTATAAGCCAGTTTATTTACAATGTATATTTATATAGGTGTCTATGTCTAACATTAAATGAAAATCCCGTGCATGACCAACTATTGCCATGCACGCTCGTCATTCAAGTAATCGTTTAGTGAGTAATAGGCTTTGCTCAGTAAATATGATTTAACAGATGTTTTGAATTTATTTAAGGGTAGTTCTAGTATCCTTTGGTATATCGTAATCTATATGAATCACTTACTCACGCTCGTCAAATACAGCAACTTGTATTCACGGGAGTTTAGCAAAATGAGCAGTAGAGAAAGGAATAATCTATAATCTCAGGACAATTCACACAGCGCCATCTAGTCCCAAGTCCCAAATCAAATAAACCTCCATATCTTGCTGAAAAGTTGTCGTGGTCTCGTGATAGTCATAACTATCGCACAAGGGCCTCCTCTCATCTGCTTACTACTCAAAAACATAGAACTGCGTCTTTCAGGGGCTCTTTCAGATACTCCGCTACGTCTTGCTGGAATAATATTCCGCCTCCATTACGTGCTAAAACCACAAAATATAGTTTTAGTAAATGTCTTAGAGAACATCTTATTAATAGTCAAAAATTGTCTAACTAAATTAAATTACCTTTTGGATCTGCACGATGGGCACGGCGGTGGATGGTGGCTTGAGGTAGCGGAGAATAATCCCTCTGTGTTGTGTTTTTTCTTGTTGTGCTTGTAGTATTTTAGTAACTGTAGTATTTTTCTGTTCCTTAATATTAATTTTAAAATTGTAATTGTGTACGTGGCAGGTCTCGAACACGTGTAAAAATTTTGCTGTCAGTAACAATAATGACATCTGACAGATGTCAAAGGTCAAAAAACTGATATCGAGCTGTACTTACGTGTTGTCACTAATGGCAGGCACAGAATACCAGCGCCGTGACAGTTAGCTGTCACGGCATATGCTGAGTGTCAGCCATGTTGCCAACCATATTTAGAAATAATATAAGATAAATTATTATTGTAATTGTTCTAAGTGTGTATGTATATATGTATATATGTATTTGTAAAAATGGTTGACAATGAATGTTTTTCTTTCTTTTCTTTAAGTTAAGCTAGCTAAAGCTTGTGTTATGAGTACTAGATATCTGATACATGAACATAGATAATTTTTTTTCGTACATACATACATATTACACATAGAAAACATCCAGACCGACACAAACAATCATACTCATAAATACAAATGTTTGTGCCGTGCGAGGAATCTAACCCGCGACCATCGGACGTAAAGCGGTGTGCTAGATCGCTAGACCACCGAGGTCGTCAGTTTATATAATTCCTTGTGTATATGTATTTACTACATGATCATGACTTGGGTTAGATTTAAAACCTCATCTGATTGAGTGCTAATATAGACCAGTTTAACACAACACTGGTTTCCCTCGAGGCTGCTGACCCCACAGCAAGAGTTTATCAGTAACATTGACACCCGTCTAAGATTGTAAGGGGCAATAAAACAGATAAACATAAAGCAGCGCTAGTACTTAGCTCTGGAGTGCAGTGTGGAGGGGAGTCTGTGGAGGCCGCCCGTACTAGCTCCGTTACTAACTAAAGCTGAAATCACCGCGCTATGTTACAGCAGCTCTATTTTTAGCACCCATCAACCCCCACTTACTGATAATGTGCAGGAAAATAAGAGCTGCATCTAGTTCGATTTAACCATTTTTATTGGAATAGAATAGAATTGAAAATCATTTATTTAAATAAACTTAATATAAGCACTTTTGAATAGTTACATTTTTTTTATTCTACCACTCATTCGGAACGCACATTCATCACAAGAAGAAACTCGTGTGTTGCTCTTTTAAATAATCCTTGTAAGTTCACATTTTACAAATCGAAACGTGTGAATACAAACTACCAACCAGCACTATTTTTTTGGGTCAAATATAAATACACAATAAGATTAAATCAGTCGTAGTGATAAGATCAGACCAGTCCCTACAAGCATCACTCGTTCACGAGTATGACGGAGAGTTTCAATCATTAGTTTTGGACCAAATGATAGAGATGCTTGTAGACGTTTATTATAGGTAATGTGAGCTGTCAGAAGACCGGGTGCTGGCTCAACAGGTGTTTATAGGGCGGTAGTGGATAACGGTGGAGCGTCGGTCGCCCCGGGAGACCGGGAGACGGCCGCAGCCCTGACCCGAGGTTTGTAATTCCTTTCAATGCCTGCCTAATTAATTGCAATGTTAATTTGCTAATTTACAACGGATTTACAGCCTGATCACTTTCCACGTCCCAAATACACTCACTATGCTACTTTATTTGTAAACATATATTTTAAAAGGTATAAAAAACATATAAATTTACACAAATATTTTTAAAGTCATCTAAATTTAGAGTGTCTGTTTATAAATTAAAATCAATAACTTTTCACTCAATGCTACTGAAATATTAAACGAATATTATAAAAAAAAATTTAAACATTTCTATCAGTCTGTCCTAATATAATATACATATAAATAAAATTGAAATGTCTGTTTGTAATATTGAAATAACCGTTTTTTACTACATTCATATGAATATAAATACGGTACATACATCAAAATATCATTACTTACAATTTTTGTCCGTCTGTTTGTTTGTTCCGGCTAATCTCTGAAATGGCTGGACCAATTTAGACGGGACTTTTTTTGGCAGGTAGCCGATGTAATAAGGAGTAACTTAGGCCATCTACTTTTATTTTAGAAAAATTAAATAAAATTCCACGCGGACGAAGTCGCGGGAACAGCTAGTATGCTAAATAAGAAATTACTCTATGGAACATATAACGAAACATATTATCCAAATAGTATATATATACATATACACATACATATATATATACACATAATACATAATTCATTGCCGCGACCAGGACGTAGTAACTTCATTAAATTCCCGTACATTGTCATAACATAGAATTTATTGATTTATTACACAGGAGTCGGTTTGTAGATAGAGTGATTCGAGAGGAAGGTATATCTATATATATATATCTCAAAGGTGACTGACGTAGTGATCTATCAACGCACAGCCCAAACCACTGGACGGATCGGGCTGAAATTTGGCATGCAGGTAGATGTTATGACGTAGGCATCCGCTAAAAAAGGATTTTGATTAATTCTACCCCCAAGGTGATAAGATAGGGGATGAAAGTTTGTATGAAAATTTGTCAATTTTAAACAGATCCGGTCGATGTGAGACTTTGCATGCATAAAGCTACTATGACGTAAAGGATTTTGATAAATTCCACCCCTAAGGGGATAAATTAACGGGAGCGAAGCCGCGGGTAAAAGTTAGTAAATATATATAATACATGTACACCCGCGCGAAGCCGGGCGAGTAGCTAGTTTTATAATAAATGCCAGCAATGTTTTTGCGTCCACCAAATTACAGAGCGGAGAGCTCGCTGCTCGTTACTGTGCCTCTTCTAGAAGATGCAGAATAAATCCAGCATTTTATAAAGTTTATGTAAATGTTCAATGAGTACTACAACATTTTAACAACCCTATATTTTGCATAATAAACTCCGAGTTCAAGTGTTAGTGGGTACAAATATGAACTGTTATAATAAAATCAGTTATTCAGCATAGCATAGTATAGGTAAATATAAAATAATAATAATAAATAAAAAAACCCAGCAGAAGCTGTGAAAACAAAACATAACAATAATAATAATAATCTCAGGACAATTCACACAGCGCCATCTAGACCCAAGTTAAGCTAACTAAAGCTTGTGTTATGAGTACTAGACAACTGATACAAATATATAGATTTTGTTTTCGTAAATACATAAATATTATACTGGGTCTATTAGTGCTAATTGGTAGTAAAGTTAGTGGTAAAATTATTTAAAAGAGCAACACACAAGTTTCTTTTTCGTTCTTCTTGTGATGAGACAGCATTCCGAATGAGCGGTAGATTAAAAAAATGTGATGACTATTCAAAAGTGCTTCAATGTAAGTTTATTTGAATAAATGATTTTATATATCTCCACTCCAGTTGTAGAAATAAAAAATTGTAGTATTGTAGACATTGTCCTTCTATTTCTAATAAAATTGCATACAGACTGTTTGTCCGTCTATATTAATAATTATAACTATTTGTCCCGGTTGTGCTCGGCTCGAAAAGTGGGAGGCCAGCATGAATGTAATCCGAACTCAAACTCATTTACAAATATGAACTGTTTATGCTTATTTCAAAGAACACGAGTTTCACATTATAAAGACATCTGGAGTCAGACCTTTAACTTTGTCTCCAAAGTTCGCTAATGGACATAATCTGCAATATTTTAGCTAAAAGCATTAGCTCTCAACACTAAACAAATATCAAATTATATTTACGGCGACATAAAATTACATTTAATATCGAAAACTCTTGAGTTACACCTTAATCTTAACATTTTTTCCACTCCAATGATCGCAGCGAAAATATGTTAATGGGAAATATTTATTAAAATCATATTCTAATATTTTTTTTTGATTAAAAGAAAACGAGGCGGTCACCGTTTAATTATGCTAATGAAATATCCGTTCTACCACGGGGAGAATTATATAAATAACCATTTAATAAAATGTCTAAGAATCCAAATTTATCTGGCTTGTTTTGTGAAATGATGGAATTGTTGTCGCTTCTCGTTTTGATTTTCAGTAGTCTTTCTCCATATTGACTAGAGCCTATTTAAAAGTCGTTCAGGATGTGTTTTGATCAGGGATGTTAGGGAGCTCCGTAGCCGTAACCAAAACTATCGGATATCCGATATAAAAAAATATATGTAACCGTAAATGAATCCGAAATAAAAGTTTCGGATAATATCGGATAGGGACGGAGCCTAATTGAGATATGTTGTGTAACTATTTTATTAGCTATTTTTATATTACTTTTGAAATTCCTTAAAAAATAATATCCGTATCCGAAACTAACGGATAATTCTAAATAATTTCATATCCGTAACCATATCCGGTGTAATAATCATTCCTATATCCGAAACCTATCCGTATCCTATAATTCATACCTATGTATAACATCCCTGGTTTTGATAGCAAACATCATGCGTATTTCATTTATAGATAACTAGCTTTTGCCCGCGGCTTCGCTCGCGTTAATTTATCCCTTTAGGGGTGGAATTTATCAAAATTCTTTCTTAGGGGATGCCTACGTCATAGTAGCTTTATGCAGGCAAAGTCTCAGCCTGATCGGTTTAAAATTGACAAAGTTTCATACAAACTTCCAACCCGTAATTTATCCCCTTGGGGGTAAAATTAATCAAAATCTTTTCTTAGCAAATGTCTACGTCATAACATCTACCTGCATGTCAAATTTCAGCCCGATCCGTCCAGTGGTTTAGGCTATGTGTTGATAGATCACTATGTCAGTCACCTTTGAGTTATATATATTTAGATGATATAGTGGTTGGGCATTGTTAGATTTAATGTGGACCAATGAACTCCTTGTCAAGTGGAACTCCACGCGGTTTTTCTGAAACCAGAGTGATAAATTCCTGATGAATTTGCCACGATGGACCGACTCACCTGGCCTCATGTTACCATCATCCGCCGTCAGCGCAGATGGGTGCACCATTCCATTATCATCCATAAAAAAAGCCCCTATTACTAGCAATGTACCGTGTTAGGTCGACCTACGATTCTCCCTGGAAATCATCGTGATAAATTCCCTGTGGATTTGTCACAATGGGGTAACCTGACCTCATGTTCATCCTGCATCCTACACTGGTGCCCCGCCAGCGTAAACCGTTAGCGCAGGCGGGTGCACCATTCCATTATCATCTATTATAGAAAAAGTTAATTATTTAAATTATTAACCGGGTCTTAACACGAATAATTTTATGGCAAATAAAGGTATTTACCTCTCTCGAGGTTAAAAAAAGTTAATCGAATCGAATCTCAAAAAAGTTAATGTTCTCTAAGATCAAACATAATTAGATTACGTTACGACAACGAATCAGTATAATGGAGGTAGAACCAGTATCATAAATAATGTATAGTTTTCTCATCAACAACATATCCCTAAGTAGAAAAGTTGAATTGCTTCCCAACTTCTCAGCTACACGGACCGAGTTAACGTACGCCGGGACATTTTTTATCGTGACTCTGAATCTAAATGCAATATTAATAAGGCTCTAATTCACGTGAGTGTCGACGTCCTCGCGAGGGCATATGGCACGAAAGATCCGCCGGGTCCCGAAATTCTATGAATAAGAAACACTTTAGGGAGTTGAGGAGCGATCAGCGTCGCTGTTAGCTTTATCTTCCACTACTCACTTTCAATACGCACCAATTTCAATTCACGTCCGTACAGTCCTTGTGATGCATAACTTTATTCAGATGCGATTTCTCTAAAGAAATGTTCACATGAAAATATTATATCACGGAATCAGTACACGTACCAAATGTATCAGTACTTTTGTATACTTTCATCATCTGCTTCTTCCTTATCCCATTTATTTGTGGTCGTCGTAATATGTTTTTCTCTTCCATTCATCCCTGTTCGCAGTCATCGCGTTATTTACTTCCTTTCTTACCATATCATCTTTCACACAGTCCATCCATCTCTTTTTCGGCCTTCTTCTGCCCTTATAACCATCCACATTCATATGTAGCACCTTCCTTAAGATATGATCTGCTTTCCTACGCATTACATGTCCATACAATGATAGACGATTCTTCAACCTCTTCGACACCGGCGCCACTTTCATACTTCCTCTAATGTATTCATTCTTTATCTTAACCATATACTTTTGTATACGTTATCAAAAACTAGCGACTAGTCCCGGCTTCGCCTATGCCTACCGGTGATACTAAATATACCTACCTACTACAAAATGTCCTTATAAACAACGTTTACAGTTTTATCGTATCTTTAGACGGTACAAACATGTTTTGATTGGAGATTACTATTGAAAGAGCGACTTATAATTGAGCTACGACCCTGCATTTTAAACCTGTAATATCTTCGAAAAGAATAGAATAGAAAATCATTTATTCTAATAAACTTACATTGAAGCACTTTTGAATAGTCATTACATTTTTTTTAATCTACCGCTCGTTCGGAAAGCTGTCTCATCACAAGAAGAACGAGCAAGAAACTTGCGTGTTGCTCTTTTAAATAATTTTACTATTACTTTACATTTTTAAGTTTAAGTGTGTGAATACAAACCACCAATTAGCACTAATTCAATTAAATACTCAAATAGAAAAAATATTGAATATATAACCAACTGGTTAAACAATTAATAAGAGGAAATCAGTCATAGTGATTAGAGCAGACCAGTCCCTACTAGCAGCACCCGTTCACGAGTATGACGGATGAGCCAGCCATCACTGCGCTCGACCATATTTTAGGGAGCTCAATGACCCGGCCCACCACGCCGCCACAAGTCTGGACATTTTAGTGAGCATGACTACTCAAAACACTAGACTACGTCAAAGCTACTTACAAAAAATATTAATATTAATTTAAATCACATGCTGTTTACAGCCATATTGATGGGCCATATTGATCTATATTGAATGGACAATGTATTTAAGATACTTGATTGATAAAAAATAATGATGTATTGTATAAGATCACTTCGTAAATAAGCTATTATACAGCTACTATAGTATTTTTGATTTCCTATTTGTTGGTACACTTGATACGGCACGATGACTTTATAAAAAAAAATATGGAGGGACAAATAGAAGAGAAGAGGGGGAGAGGAAGGCAAAGCACAGCATCAAGCAAATTAAAGACAAAACGGGAGTGTTGTATCAACATTAAAAGCATGATGGAGGATCGCGGAAAGTGGCTACAGCTCCACCGGCAAGAGCGTCGCTTTTAAATTATGAATGAACTAGCCGTACCCGCCACTTCGTTCGCGTGGAATTTTACTTTATTTTACTAAAATAAAAGTAGCCTAAGTTACTCCTTATTACGTCAGCTACCTACCAATAAAAGTCCCGTCTATATCGGTTCAACCATTTCAGAGATTAGCCATAACAAATTAACAGGCAAAAATGATACAAAATGTTATTTTGGTGTGTGTACCGTATTTATATTCATATGCATGTAGTAAACATGCATATGATTATGCAAACAATTTCTGTTTGTCTGTCTATTTATTCTGGTTAATCTCTAAAATGGCTGGACCGATTTTGACGGGATTTTTTTGGCAAGTAGCTGATGTAATAAGAAGTAACTTAGGCTACTTTTATTTTAGAAAAATAAAGTTAAATTCCACGCGGACGAAGTCGCGGGTACAGCTAGTCGGAAATAATACTTAGTATTGAGCAATACAATTTGATCTCTAATTTTTTAATTACATCTAGATTATGACCTTTGCTATTGACCCCGAACAGCTATATGAGCGTATTATTACAAGAACTGGGCGGTTGCAATGTGGCCAAACAGTTATTTCAATATTACAAACAGACACTCCAATTTTATTGATATTATGTATAGATGTGTAGATTAATAACTTAACGTCCTCATATGGGGCTACGTCAACAGTGGCAAGGGTGCACGGAGACAAGGCGAGCAGGGGCCGGAGGCTGTGATTGAAGATTCAAATAGATTAGATAGATATTAGGTTAGAACGTGGGCAAGTCATCTCGACAACAGTTTACACCACCTATATACGCAGCGGGAGACAGCACAAGTTTATAGTATTAACTAGCTGTTACCGCGACTTTGTCCGTGTGGAATATGTGGAATATAAGTTTTTTTTAAATAAAAGTAGCCTAAGTTACTCCTTATTAGATTAGCTACTTACCAAAAAAAAGTCCCGTCAAAATCGGTCCAGCCATTTCAGAGATTAGCCGTAACAAACAGACAGGCAAAAATGATAAAACATGTTATTTTGGTGTATGTACCGTATTTATAATCATATGCATGTAGTAAGTAAAACGGTTATTTCAATATTACAAACAGACACTCCAATTTTATTTATATGTATAGATTAACACGGTAAATTACACTCACTGTATTAAATATAAGACAATTTCCAATTGTTATTTTTGTGTAGTATTGTTGTAACATAGCTTCTCCTAATATATAATAATAATAATCTCAGGACAATTCACACAGCGCCATCTAGACCCAAGTTAAGCTAGCCAAAGCTTATGTTATGGGTACTAACAACTGATAAAAATATATAGATATTTTTTTTTTCGTAAATACATACATATTATACATAGAAAACACCCAGACCGATACAAACTATCATACTCATGAATAGAAATGCTTGTGCCATGCGTGGAATCGAACCCGCGACCATCGGACGTAAAGCGGTGTGTTAGACCGCTAGACCACAATGGTCGTCAAAAAATAATGTTTTTGTAGAAAAACTAAACTAAAAATATAATCCGATTGGACTAAGAATGAGTGCGTAGCGGTTTCTATGTTGATTATCGCATGCCTCTTACTTGTTATTGTGCAATTATTTATATATAAAAAAAACATATATTCAAAAGAGCAAAATCCAAGTTTCTTGCTCATTCTTCTTGTGATGAATCTGCATTCCGAATGAGTGGTAGAATCAAAATATGACTATTCAAAAGTGCTTGTAATGAGTTTATTTGTATAAAGATTATTTCTGCTTCTATTTGTAAAACATCCAATTCAAACGGGGATCGAAATTACGACGGCCTGAGCCGAGGTTCGAATCTAGTGGTGCTCTCAGACTAAAGTCATATCCGTCAGGCGGGAGCTGCCTTCAGCCGCTCCAAATCCTTCCTTTGGTTTGGAGTGCCATCTGCACTCGCCCCCTATCGTCCGGTGAAGCTGTAAAGGCCAGCTGCGGCCAACAGCATTAGAGTAGTCCGGAAAAAAAACAACCGTTACTGCAAGGTCTGCGCTCGCTCCCTAGGGAAATTTAACTGTCCACCTACAAAACCCTTCTCGCTTTTACAAATTCTTTGTTCATTAATGATGTTTTCAATATAGTCGCCCAAGACTCACAATACACACTCCTCAGATCGAATTATTACAACTGAAATTACAAATAGAATAGAATAGAAAGTCATTTATTCAAATAAACTTAATTTAAGCATTTTTGAATAGTCATAAATTTTTTTTTATATATATTCTTTATTGCATAGATAATACAAAGATATTATAATTTAGAGACAATGTGAGTAAAGGTGGACTTATCCCTAGAAGAGATCTCTTCCAGTCAACGTAAAACAGTGGGATATGTGGTACTGTACTGTACTACACTGTGGTACTGTGGTGGGTAATAACTGGTGCAAACAAAAAAAAAATGACAAAACCTAGATACTATATCTTATATACATAGATACTTTTATCTACCGCTCGTTCGGAAAGCTCATCACAAGAAGAACGAGCAAGAAACTTGTGTGTTGCTCTTTTAAATAATCTTTGTAAGTTTACATTTACAAGTCGAAACGTGTGAATACAAACTACCAACCAGCACTAATTTTTTTGGGTCAAATATAAATATACAATAAGATTAAATCAGTCGTAGTGATAAGAGCAGACCAGTCCCTACAAGCAGCACTCGTTCACTAGTATGACGGATGAGCCAGCCATCACTGCGCTCGACCATATTTTAGGGAGCCCAATGACCCCGCCCACCACGCCACATGTCTGGACATTTTAGAGAGCATGACAACTCATTCCACTCGACCATGTCACAGCTACAAAAATTACTATATGGTAGTTACAGTATTCGCACTTTACGAAGTACAAATATGAGAAATATCAACTCTATGTATTAGTAAAAGTGTATATTATAATAAAATAACAACTATATAGCATTAATTTAACTATGTCTCGAATGCCGTTTTTGTTGTTTCTTCTTGGCTTTATTTAGTTACTAGCTTTTGCCCGCGGTTTCGCTCGCGTTAAGAAGTATTATTATTAATTAGGTATAATTAGTCTACGTCATAGTAGCTTTATGTATGCAAAGTCTCAGCCCGATCGGTTTAAAATTAACAAAGTTTCATATAAACTTTCATCCCCTATTTTATCCCCTTGGGGGTAGAATTAATCAAAATGCTTTCTTAGCGGATGCCTACATCATAACGTCTACCTGCATTACAAATTTCAGCCCGATCCGTTCAGTGGTTTGGGCTGTGCGTTGATCACTATGTCAGTCAGTCTCCTTTGAGTTATATATATTTAGATTTATTTAATTCAGGCTACATAGCCCATATTATACATGCCTTATATACATAAGATATAATATATTACACATAAGAAATAATAATAAAAAGTAAATAAAATTGTCCCTACGGTCACGGCACTGACGACGGCAATCTGCCACGGTAGTGCCGGTACACCACTCCCTTTGGCCAGTAGTCCTCCTTCATGAAGGTGGGCAGCATGTTGGAGGGGACCCGGGCCACGAACGTTTTTAAGCTCGCGTTGTGATTCGATTCCAGTTGCGTCATCCTCAATGTCAGGTTACTTTTGGTCCGGATATAGTCGACAATGTCCTGACCTGACGCGGTTGTATGTATTTTTAATGACACATAATAAAAAAATATAAATAAAAAATTGTACCCAAAAAATAATGTTAGAGGTGGACAACCCTTATCATTTAGGGGTATAAAAATAGATAGTAGCCGATTCTCAGACCTACTGAATATGCTAAAATTTCATAAAAATCGATCAATCCGATTGGGAGGAGTATGGTAACTAACATTGTGTCACGAGAATTTTAAAAATATACTAGCTGTCCCGGCAAACGTTGTTATGCCATATAAATTAATAACGCTATAAAAAAATAGGGGTTGATGATAGAAGGGTGAAAATTTAGGATTGTATGTATTTTTGTATGTTGTATCATAAAAAACTAGAAACTAAATCTGTTGTCTAAAAAATAAAAACAAAATTTAGGGATGTACTACCCCTAACATTTAGGGGGAGAAAAATAGATGTTGGCCGATTCTCAGACCTACTCGATACGCTCACAAAATTTCATGAGAATCGATCAAGCCGTTTCGGAAGAGTATGGGAAAGAAAACTGTGACACGAGAATTTTATATATAAGATAAGATATACCTACCGAGTTTATTTGTCTGTCTGTTTATTATATACTGTGCTACCTAATGTTGTGTGAACAGTGCGCAGTTGCGAACATTATGAAAGCTATTACGTTGGATTCTGTTTCGGGAACGAAATGGTGCGTCATCATGACTAGTTGTGAATCTGATATGAACACGGCGCGTAGTGTAGACGGGAGTTAGTACTGCACCAACTAATATATTACTATTTAAACACAAATTTATCAGTTATTTTGTATATTATAGTAAACTTCTCTGGAATAAACATCTTGACTACAAAATTAACAAAAGTACAATTGCATTCTACCTGCAGAAAGATGCTATGAAACAACTGTTTGAAAACTAGGGTATCTTACCGGAAATAACTCTTTGGCAATACACATAAAAATTCAAAATTCAAAAATCATTTATTCATGTAGGGCATTTTAGCCGCTTATGAACGTCAAATTTTTGCATTATAATTTTTTTCCCTACCGTCCAGTTCGGTATATATATCCAATTGAGAAGAACTGGCAAGAAACTCAATTGAATTACTTTTTTTTTTAAAGCCAGTTTATTAACAGTGTATATTTATATAGGTGTCTATGTCTAACATTAAATGAAAATCCAGTGCATGAACAACTATTGCCATGCACACTCGTCATTCAAGTAATCGTTTAGTGAGTAATAGGCTCTGCTCAGTAAATATGATTTAACAGATGTTTTGAATTTATTTAAGGGTAATTCCAACACATCCTTTGGTATCTTATTGTAATGTTTATACCTATTCCCATAAAAGACCTATTGACTTTTTCTAAACGTTACTCGGGGACAGCAAGTTTGTCTTTAAATCTAGTATTAATATTATGTATATCGCTGTTGTTTGGAAGTAAGTTAAGATTTTTATGAACATATAGGATATTTGAATATATAAATTGAGAAGCAACGGTGAGAATATTTGCCTCTTTGAATTTCTCTTTTAATGAGTCACGATAAGATCAATCAACATCATTCAACATCAGTGATAAGACCAATGCTAGTCTATGAGGCTTTGATCTGAGGGACGAGGTCTAGACTCACGACCACAGTCAACAAGCTAAGATCTTTTCAGAGGCTTGTTGTATCAAAAGAAACTCAACAACAGCAGTAGAAAAGTCCTTACTCAGTGACCTATACATACAGCACGCAGCCATATCATATTTTAAGGTTTAAGTTAGGTACAAAATAACTGTACTTAATGTAATGTAAGTTGGACTCCATTTTCCACAATCTGCCTCTTATTTGGACCGTTGCACGTGTATATACATATAGATGAATATGAATCCGCGTGGAATTTTACTTTCATTTTCTAAAATTAAGGTAAGAAGAAGTAAAGAAGTAACTCAGGCTAGTTACTCCTTATTACATCAGCTATCTGCCAAAAACACTCCCGTCAAATTCGGTCCAGCCATTTCAGAGATTAGCCAGAACAAACAGACAGACAGTCAAAAATTATTAAAAATGTTATTTTGGTTTATGTGCCGTATTTATATTCATATGCATGTAGTAAAAAACGGTTATTTCAATATTGCAGATACTACAATTTTATTTATTTATATATATACATATAGATGAATGGATATGTGCGTTGGTCACTATATCACTCGTGAACAAAGTTCTTACAAAAGAAAAATTAGGAAATGTGCGGTGTTTTTTAAAATATTTAGTAGGTTACAATTATTATCACCTGAAAAAAGTTCAGGTATATAGTGTGGTGTGGGTAATAGTAAGGGTAAAGGTAATGTGTCAGGTATATATATATATTTATCTTTTTATTTTATTTTACTTTGTTTATAATTTTTTTTTTTTAATTATAAATATTAAAATAGCAGTTTAACAGTGTTAATGAAACAGGTTTGACTTTTGTTTTATTATGTGTTCTTGAATGGTTGACTTGAATTTGGAGAAACTAGACAACACGTATACATATGATAGCGTTAGTTTAAATTATTTTTTATGTGCTTTTCTCTACTGTCTGCTACGTCTGCTTTAGTCTATCTAAGATCTATGTATTTGTATCAGTTATCTAGTACCCATAACACAAGCTGTAGCTAGCTTAACTTGGGACTAGATAGCGCTGTGTGAATTGTATTGTGAGATTATTAAATTAATAGGGCAAAGGGGATTGTTAGTAACGTGGATCGATGATCTTATTACTAGTAATGTACTATATCAGGTTGCCCTCTACGCGGAAACCATCGTGATAAATCCTTGTTGAATTTGTCACGATGGGTTAACTGACCTAACCTCATGTTCATCTTATCATCCTCCACTGGTGCCGATGGTGCATGATCCGAACTCTCGCTACAATATTATAGTTATTTTCTAGTCTATTAATTGTAGAGAAGTGTCCCAAATTGCTTCTGAATTGATTTTTTCAAATAATAATAATAATAATCTCAGGATAATTCACACAGCGCCATCTAGACCCATGTTAAGCTAGCTAAAGCTTGTGTTATGGGTACCAGATAACTGATACATATACATAGTTTTTTTTTTGTAAATACATACATATTATACTTAGTAAACACCCATACCGATCATACAGTTATACTCATTAATACAAATGTTTGTGCCGTACGGGAATTCGAAACCGCGACCATCGGTCGAAAAGGGGTGTGCTAGACCGCTAGACCACCGAGGTCGTCATATAAATAAATATATTATAAGTAGTCTGTAAGTATAAATGTTTGTTACTTTTTCACGCAAAAACTACTGAACGGATTTTGATGAATAGAATAGAATAGAAAATCATTTATTCAAATAAACTTACATTGAAGCACTTTTGAATAGTCATTACATTTTTTTAATCTACCGCTCGTTCGGAAAGCTGTCTCATCACAAGAAGAACGAGCAAGAAACTTGCGTGTAGCTCTTTTAAATAATTTTATTATTACTTTACATTTTTAAGTTTAAGTGTGTGAATACAAACCACCAATTAGCACTAATTCAATTAAATACTCAAATAAAAAAAATATTGAATACATAACCAACTGGTTAAACAATTAATAAGAGGAAATCAGCCATAGTGATTAGAGCAGACCAGTCCCTACAAGCAGCACCCGTTCACGAGTATGACGGATGAAACTATACAATAAAGCTTATACATCAGAATATACATAAGTTATATTTTATATTCAAATTTATCTCAGGTGAATCCGCGGGCGCGTCTAGTAGAGAATACTTATTAAAGTGCACAGCATCCCACTGTGGCGACATTGTACGGGAGCTGTTTGTAGATGTAATTCTGTGAAACTGGGATTATATGTACATAATACAAGTAGTGGATCCCGCTACATACGTACTGTTAGAATAGAATAGAATAGAATAGAAAGTAATTTATTCAAATAAACTTAATTTAAGCACATATAAAGTCGCCGGTAACAGTTAGTTAGTTCTTCATTAAATTTACAACTATAACAAACTTACTGTACCAAAAAAAGTTGCTTTGTATGTTTCCTGATTTTTAAGTAAAGTCTGAATAGAGCGCGGGATATTCAGATCCTTGTAAATGGACGTTAATTTGTCAATTAGAGCTAAACGTTGTATATTGAATATCACATATTATTTTTTTATATATTTTTTACATAATTAATACAAACAATCACAAATAAACAATAAATAAGTTGTTAGAGAGAAAAAGATAAAAAAAAGAGTATTAGATAGTTTTAGATAAAATAAACAACTGTAACTAACTTGACGTACCGACAGACTCTGTTCTGTCTTAACTATGAATATTGAATTCACATTTTATTATAAATATTTTAAAAAAACACCGCGCATTTCCTAATTTATCTTTTGTAAGAACTTTCACCCGACAATAACAAGCAATGAAAGAGAAATCGATGCAGCCGTTCACGCGTGATGCCCTGACCAACGGACATATCCATTCATATATATGTATATATATAAATAAATACTATTGGAGTGTCTGATTGTAATATTGAAATAACCGTTTTTTACTACATGTATATGAATATAAATACGGTACATAAACCAAAATAACATTTTTAATAATTTTTGTCTGTCTGTCTGTTTGTTCCGGCTAATCTCTGAAATGGCTGGACCGAATTTGACGGAAGTGTTTTTGGCAGGTAGCTGATGTAATAAGGAGTAACTAGCCTAAGTTACTTCTTTACTTCTACTTACTTTTATTTTATAAAATGAAAGTTAAATTCCACGCGGACTAGCGAGGTCGTTAAACGCGAGATAGTTAAACATAAAAGTTAAACAATAAAAAAAAGAGTACAATAGGAGTCGCGGGCGTCGACTAGTATTTAGCAAATTATATAAAAACATTACGTCGGAAAATGGAATGTTGGAAAGTTGCATGAAAAGTGTTTTTCAATTATAATGTAGCTACATAACTTCATTTCAGTTGTGTCGCGCACTCTTTGACTTTTGAGACTAATTTAATTTTCCTTTGAACTTCGCGCTCCGGCCGGCGGGCGCTGTTTGACAGATCTAGGTTCAGTCCCCAACGGAATAAAGTGCAATTATGGAGACTTCATTTGCTCGTCCGCAGTAAATGATAGCAGTTTTACAACTCCACTTTTTTTATTTCAATTCGTTGGTGCACTGTTCTGAACTTTATGATCTACGTACTCACTATTTGTTGTTATTTGCTGGAGTTTGATATAAATTATTTGTCTTCTATGCTCGTAGTTCATTTAATTATTTTTTGACTTCATCCGCGTGGATTTTAACTTTATTTTTCTAAAATAAAAGTAGCCTAAATTACTTGGCAGGTAAGTAATTACTTATATTACTTACCTGCCAATTAAAAAAAAGTCCCGTCAAAATCGGTCGAGCCATTTAACAGATTAGCCGAAACAGACAGACAAACAAAAATAGTAAAAAATGTTATTTTGGTGTATATACCGTATTTATATTCATATGCATTTAGTAAAAAACGATTATTTCAATATTACAAAGAGATACGCCAATTTTATTTACATACAGTCTATATTTTAACAACAGTTTTAAATCTAAAACGATTTGTAATAAATCACTGCATCGCCGGAGACCATTGAACTCGATCCAAACAGAAGAAAGAACATAAGCTCTTTTTAAAAGGGTTTTCCTCCACATAAATTGATGCGAGTAAATCCACGGAAAGACAAAGTCAAGCGAGACGAGCCGACGGCGAGCGACGAGCGACAAGCGACAGGCGGTAGCGGTTTCACAAGCGGAAAAAGGTTTCCTCCATCTAAATTGATGCGAGTATACCCAAGGAAAAAAGTCAAGCGAGATGAGCAGACGGCGAGCGACGAGCGACAAGCGACGGGCGGTAGCGGTTTCACAAGCGGAAAAGGGTTTCCTCCATCTAAATTGATGCGAGTATACCCAAGGAAAAAAGTCAAGCGAGACGAGCAGACGGCGAGCGACGAGCGACAAGCGACGGGCGGTAGCGGTTTCACAAGCGAAAAAGGGTTTCCTCCATCTAAATTGATGCGAGTATATCCAAGGAAAAAAGTCAAGCGAGACGAGCAGACGGCGAGCGACGAGCAACAAGCAATAGGCGGTAGCGGATTCACACGCGGTAATGGGTTTCCTCCATCTAAATTGATGCGAGTATATAATAAATAATATTAATAATTTAGTTATTTACCAAAATTGTTTTTATACAATAATAATAGCATTGATTCCTACACTAGGCTGGGCCTGTCCTGTAGGAACCAGAATACGAATCATCTTATAATAATTTTAAGTCTAAAAGTACAATTTGTTACGCTAAAATATCCTAAAACTAATATAGTAATGTGTGAGGCATATCCACGGAAAGACAAAGTCAAGCGAGACGAGCGGACGGCGAGCGACAAGCGACAGGCGGTAGCGGATTCACACGGCGCCACGTGCCGACTCTCGTCAGCCGGCTGTGTGTCGATCGTTACATGTATCCTTGCATTCCACCTTTGTGAATATTCACTGGCTGTAATGACATCAGTGTTAGCGTACGCTGTGCTTTGAATTTCACTATTCTCATTTTATATACGAGTAGTGAAACATACACTAAGAAGATTACCTGTAAAGGGTTCAGGACGCTAATATTATACGTATAGAGTAGAAATTCTGTTTACGTGTACTATATTTAACGATTACTACTTGTAAGGTACATTACTCGATTTAAAGACAAACTCATTGTCCCCAAGTATCGTTTAGAAAAAATCAATAGCTCTTTTAAAGGAATAGGTATAAAAATTTACAATAAGATACCAAAGGATATACTGGAGTTACCCTTAAATAATATCAAAACTATTGTTAAATCATATTTACTGAGTAGAGCCTACTCACTAAACGATTACTTGAATGACGAGCGTGCATGGCAATAGTTGTTCATGCACGGGATTTTCATTTAATGTTAGTATAATAATGTATATTTATTTAGCCACCTATATAAATATACATTGTAAATAAACTGGCTTTTAAAAAAAACTTAATTCAATTGAGTCTCTTGCCAGTTCTTCTTAATTAGATCTATATACTGAACGGTGGGGAAAAATTATTACGTTCATAAGCAGTTAAAATGTCCTGCATGAATAAATGATTTTAGAATCTGAAAAAAAAATTGAATTATTATAAATCTGCATCTAAAAGGAATTTCCCAATATTCCAAAAACGGAAGATAACAATTATTAATAATAATAATAATATTTCAGGACAATTCACACAGCGCCATCTAGTCCCAAGCTAAGCAGAGCTTGTGTTATAGGTATATTAGTCGTCTAGACTGATATAAATACATGGATACATTTTTTTTTGTAAATAAATACATATTATACATAGCAAATACCCAGACCGATACAAACAATCATATTCATAAATACAAATGTTTGTACCGTGCGAGGAATCGAACCCACGACCATCAGATAGTAAACCACTAGACCACAGAGGCTGACAATTTACATATATATATATCTATATACATATATATAAAATTGGGGTGTCTGTTTGTAATATTGAAATAACCATTTTTTATTACATGCATATGAATATAAATACATACACCAAAATAACATTTTTACCATTCTTGTCTGTCTGTCTTTCTGTTCCGGCTAATCTCTGAAATGACTGTACCGATTTTAACGGGACTTTTTTAGTAGCTGATGTAATAAGAAGATACTTAGGCTTTTATTTTTGAAAAAATCTTTTAATTAAAAACAATAAAGTTAAATTCCACGCGGACGAAGTCGCGGGTACAGCTAGTAATATATATATATAAACGCTACGTGTCATAAAGTAATATATACCTTAGAATACAGTTAGACTGTTACATAAACAACGATCTAAAACATCAAATAAAAGTTTTATAAAATGAATCATATAAGATTCATTTAAAATCCATTCTCTAATGGGTCTGGATACGAGTGTAAGAGGTGATAAGCTCTGCACTATGGAGAAGATCACGCAACTCGCTGCATACCAGCACCGCCACAATGTGTGCCAGCAACAAGGAGTAATTTAATTTTCGCGAAAA
Organism: Achroia grisella; assembly: GCF_030625045.1. NCBI lineage: Eukaryota > Metazoa > Arthropoda > Insecta > Lepidoptera > Pyralidae > Achroia > Achroia grisella. Next base: position 137,950 of record NW_026713018.1, on the reverse strand, counting down.
TAAACAAAACATTAAAGTTCATAACGTGCTTCGCAGTAAATGAGAGCGCATCTGAAGTTCATTTAATTAGAGCTCTCGAACTGTGACCCCGAGCACCGCGCGCACTCTACCACTGTAGAGTCTCGTCCACACGGCAAGAATGATACGACTATCATCATCATTACAATAGAATAGAAATAGAATAAAAAATATTTATTCAAATAAACTTAATTTAAGCACTTTTGAATAGTTATAACATTTTTTATATACTGTTTTAAGTTTGACGCGGTCATTATTTAGAAGTACATATTCGTCTACCTTCACACGTCTTCGTAGCAACAAACGAAGACGTGTGAAGGTAGACGAATATGTCTGCCCATAAAAGATTTATTTACCATCTACCCGCTGCTGTTCAGTCTACCCGTGATCATGGCCGTTGAAACACTGCCGAAATATCGGCAACTCAACAAAAATAAAACGTGGTAAGACCCCCGTGATTTACTAATTACACTTATAAACATGTTTTTTATCTACCGCTCGTTCGGAAAGCTCATCACTAGAATAACGAGCAAGAAACTTGTGTGTTGCTCTTTTAAATAATCCTTGTAAGTTCACATTTACAAGTCGAAGCGTGTGAATACAAACTACCAACCAGCACAATTTTTTTTGGGTCAAATATAAATATACAATAAGATTAAATCTGTTTTAGTGCAAAGACATTACATAGTATAAAACAAAGTCGAGGTCGCTGTCTATCCCTATGTATGCTTAAATCTTTAAAACTATACAACAGATTTTTTTTAATGGATAGAGTGATTCATGAGGAAGGTTTATATATGTAATACATGTACGTGCGAAGCCGGGGCGAGTAGCTGGTATGTAGTAAAGTTAAGTAAGTTAATATAGCACACCACAATTATATGTCAAATTGAAACTCAAAAACCTTCCCTACCGTCCAGTTCAGTATATAGATCCAATTGAGAAGAACTGGCAAGAAATTCAATTGAATTACCTATATATTTTTTTTAAAAGCCAGTTTATTTACAATGTATAATGCATAGAAAACACATTTTCTATGTATAATATGAGCTCTTGGTCTATACTTCAACAGACTCACGAATACAAGTGTTTACTTTATGCGGTTTTCGAATCCGCGACAAACGGGACTAGGCAATACACACGTACTAGACTGTCGAGGTCATTAAAACTTTCAGTATGTTATATTCACCTTCTAGAATGTTCGTCTGCATGTTGTCAGTGTGATTGCTCCGAGTTGGTAGTCTACGGAAGCTAACACACGCACTAGTGAGCTCATTATGTGCACAGTGGGCCGCAGGTGTGCGACTGTGTGTGTGTGCGTCCTGTGCCGTCTTAGTCTCACAGTACGTCCGTAATTACTGCGAGTAACATAAACTCGCTCCAACTTCGTTTTGTTCGCAAACAATGTTGTTTCAGTGAGAACGCGACTCCCAAGTATGGCATGAGCATACTTTCGCGGTAATAACCGTGCTTGGTTAGCATTTGTAGTGCTGTTTTTAGTTTTACAAATGTTAAGGACAGCTAGATATGCTCTGACTTCATTGTCTCAACTGTGATTTGTTGTAAATTATTATTACAAATTACAATTATATGTAAATGTATATAACACAACATTTACACCTATCCTAAAGGAATTATAAACGCGTTGTGGTTTCGGAATAATTTATTTTCAAGTTATTAAATCGAAATTATGAATGTCAAGTTTTTTTAATTGTTATATTTTTTGTTACCGTCCAGTGTATTGTACAGATTCTTAATATTTTTATAGTAAAGATACCACTCAACAATGGTATTTCGTTAATACTGACATTCTTTTAATATTCATAACATACTTCAAGCAAATATACAAAAATAAAACAAAATCATTACCGTTTTCATCATAAAATTTTGTAATGTACAATCTTATTATTAGAGGCCGATAAAGTAGGACCCAAAGACACAGATAACATTTTTTGTAATCTCCGTAACAAACTGTTTGCTGCAGGAATATTGTAGTGGTTAATTTGTTTTAAATTATAATAAAAATAATATTTTGAATGTATTGTGCGTTGATTTTAATAACGAATGACGCCACGGAATGTTCTAGAATAGTGCAAAATGTATAAAAAAAAACATCGATGTTCGTTCCAAATTTGAATGTTTTTTTATTTATTCTTAAATATATTAAAAGGCTATTTGCGATCGCAAAAAATCATCGTTAATTTGAGAACCCGTTATTTGAAATCTAACAAGTTAATAATATCTCAGGACAATTCACACAGCGCCATCTAGTCCCAAGCTAAGCAGAACCTATGGCATGGGTACTAGACAAATGATAAATATATAGATGCATTTTTTTTAATAAATACATATGACACGTAGAAAACACCCAGACCGATAAAAACAATCATACTCATGAATTCTATGGAACGTAGTTTTTTTTAATTTTTTTTATGTATGATAATGGAATGGTGCACCCGCCTGCGATAACGGTTTACGCTGGCGGGGCACCAGTGGAGGATGATAAGACAAGCATGAGGTCAGGTCAGTTAGCCCATCGTGACAAATTCACCAGGAATTTATCACGATGATTTCCAGGGGGAACCGCGTGGAGGTCAACCTGACTTGGTACATTGCTAGCAATGGGGTCATGAGTCCACATATATTACTAGCAATCCCCTTCCACCCTATGGGACACAGTCACCTAGATACATCAATATAATAATTGCATTTAATAATGTCTAGTAAGACAAATTCAATATTGTGTACTAAGCACTGCCGTGTCTAAACTGTGTCACCCCACCTTACATTTTCCTATTGTTATTTAGTATATAAGATCAATATTTCTATGTACATATTGTCAGTCAATGATCATCTGTAATATACATCGTCTCGACCAAAACATAGTATCATTTACCCGTAACAAGTAGAAATGTTTGTACCGTGCGAGGAATTGAACCCGCGACCATCGGATAATAAAGCGTTATGCTAAACCATTACACCACCGAGGCTGTCGATATATTATACTTGCTGTACACGGAAACATATGTAACTTACATTAGGGACAATCTGATAAGAACATAAAGGAAGTCGCGACATCCAATAAAATTAACACGTACAAAGTGCGCAAGTTAACCACGTAGCGGTGTCGGACGAGGGCGCGCAATCACGCGCCGCAACGTGGCCGGTTCATCAGATAACATAGATTAGACTTGTTGCCAGATCGGGGAACAACTTAGGCTGGATTTCACCAGTCGTAGTATAAACACGTTCAAGGAAACGGAGTTCAGCGTGAACTCGAAAACAAGAACGACGTTGATCTCGTTTTACTTTAAATGGAATTCACCAGCGTTATACAGATCGCGTTTACCAAAATGAAGTTTAGATTGTCATTCGTTCAGTGTTACACGCTTATAAAATAATATTCGATGCAATGGGTAATTTAAATAAAATAATTCTTAAGAAATATTTGTAATTCAATCATGTGATAATTAGGATAAGTTTTTTAGTTTTTAAATTAATAAGTACCGTCGACTATAAAATATAGAGAATACATAAACCCCAAATATTCACCCTTCTACCAGCAACCCCTATTTTTTAATAGCGATATTAATTTATATGGCAACAACCTAAAACAAGGTAAAACATTATTTTATTGAGGATTTTTTTACACTACTGGTAATTTTTTTTTTATTCCCGATATTATATTCTCAAACATTTATTTATGACTGTTTGACAACTGACAGCTGCTTTAAAAACGTTTAAAGAGTTAACTGTAGGAAATCAGACGTTCATCTTATATATAAAGTTCTCGTGTCACAGTTTTCATTCCCATACTCCTCCGAAACGGCTTGACCGATTCTCATGAAATTTTGTAAGCGTATTGAGTTGGTCTGAGAATCGGCCAACATCTATTTTTCATCCCCCTAACATTTAGGGGAGTAGTCCAACCTTAATTTTTTTTTTATTTTAAGACAAAACATCGTTTGCCGGGACAGCTAGTAATTTATAAACGTGTTTAGCGAAATTTGTAGTGATGAAATGCAAAATGAAGCTTCGAACACGTTTAAGCGTTTTAATGGCGTTCAGTTCGAACTAAACGCGATCAGTTTGTTTGGTGAAATCCGACGTAAGTAAGAGAAGGCTGTAATTAGGCGAGTTTGTCGCGCGGCAAAACTTAGCCGGGGCTTCCCCGCGCCGCTCGCAGCCGACTCGATTCGGACACGTGACTACTCCATTATGATTCTAGTCAAGTCGTTCCCAAACTTTTTAGTGTCGTAGACCCCTTGCCGTAATTTTCGGTTTTGGGTGACCCCCCATTCTTACCTGGTATTCAAATTCAAGTTCAAAAATCAGTTATTCATGTAGTACATTTTAGAAGCTTATGAACGTCAAATTTTTACATTATATTTTTTTCCCTACCGTCCAGGTCGGTATATAGATCCAATTGAGAAGAACTGGCAAGAAACTCAATTGAATTACTTTTTTTTAAAGCCAGTTTATTTACAATGTATAGGTATTTATATAGGTGTCTATGTCTAACATTAAATGAAAATCCCGTGCATGAACAACTATTGCCATGCACGCTCGTCATTCAAGTAATCGTTTAGTGAGTAATAGGCTTTGCTCTGTAAATATGATTTAACAGATGTTTTGAATTTATTTAAGGGTAATTCCAATATATCCTTTGGTATCTTATTGTAAATTTTTATACCTATTCCCATAAAAGATCTATAGACTTTTTCTAAACGATACTTGGGGACAGCAAGTTTGTCTTTAAATCTAGTATTAATATTATGTATATTGCTGGTTATTGATATTTTGTAATTGGTTGCGCCATATATCATTACATTTTATGTTTATTATCATATAATTATTATTAGTAATAGCTAATTTAACGTAGTACGGAACATTAATTTCCTATGTTTGGCACTACACTATTTCCTTCATTCTGTCCTATTCCCGCACATACCTTTGTTTTAAGTGCGAGCGAGAAGATTCGCTTCTAAAGAAAGTGATATTGCGCTCGCGCATCACTGTAAATTGAATGCTGAAGTTGACACTGAATTCCCGCCTTGATCGCGCATAAGATCAAGTTTTTTGTAATTTGTGATTTTTGTAGCACCTGTAGCACTGCGACCTCATAGATCTATTGTGCTCGCCCTTTTTCAAAGTTCGCTACCTAGACCCGTCAGGGACAACAATTGAAGGATATTCTTAGGAGCGATGGTTTTTATCTCCTCGGGAAAGAGTGTAAACTTTCCAAAGGAGATATTTCGTTTATGCATGAGTGGGCTACAACCACATAGGATGTGTGTAATTTGTGATAATTATTAAACATTTTAATCCACCGCATCGCTCTAATGTGTTCAGGTTCATTGTGTTTGTGACATTGTTGTGAAGCAAGTCGCTGGGACGATTATCATAATTATTATAATTATCACAAATTACAAAAAACTTGATCTTAAGCGTGATCAAGGCGGGAATTCAGTGTCAAGTTCAGCGTTCAATTTAACAGTGACGCGCGAGCGCAATATGTCACATTCGATGGAAGCGAATCTTCTCACTCGCACTTAAAGCAAAGGTATGTGCGGGAATAGGACAGGATGAAGGAAATAGTGCCAATCATTAGACACCAATGGCCGCACTACAACCTACGATTCAAAGGTGCTGTGCCTCCTTCCTTACCAGAACTGTCTTTCTTTGTATTCCATCCTCACAAGCAGTTCTCAATCACCAACCTAACAGTGTGTCGTGTCAATCCACGTACCCGTCAGATTATTTTAGATACAGTCCACTTAAATCAAAAGTAAACCATATTTACTTATATGTATGTAAAAAGTGATTATTTTATTTTTATTTTTAATTATCTACATGGTAAATTAAGTTTAATTATATATACATTTTATTTATTCTTTTTTTTCGTTAGATTGTTTTTTTTTTTATATTGTAACATTGTTGAAAAGCACTGAATAAATATTTTTTCTTTCTTTCTTCTTTCTTTCTTTCTTACTTCACCCGCACCACTAGTAATTCTAACTGTATTAAAGTTTAGTGTTAAAAACGTAAAGTTAAAACAACAAGATGATCGCTGACGTAGACCCCTTGCAGTTTGTCATAGACCCCTGGGGGTCGATATAGACCACTTTGGGAACCACTGTTCTAGTCGATTTCCATCGTGCAACTAGAAACGGAATGTTCAAAACTTCTCCGTGTGTAATAAATATATCATGGATATATACTACTATCTGCGCCCATTTCACTCGCAGTCTAATTTAAGAGGGCGGCCGCACATCGCTTTATGTCACGGCGCTGTTTTAGATGTTACACGGTTTTCAGTTATGCAGACTTGTAGTGTATTTACTCGGCTCCTGACAGTTGTAACGTAATGTAATATTATCTTATTTGTGACTAGCTGTACACGCGACTTCGTCCGTTTGGAAATTTAATTAAACTTAATTAAACTTAAATTAAATTAAGAATTTTAATTTTTCTAAAATAAAAGAATTTTTCAAATAAATGTAGCCTAAGTTACTCCTTATTACATCAGCTACCTGCCAAAAAAAGCCCCGTCGTGGACCGACGAAAAAAATTATATTTTGTTGTATGTACCGTATTTATATTCATATGCATGTAGTAAAAAACGGTTACTTCAATATTACAAACAGACACTCTAACTTTATTTATATGTATAGACTAGTTGTACACGCTATTTCGTCCGCGTGGAATTTAACTGTATTTTTCTGAAATAAAAGTAGCCTAATTATATCAGTTACCTGCCAAAAAAAATCCCGTCAAAATCGGTCCAGCCATTTCAGAAATTAGCCGGAACAAACAGACAGACAGACAAAATATGTAAAAAATGTACATTCCTAATAAAAATAAATACAGCCTGTACAAATGTCTCGGTATATTATCAAATAGAAACTTAAAGCTGCCGCTTCGAGCTTGCAAGTTCACGAGGCAAGGCCTCAGAAGGTGACCTCTCATATTTTACAAGAATTTACTTATTTGTATTTGAATTATTAACAACTAATGCAAAATTGTGCTATATGTTCTGTAAAAGAAGGGAACAGAACAGCGGCTTCCATTAGCTACGATGTAACATGCTATGTCACACGTCACTGTGCATTATCGCACACAAACAAACATACAAATCCAGTTTGTAAGCAAACAGGGCGCGTGTACGGCTCACAAAGCTTTTACTGGTCACAGTCCCCCACCACCAGCAGGCGTCCGGTGGATCAGTGTTGCTAGCTTAACAGCTTTACTAGAATTAGCAGATTTGATTCTCCTTTTGGTGGACTGGCCCACTGAATACATTCGGAGCCTTACAAGAGTGTTACAATAATGATTGACGGCCTTGTAGTCGAGTGGTGTGCTACGCTTTAGGTACTTCAGATGATCACGGGTTCGATTCCTCGCACGGTACATACATTTGTATCAATGAGTATGATTGTTTGTGACGGTTTAGATGTTTTCTGTGTATCATTACATAGTATAAAACAATATCAACAAACTAGTCTTACCTAAGTGCCGTTTGACGAAAGTTAGTAATTCGTTTTATGGAACTGCGTAAGGTTTTACAACAAACTGCCAGAGTCTGTACTCAATTTACCAGAAAAAAATTCAAATGTGTTATAAAATATTTTCTTTGTAAAAAAGCTTATTATAAAATTGAATAATTTATAAATGATAATAATGTTTTTGTAGAAAATATCTAACTTAAAATTCATAGCGCTGACAATGTTATCTGATTGAACAGAGATTAAGTGCGTAACGGTTTCTATGTTGATTGTGGCATGCCTAATCCTTGTTGTTAATTAAATATAAGTAATTCAATATTTATTTAAAAGAGCAACACACAAGTTTCTTGCTTATTCTTCTTGTGATGAATCTGCATTCCGAATAAGCGGTAGAATAAAAAAACTTGACTATTCAAAAGTGCTTATATTTAGTTCATTTGAATAAAGATTATTTCTAAAAAATAACTTTAATGTAAATGTGGTAAATGTATATAGTAACTAACCAGTAGCGTTGGCTCCCCGTAGGAAATTGACTAATAATATACTATTATTAGTCAATTTCCTAATGTATTATAAAAAAAAAAAAAACAGACAAAAGAGAAAAAAAAGAAATGAAAAAAAAAATAAAAAAAAATATTAACTGCGGTAAGCCACAATATATATTATTCACGGAGCAATGAAGGCATGGAAAAAAGTATAAATAGAAAGACACGATAAAAAAAAATTGCAAAAAGGGGCATTGACCTGAACGGGCGGCGGGTCTATAATATTAACTAAAGTTGTTTGCTACCAATAATAATACAACAAACATACATATAACACGGTTATAATATTTAAGCTCTAATGGTTTATGAATGCTTGCTAATTAAAATCTGTATGTACAGCACATAATATTAGCCACCGACTTTCTAATAGAATAGAATAGAATAGAATAGAATAGAATAGAATAGAATAGAAAATCATTTATTCTAATAAACAGTTTTGAATAGTCATAACAATTTGTTTTTTTATCTACCACTCGTTCGGAAAGCTGTCTCATCACAAGAAGAACGAGCAAGAAACTTGGGTGTTGCTCTTTTAAAAAATCCTTGTAAGTTTACATTTACAAGTCGAAACGTGTGAATCCAAACTACCAACAAGCACTAATTTTTTGGGTCAAATATAAATATGCAATAAGATCAAATCAGTCGTAGTGATAAGCGCAGACCAGTCCCTACATGCAGCACTCGTTTCACGAGTATGACGGATGAGCCAGCCATCACTGCGCTCGACCATATTTTAGGGAGCCCAATGACCCGGCCCACCACGCCGCCACATGTCTGGACATTTTAGTGAGCATGACTACTCATTCCACACGACCACGTCACATAGACTAATTGTTCGTCTCTAAAAGTTCATTACTACTCATTAATTGACGGCCTTAATCTGAGGATCGCGCCACGGCGGGCGTAACTATAAACAAAAAGTATGTATTTACAAAAAAACGTATTTATGTATATCTATCAGTTGCGTAGTGCCATAATATAAGCTCTGCTTAGCTTGGTACTAGATGGCGCTGTGTTAATTGTCCTTGTTCAAAATATACCCTGTATCATCGTAAGCACAGATTATTATATTAGAGTCCGTTAGTTTTCTGTTCCCGCGTCTTGCCTTCCCCTCCCTAACTAGTAACAAACGGACCGTACAGCGGCCTTGACGCGCGCGCGCATTGTGTTGTGAATTAAAATAAATTAGAACTGTGTTAAACCTACTGTGAAACTGGAAATCTAGCGAAGATACCTTCGAGACCCTGAAGCCCAAGAAATCCGCAGAACCATACAGGTACGAAACTGACGCTCCCCCTTATTTTTCCCTATATATATACACATAGTAAATTCCCTAACATTTTGGTAGCAGAGTAGTTTCCCAAACAGTCCTCGATTCTTATATATAATATTCTCGTGTCACAATGTTAGTTACAATACTCCTCAGAAACGGCTTGATCGATTTTTATGAAATTTGATATGCATTTTCAGTAGGTTTCAGTAGAATCGGCTACTATCTATTTTTCATACCCCTAAGTGATAAGGGTTGTCACCAATTTTTTTTAAAAATACATACGAACCTAAATTTTCACCCTTCTATCATCAACCACTATTTTTTTATAGTGAATAACACAATAAAAAATTATATGGCAAAACAACGTTTACCGGGACATCTAGTTATTGTTATAATTTTAAAATGTTATACTTAATAGTTTAAAAAAAGATTTTGTTTTTTGTTATATCACAGTTAACATAATATTACATAGTTATATTATGTTTGTCTGTTTGTTCAGTTTGTACAGTACACGTACGTGTCACATATATATTACAGTGTATTATATTGAATTGTATATAAATTTACAAATACAACTGCAACATTTTCAATATTTCAGAATGATCGTTCAAAAAGTACTCTTGCAGCGAACTGTAGCGTTAATTATGAAACATGTTCTACTTTCAATCTATACATATAAATAAAATTGGAGTGTCTGTTTGTAATATTGAAATAATCGTTTTTTACTACATGCTTATGAGTATAAATACGGTACATACACCAAAATAACATTATTTACAAGTTTTGTCTATCTGTTTGTTCCGGCTAATCTCTGAAATAGCTGGACCGATTTTGACGGCATTTTTTTGGCAGGTATCTGATGTAATAAGGAGCAACTTAGGCTACATTTATTTTAGAAAAATAAAGTTAAATCCCACGTGGACGAAGTCGCGGGAACAGCTAGTGTAACATATACATAGTCACTTCATATGTTGCTTTTAAAGTTTCCAAATACTTTTCAACATCAAAACACACGATTCAGCAATAATTTAATTTCATGAGAGTACTACAGGATCGGAAATGTTTAAAATCGCTTTTGAGTGACTATTAGTGCAGACATTGCGGGGCTTCGGTAATGAACGATCTTAAATTATTGATATATGTATATATAGATAGATAGATATAGTTAGATAGATGGATATAGATAGATAGATAGATATAGATAGATAGATAGATAGGTATAGATAGATAGAAATAGATAGCTATATAGATATATAGATATATCGATTATTTGATTGTTACTAATCACAAACAACATGTTCATAAGATTAGACAATACATAATACGACATAAGATTTACAAGTTTGTTAAGTGTTATTATGTGTGATCTGTAGCAATACAAAAAGGTCGAAGCTCAGCGTGGAATATTGTTCAGGGAACAGAACTGACAAACAAGCATGCTCACCTGATGGTAAGTGATTACCGCCGCCCATGAGCACCCGCAACACCAGGGGAATAGCAAGTACGTTGTCGGCCTTTTAAAAAGGAATAATCTTTTTTCTTGAAGGTTTCAATATCGTATCGGTTCGGAAATACCATTGCTGGAAAGTGATTCCACAATGTGGTTGTGCGAGCCAAAAAGTTTCTAGAAAACCGCACTGTGGAAGATCGCCATTCATCCAGATGATCAGGATGGTTTTTCAGTTTCTGGCGGGTGGTACGGTGGTGAAACTCAGCAGCTGGTATTAATCCGAACAATTCATCAGAACACTCCCCGTGATATATGCGGTAGAAAATGCACAGAGATGCAATATCTCGCCGCAAAGCCAATGGGTCGAGTCTGTCACATAGACGTTGACATAGTGATCTATCAACGCACAGCCCAAACCACTGGACGGATTGGGCTGAAGTTTGGCATGCAGGTAGATGTTATGACGTAGGCATCTGCTAAGAAAGGATTTTGACTAATTCTACCCCCAAGAGGGATAAAATAGGGGATGAAAGTTTGTAAGAAACTGTCAATTTTAAACCGATCGGGCTGAGACTTTGCATGCATAAAGCTACTATGACGTAAAGGATTTTGATAAAGTAACGCGAGCGAAGCTGCGTGCAAAAGCTAGTATTGAATATAGCGCTTGATCGACTAAAACGAGACATAAATTGTAGTGAATGACGTTATCCAACCAATATTTCTTGAATAAACTTTTATGTTTATTGAAAACTAGACCCAAATATATTCCGTGAAACGTCATTGAAATATTTATTGGCCTCTAGCTTTTATAAAAGGCTACCTCTCTTAAAATGAAAACACAAATTTTATTTTCTTAATATTATAAATGCGTAAGTTTGTGAGCATGGATGGGTATGTTAATCTTTAACGCAAAAACTACAGAACATATTTTGATGATACTTTACGGTTTTCTCAACTAATTAAGAGGCCTATTACAAAATGATGCCGCTCAACTTTAGGTTTAATCGCATGGATTTACGCACACATACAGTAATACACGCACACAGACGCAAATAACCGTGTAGCTCAATCGGTGTGGATTTAGTATGAACCATTTTGATCCTTGTAATATTTTAATTAATAATGTGATATGTTTCTACTTAACTAAGTAACATAAACTACTTATTGTATTTTTTTAAATAACGTGATTTATCTTAATTATCAAAGTGCTAATAATGACCATATTTTTTTATTATATTATTCCTAGAGGGTTGATGTCAGGATGCTGGCCGATTGTACAACTAAAAGCCAAAACCTTAAGTAATATGAGTAACAAATAATTGGGACAGGAAGACGAAATTACTATAACATAAATTTACTAATTAATTCTTCTTACGTATTAATTCAGTTTATTTATTAATAGATACAATATAATTTATTATAAGAGTCGGATACATTATTGCCATATTCACTTGTTCTAAATATTATACTTAGCAAATAATTATTTTATTTATATATAATAGTTGTGTTTTCAAGGCTTTGTTTTGATTTAAAGGTCCCATCCTTATATGTATATTAGGTGTGTCCGCGACTTCGTCAGCGTGGTATAATGAAATGGACCAAATAAAGGAAATATATTTAGATTATAACCTAAAAAAGTTTCTTTGTTTCACTTAAACAATGACGATACTTTTATACAACCTTTCATCTCCGCTTTTAATCCCTTACAATACTTTTTTCGCACTATAAAGTAGTCTATGACCTTTCTCAGGGTATACTATCTGTTTATATGTATATCTATCTATATAGACTACCTGTGTATATATATGGTAGTGAATTTACAAGGTACAGGGGAATAACACCCGAGTTTTCAGGAATGGCAACGCATGAGGGAAACAATGTGCTGATATGAACATGTCAGGTACTGCTCATGTATATAGGCTACGGTTACCCCTTTCCATCAGGAGAGCCGTCAGCTTGTTTGCCATTCTAAGTTGTAAAAAAAAAGCTTCAACTGCTATCATTGCTGTTCCTGCATCATTGACGTCGCCGCATGATATTGGCTGATATTGCAGCTTCTCGTTCTTGGTTGGCCGATTCTTGATTCTTGATAAATAATTAATTGTTAATGTCAAACCTTTTTATAAATTATTATAAGACGCCTCATTGATTATATGTAATGAAATCACCATGAGCTATAGAGATTTTGGACAGAACCTTAAAAGACCTTAGAAACACCTCTGCTCTCATTGGCGGGATTACTTTTATACTTTTGCTGGAGATTTCTGAAAGACTCTCTGTGTCATTAACATCGTCACCCTTATGGACTTTAATTGAAAGTTTAAAACTACTGACAAATTTGAGAGCTCATTTTTATGGAAGCACAGATAGTGATTTCCCACACTAAATGCTCAAACTTGAGGAAGGAATTTCTCAAAAGCATGATCCAGTCATGAAATTTAAGCCCGCCGAACATGTGCAATGGCGTCCCATTGGATATATTGCTTACTAAAGAATTGAAAGACAATTTAATTGTAGACCATTATAACCGGTACGTTAGCTGGGCAACCAGCTTATATACCAAGAATACCGATGATTCCAACTGATCTGCCAATACCATTTTAACGGCTTCAATTTCCGGTTAAAATATCATCTACACATGTAATAGATCTATGTATGTTTTGATCTTAAAAAACTACGCAGATTTTGATTCGTTGTTATTTAATAGACAGAATAGATAGACTCAAGAGGAAGGTTTATATATAACGTCCCAATACTGTACACGGATCTTTAAACGCGCGATAACCTATATATCCCATATTCACGCGGGCGAAGCCGCGAGCTAAAAGCTAGTCTCTAAATAAAAACATTTATAATGTTGTTGACTTTTCACCCAAACACGCATAATTATTTGACATAACTGTACAGTAATGAAAGTCCAACGAGTATAATAACAGAATAGCTGCAATTTAGAAATATCTATATTGTGTAAAATAAAATAAAATTGGATAAAATATCTCTAAACATTAAGGAATATAATTTATATATAATTTGGTAATTTATTTACAATCCACATTGCATACTAGATGATATACACTATATAACACAAGACAAATGTACGTAAAAATAATAATGGTATTTTTATAAACAATAACCCTATTTTAATTTAGAAAAAAAACTACAAAATAAACATAGAGTAAAATTGGTTTACATTTTCTTACATTTTTCTCTCAGATAAGCGTTATTTTTAAAAATACTAAAATGTTCTCTTTTTTAATTTTAACAATTAATTGCCATTAGTGTGACGAAATACCATGCTCTTGTGCTTTTCATAGTCCAGCAGGGTAGGTAGGTTTTATTTGTAGCATAACTGTACTTTTGTCTTAGCATGCTAAAATAAATATTATATATATATATATATATATATATATTAACAACAACTTTAAATTAATATTCGTAGAAATAAGTATATATTAGCAAAATTAATTAAATATTACTTAAATTATCAAAATTGTTTAGTCGCTCTATACTAATGTTCACTGACCAATGTCTATCTTAGCGGTGTTGTAAAAAATGGCATAAGTCCTAACTCGACGAGCGCTAGCGCAGCACTGAGAATTTACTTTTGGCGCAACGGAATTTATATAACTTTAAATTATTATTATTGTTTATTTTTTTCTTAGAAACTTATATTTTTTTTTTCATATTTCTAATTTATAAGTATATTAACTTTATTATTATGTTTTTTTTATGCAAAAATTTCGTTGTATTTATGAGAAAATTAGAAATGATTATGACAAAGTTTTGTTGAAATTTCGGGTTTAATTATGATCAATTTTTTAGATATTTAAGTTGAAAATGAAAAAAAGGACGATGCTGTCTCAATTTATAAAGTAATTATCAAGTTTTAGTAAAGATATCATATCAATTTATGTTTGTTTATTAATGAACGACGACCCCAAACTTCTGTCATTTAGCGTTTTTGAATAAACTATTTTAGAAATTAGGAAGACTAACAAAGAGAAAATTAACATTTCAAAGATGTTGTTTTTAAGATTAGATATCTATCTATATAATTCAGGAATCAAAATGTATATCCGACTCTTAATTTCTTAGAACCAGAACCCCAAAGACACTGCTTTTAGGCCAAAAAATGTGAAAGGCCTCTTAATACAAAAACCTAATCTATAGATATAAACAAAATTGGAGTGTCTGTTTATAATATTGAAATAACCATTTTTTACTACATGCATATAGTATAAATACGGTACATACACCGAAATAACATTTTTTACAAGTTTTGTCTGTCTGTCTGTCTGTTTGTTCCGGCTAATCTCTGAAATGGCTGGACCAATTTTGACGGGACTTTTTTTGGCAGGTAGCAGATATAGTAAGGAGTAACTTTGGCTACTTTTACTTTAGAAATAATAGTTAAATTCCATTTTACATTTTACTCCATTCTATTCTATTTAAATATATTTTCAAGGAGTTACAACAGTAAAGTTGATCTGACATTTGGCATTTTAATGTTCATTTACCTGTATCATCATTTATTATCTATTTACTATGCAATTGCCACGCTGTGTGAGTACCAAACATGCTGACAACCTACCTGACGGAAAGAGGCAACCGAAGCATACACAAATTTCTTGATCCATCCCCAAATCCCAGTCAAATCAAACGAAGTTCGAAATTATAATATAAAGCTATTTCAGACAGACAAGAATTGTAAAAAATGTTATTTTGGTGTACATACCGTATTTATATTCATATGCGTGTAGTAAAAAACTGTTATTTCAATATTACAAACAGACACTCCAATTTTAGACTAGCTCGGTGGTCTAGCGGTCTAGCACACCGCTTTATGACCGATGGTCGCGGGTTCGATTCCTCGCACGGAACATACATTTGTATTTATGAGTATGATTGTTTGTATCCGTCTGGGTGTTTTCTATGTATAATATGTATGTATTTACAAAAAAAAATATCTATGTATATGTAGCAGTTATCTAGTACCCATAACACAAGCTCTAGCTAGCTTAACTTGGGTCTAGATGGCGCTGTGTGAATTGTCCTGAGATTATTATTATTATCATTAGTTAGTTAAGTTCCGCCGGATATCCGGCTATTCGGTCACGTAATTGGCCGAATATCCGGTATCCGCATAAACTGCTATCCGTTTCATCTCTAATAGAAACGCGATAAACAAGACGAGTTTAAAGTTTCTCAAGAGTACTGCAATGAAAATAAGTGGGTAGTTACAACAAAAAATAGATAAGAGAGAACGGGGCGGGCGGGCGGGCGGGCGGGCGGGAACTTTGTATTCGTAGCTAGTGCACCGCAAAACTCCAGTCATGTGATTAATCTTCGACCGACACGAAAGCACATTAAGGCCGGTATTCTGGTAAAGTATAGAATACAAAATCGTTTATAAACTAACTTCATTTAAACTTAATTTTTCTCACGAGACTAAAGCGTGGGGTTTTTCAAGAAGGGTATATTAAGGTTTCTTAAGGGTCGGCAAACGCACGTGACACCCCTGGTGTTTCAGGCGTCCATAGGCTACTGTAACCGTTTACCATCAGATAGGCCGTATGCCTGTTTGCCATCATAGTATGCTGGTGGTCACTCTATTCTCCCAAATTTGAATTTTAATAACTGTATTTATCATAAACATGTTCCACTATTATTTGAAAAAATACGAGCTGAGTTTCTTGTCAGTTCTTCTCATCTCGATATCATTCCGAACTGACGGTAGTTAGACATATCATAAGAGTCTGTAATAGACCTACATGAATAAAGATATTTTGAATTTGAATTTGAAAGTATTATAAAAAAAACGTACTTTTGAATAGTCATAACATTTTTTTTAATCTACCGCCCATTCGGAAAGCTCGTCACAAGAAGAAACATCAAGAAACTTGTGTGTTGCTCTTTTAAATAAGAATAAGAAGAATAAGAATACTAGACAAGTATAGACAGACAAGAATTGTAAAAAATGTTATTTTGGTGTATGTACTGTATTTATATTCATATGCGTGTAGTAAAAAACTGTTATTTCAATATTTCAAACAGACACTCCAATTTTAGACTAGCTCAGTGGTCTAGTGGTTTAGCACACCGCTTTACGTCCGATGTTCGCGGGTCGATTCCTCGCACGACACAAACATTTGTATTCATGAGTATGATTGTTTGTGTCGGTCTGGATGTTTTCAATGTATAATATGTATGTATTTACGAAAAAAAAAAAATATCTATGTATTTGTATCAGTTATCTAGTACCCATAACACAAGCTTTAGCGAGCTTAACTTGGGTCTAGATGGCGCTGTGTGAATTGTCTTGAGATTATTATTATTATGATAATCTGTAGGGCCGATATGTCGGGCCGACATTTTTTTTATTACACAACAAACGAGCATGCGGCTCACCGGATGGTAAGTGATTACCGCAGCCCATGAGCACCCGCAACACCAGGTGAATTGCAAGTACGTTGTCGTTACATACAAAAACTTCAACTACTTTAATTACTTTAACTTTAACTACTTTTTAAAAATTCAATACTTTATTTTCGGGCTTAGATACAAAAGCATATTGTTTAAAATTCAACACTTTAGGGAACGGTTCTTTAGGGGCGATAGGGAAATATTATAACATAAAAAATTTGACGTTCATAAGCGGCTAAAATGTACTACATGAATAAATTATTTTTGAATTTGAATTACGTATATTATTTAAGAAGAGAATCCTCGGAACTAGTTAATAATATAAAGTTTCATACGAGTAGATAAACTACACTAACCAGTTTCGAACGTACAGCTAGTGAGATTTGAAGTTTGTAACCGCTAAGCTTCACCGTTCTTTTTTTTAATTATTTCACGAAGGAAACCGTTTCAGGAACTTTTGCTGTGCTGTAGTCTTGCAGAAATCGACTTGTTGGAAATTCTGGTATATGACAGTTTGTTTTTAGGAAATCGTTTGACAACTCACACGTATTGAAGTATAATAATTAAAAGTTGAACCTACACATAAGAAACCTACATTTCATATTTAAGTATATGTGTTACCTCGGTGGTCTAGCGGTTTAGTACACTGCCTTACTTCCTATGGTCGCAGGTTCGATTCCTTGCACGGTGGAAACTTTTTTAATTATATATAAAAAATATAAATAAAATTGGAGTGTCTGTTTGTAATATTGAAATAACCGCTTTTTACTACATGTATATGAATATAAATACGTAATACACCAAATAATAGTAAAAGGGTAATCTTTGAAATGGCTGAACCGATTTTGACGGAACTTTTATTGGCAGGTAGCTGATATAAAGGAGTAACTTATTTTAGAAATTTCCTTTTGTTTAGAATAATAAAGTTAAATTCCACGCGGACGAAGTCGCGGGTGCAGCTTGTACACAAATAATATAGGTATAAATGCACCTAGATCAATACTAATCATATCTATTTATGATTGCTGATCGAAGTTACGACTGTTAAAATATAAGGTAATAATAATAATAATCTCAGGACAATTCACACAGCGCCATCTAGACCCAGGTTAAGCTAGCTAGAGCTTGTGTTATGAGTACTAGATAACTAATACAAATACATGGATTTTTTTTCGTAAATACATACATATTACACATAGAAAACACCCAGACCGATACAAACAATCATACTCATGAACTGTTTGTGCCGTGCGAGGAAACGAACCCGCGACCATCGGACGTAAGACGGTGTATTAAACCGCTGAACCACCGAGGACGTCAAATAAGGCTGAACTCTTATGCTACTGAATATTAAATTCAAATACAAATTCAAAACATCTTTTATTCATGTATGTCTATTACAGACTCTTATGATATGTCAAATCTATCGTCAGTTCGGAATGATTTCGAGATGAGAAGAACTAATAAGACTCTCAGCTCGTATTTTTTTTTAAATGTTGTACATATCTACAATAATACAATTTCATTTAAATTCACATTTGGGAGAATAGAGTGACCACCAGCTGATATATAAAAAAAATCAAAAATCTAATTAGTGTTCTCAACCTGAACAGACCAGTCCCCATAATCATAAATAAAACATTCTGTTTTCTGAATATCCACAGCAAGATTTTTCTAATAACTAAGGAAATAACATACAGAAGGCGAGATATAGCTCCCCGCGTCTATAAAGTGAAACTATACCTACCACAAAACCGGCGGGGATCTAAATCACTGGCAGATGTTCATAAATATATAAACGACTTCGATGTACGGACGTACAGAATGTAGTATTTTATCAAACACTAGCTGTACTCGTGACTTCGTCCGCGTGGAATTTAACTTTATTTTTCTAAAATAAAAGTAGCGTAAGTTACTCCTTATAACATGGGCTATCTGCCAATAAAAGTGCCGTGAAAATAGGTCCAGCCATTTCAGAGATTAGCCGGAACAAACAGACAGACGGACAAAAATTGTAAAAAAAAATATTTTGGTGTATGTACAGTATTTATATTCATATGCATGTAGTAAAAAACGGTTAATTCAATATTACAAACAGACACTCCAATTTATATTATATGTATAGATGTAGATGGATACAAGTGGGCGCTTTTATATGTTTTTACTTCGGAAGTCATTAACTCAGCACTTGGGTGTAGTCAATGTAACGAGGAGTTCTGTGTTTAACAAAGTTTGTATGGCACCATGTATTCCATGAACAACTACTACTATACACACTCGTCAAGTAATCGTTTAGTGAGTAATAGGCTTTACTCTATATGGCAATTATACTTTATTTAAATTATTAACCGGGTCTTAACACGAATATTTTATGGCAAATAAAGGTATTTACCTCTCTCGACGTTTCCACTAGGTTGCACTAGCCGTGGTCACGAGCTGACTGGAGTAACAGCGATGTCAATGTAGATAGGTGACAGCAGTTTTTTCATCTACCGTCACTAGATTGTTTTAACGAAAGTTCACGACACACAGCACTTTTTTTTTTTATTGGGTTGTTTGGGCTATTGTCAGATGTGTAGCACCTGTAGCACTGCGACCTGCATAGATCTATTGTGCTCGCCCTTTTCAGAGTTCGCTACCTAGACCCGTCAGGGACAAGAATTGAAGGATATTCTTAGGAGCGATCGTTTTTATCTCCTCGGGAAAGAGTGTAAACTTTCCAAAGGAGATATTTCGTTTATGCATGAGTGGGCTACAACCACATAGGATGTGAAGCGGCGTTTCCTCTTCAGTTTGGCAGAATCTGCAGATACTTGTCGTGCATAGGCCTAGCTTAGCCATATGCTTGTTCAATTTGCAGTGCCCTGTGAGGGCCCTAGTCATCATGAATATGTTGTTTTTACTCAATAGCAGTAATCTATTGAAGTATTTGGTCGAGAAGCCCGATATTAGGTCTTTTGAATGTATTAATCCTGGCATTTCTTGCCAGTGATTCGGTGCTTCTCGTTTGGTTATTAATTTGAGATGTCCCAGTTTTAGGCAACGAGGCACACCACAGAAGGGTTCAGGGCCCAGTTGGACGGTTTTTGCCCCTAACTTTGCCAGATGGTCGGCATTCTCATTGCCTTCAATATTTGAATGACCGGGGACCCATCTCAGTATAATATTATTTCTGCTTCCTAGTGTCACACAGCACTTACGGTATCCGTACACTTATCGACTGTTGATGCTACTATTTTAGCGGACAACGTTATAATTTATTTTTCATACTGCTTTCTTGAAATATAGCGTAGCGGCTTTTGTAGTTGCCGCATGCATCCTCATGTAAAGTGCGAATACTGTAACTACCATATAATAAATTTAAATAATTAGCTGTGACGTGGTCGAGTGGAATGAGTAGTCATGCTCACTAAAATGTCCAGACATGTGGCGGCGTGGTGGGCCGGGTCATTGGGCTCCCTAAAATATGGTCGAGCGCAGTGATGGCTGGCTCATCCGTCATACTCGTGAACGAGTGCTGCTTGTAGGGACTGGTCTGCTCTTATCACTACGACTAATTTGATCTTATTTAATCTTATTGTGTTTTTATATTTGAGCCTAAATGAATTAGTTCTGGTTGGTAGTTTGTATTCACACGTTTCGACTTGTAAAATGTGAACTTACAAGGATTGTTTAAAAGAGCAACACACAAATTTCTTTCTTATTCTTCTTGTGATGAGACAGCTTTCCGAATGAGCGGTAGATTTAAACAAAACTTGTTGACTATTCAACAGTGCTTAAAATTAAGTTTGTAGTGTATGTGGAAACACTAGCAGTTTATTATCTATCGTCTCGAGCCGAGCGTACACGGACCGCCGTGCGCAAGAGGGAAGGGATTCCCTGCGCAAGCGCCGCGGAGTAAAGACGTGGAGCTATGGCTAACGAGCCGATATTACGTCGATAACAACTTACATACAAGAAGACATAAATAACAAATAAGTGAACACTATAAAGTTTATTTGAACAAATGATTTTCTACTCTATTCTACTGAACTTATATAACTTATAAATTGCTTTAATAATACTTTATACTTTTACATAAAGTTATTGTTTATTTAGTGTGTACCAGTGTTACCAGTGTACCAGTGTTACCAGTGTTACCAGCGTACCAGCGGTATTATCCTGAATACTGTTGGTGTTCCACTCCACCCTTCAAGGGTGACAGTGAGTCTATCTAGGTTATATAGGTGAAATGGGGCACGTGCCCCGCGCCTGCCGCCTGCTGGGTACACAAACCACGTAACGAGCGGTTTATGTACGGCGGAGCTCCCGCAAACAATCTAATACAGTGATTCCCAAACTGGTCTATATCGACTCCCAGGGATCTACGACAGAGGTGTTTTTACTTTATGTTTTTAACACTAAACTGTACTACAGTTAGAAATTTACGAAAAATCAATACCAGGTAAGAATGGGGGTCTACCCAAAACCGAAACATATGGCAACGAAAAGTTTGAGAACCTCTGATGTAATAGCTTCATCGTTGTAACTGGAAGCTGTTAATATAATTTGTGTGGCACCTGCCTGAGGGTGCTGTTAACACATAGCAGCCTGTCCGGCGGACTAATGACCGCTGCGGTCGCGGACAGGCCATAACACGTGCACATTACGTGTTACGACGTGTTTGAACATTCAAAGAACTATATATATACTAGATGAAAACTCGGCTTCGCTCGGGTAGATATTTCTGTAGTCATCGGTCCTTAAAGAATATTAAGTAAGCAAGGCATAGATACGTACAGCTTCGTTCATTGTGTTTAACAAAAAAAAAGTAAATGTTAAGTGCAAAAGTATTTATACAAATAATTTTTATTTTAAATCAACATTTAAAATAAATTAACAAAACATATAACTTTTAAGGTTTATTCTCTGTTAACCTCTTTGTTTTAAGCACTCTCTATTTTGCCAGATATTTAAAACCAATTGTTTCATCCAAACATCTTTCCCATTCTTTTTCGTCTTTTACATTCTTTTTTTTTTATTTAGTCCGCGCGACTGTCTGGGATTGGTCGAGTTCCTAGTTTTGTCGCTCTTTCAGTACGACGACGTGGTCCACCACCGTCCTTTTCCCCTTCTTCCTCTTTTTCCTATCCATTTCCTCTACCTTTCAACCTTCCCTCTCGTCCCGCGTTAGCCATTTGCTATGGGGTCGAGCCCCCATAAACATGCGGGGCTTGGGGCTACAGGGACACCAAGTAGCTTAGTAATCAATTTGTAAGTGTAAGTGTCATACTTGGTTATAGTTTGTTTTTTAATCCGGGAGACTAAATTAACAGGTTTAAATGTCAAATTTTCAAATAATGTAACCACCTCGGCTGTATGGGCGCAGTTCCCTTTGCCTTTCCGATTAAGGTTAAACAGAACCAAAAAAAATGTTACCACCTGTAGCGGGGTAGCCATACCGATTTGTTTAATCGGAAACTTTTATTCTAGCAAATTAGTTTTAAAGTTTAATATGACGTTTCCATAACAGAATTCTATAATTTACGTACATATACTAATGTTTCCACTACTGTTGTAGTGGAAACATTAGTATATGTATAGTACTGTTATACAGAATAAAAATATATTTTTGTTAGTAATAGTAATTTTTACAGTATTAATTTACAAACATTTTTTTCTTACAATCAGCTAAATAATATATGACACTATGAAAAGGTCAAAATAACAAAATCTATTTTGATACAAAAACCATATGTTTATTAATACATATATAATTTATTAATTTGGTGTTAATGCTTTTTAAATAAACACCCACACATTATTAACCTATATAAATGGGTAAATAACATTAATTTCCAATAGTGCCACAACCTTATTTAAAAAATGCAAATACCTGGCATTATGTGTGTAATAATAAAATGTGAAGAAATTGTGATTGTTATTAAGTTCTATTTAATAAGGTCATCAGAACAGAGAAACAACTTTTGACATTATACAAAGACTAAAAAAATAATGTTAGGGATGGACAACCCTTATCACTTAGGGGTATGAAAAATAAATAGTAGCCGATTTTTAGACCTACTGAATATGCATATAAAATTTCATAAAAATCGATCAAGCAGTTTCGAAGGAGTATGGTAACTAACATCGTGACACGAGAATTTTATGTACAAGACTAGCTGTTCCCGCGACTTCGTCCGGAAATTAACATTGTTTTTCTATAATAAAAGTAGCCTAAGTCACTCCTTATTACATCAGGTACCTTACTATAGCAGCTATACTAGTTACTCCTTATTATAGCAGTATCAGTAAATAAATAACTTTCCTTCTCTCTCTCTCTTTCTCTCTCTCTCTCCTTCTCTCTCGGTATGTGCTTTGTTCACTTACTTCCCGTGCAGAGCCGTGGTGACACATTGTATTTTGCTCCGACATAGAGTTATTACGTTATTATATTAAACTTTTCAGTTCGGACATTTAATAAAAGCGTATGCGAAACTCGGACCAACAAAATATATAGAATTTAACTGACAACAAATAAAAACTAAAATAAAGATCTTATTATTAAAAAAAATATATATAATTTTAAACTTTCGTGTTTATTGTCCCACTCTACTCCTCCCTCTAGTCTCCTCTCTCTTCTTGATGGTATATCTTGTGGTATGGTATCGTTGTGGTCCTTGGCGAAAGAGATACTTGCAATTTGCCTCCACCTGAGAGAGTGAGATGATGCTAATAATAATAATCTCAGGACAATTCACACAGCGCCATCTAGACCCAAGTTAAGATAGCTATAGCTTGTGTTATGGGTACTAGACAACTGATACAAATACATATTATTTTTATAAAAGCATATGTATTATACATCGAAAACACCCAGATACAAACAATCATACTCATGAATACAAATGTTTGTGCCGTGCGAGGAATCGAACCCGCGACCATCGGACGTAAAGCGGAGTGCTAGACCGCTAGACTACCGAGGTCGTCCAATGTAATATTATGTTACCTCTAGTATTACTTCTAACCAGATTTCCAATCTTGAGTTTTATTACAGTGCTCATAGGTTTATATAGTTAAACATTTTTCTCGGTTTGGATACGAGATATAGCTTCTTATAGATGTCGTGAACATGCTGTTATCTTACAATTCCCAGATGCTCAGTGGCTGCGGGCGCGGCTGTTTAGCATGCGGTGGGTGGGCGGGCGGCCGCGACGCCGCCCTATCTGCGTGTCTGATAAGCTCGCCTCCGGAATATGTGAGTCCACAGATAAATCTTATCATACCCACATACAACTCTGCTCAAATTCGTGAATCTTAACAACGATCACGTGATATGTGCAAATCCATACTTTTTTTTATCGTGTGGAAAAAACAAGAATATCCAGCTATGGAGCGAGTGTAAGACATCATTATAATAGTACTAGCTTTTGCCCGCGGCTTCGCTCGCGTAATTTATCCCCTTAGGGGTGGAATTTAACAAAATCCTTTCTTAGGGGATGCCTACGTTATAGTAGATCTATGCATGCAAAGTCTCAGCCCGATCGGTTTAAAATTGACAAAGTTTCATGCCCTATTTTATCTATTATATTATATCTTTAGGGGGTAGAATTAGTCAAAATCCTTTCTTAGCGGATGCCTACATCATAACATCTACCTGCATGCCAAATTTCAGCCCGATCCGTCCAGTGGTTTGGGCTGTGCGTTGATAGATCACTATGTCAGACACCTTTGAGTTATATATATTTAGATATACATATATACCTTCCTCTAGAACCACTGCCTGCCCTTCTCCTCTCTATCTATATATATACTAAGAGCACAGAGGAAATTTTGGGCTCCCGTGCCCCTCATGTTACTGTTCAAAGTCATACGTATGGAAAAAAGCTGCAACTTACATGTGGGAGAAATATAAACGTATATTTCTTAAAAATAATGCGATTATCTAATAATACTTTATCTATTATGCACTTAAAATAACAAAACAGCTTTCTAGTTACACAAAATTAATTAAAACTAACGTACGTTATATGGTCATAGTGTATTTGCACAAGTTAAGTACACTGCGCTTTATTCTATAACTTATTGTAGTACTTGTACTTCTACAATTCGTAACACAATTGACAACTTAAATAGCTACAGCACTACGCTTTCAGCATAAATCTGTAATTTCAATACTAACTATTTAAAATTTGAACTGTCAACAATATTGTACAATGGGGGACGTGCCGACAATACGAATGTGAACAAAGAGAGGCTAAACAGACACAGATTAAAACCATAGCCAGACGCGCAGCGCCTCACTGCGCTGGATGCAGCGGGCGCTGTATGCAGCGGGCGCTGTATGCAGCGGTCGCTGGATGCAGCGGTCGCTGGATCAGCCGTCGCTGGATGAAGCGGTCGCTGGAGGCAGCGGGAGCTGGACGCAGCGGACGCTGGATGTAGCGGGAACGGAATGCAGCGGGACCTGGATGCAGCATGCGCTTTATGTAGCTTGTGCTGGAAGCAGCGGCCGCGATTGAAGCTTATTATTATATCCAGTTGAAAAGCCAAATAGAAATGGAACTAACTATATTATTAATGGCGGACGGAGGGCAGCCGGCTATAAAGAAAATCGTTCGGGAAGCGAGCACGCGAAATTGCCGTTTCAATTGAAATTCGGATCGAGTAAGAAAATCTACGCCGCAGTAGAAAAACTCGCATTGCACCAGCCATAGCTGTTCAATGAATAACCCCACCACCTCGGAGTTGTTACGCCAATAAAAGTGGTTTGCTTTTGCAGTGCCATACATATAATATTGTAGTTCTTTTTTTATTGGCTAGTGTTTACAGAATAGAAAATCATTTATTCAAATAAACTTACATTGAAGCACTTTTGAATAGTCATTACATTTTTTTAATCTACCGCTCATTCGGAAAGCTGTCTCATCACAAGAAGAACGAGCAAGATACTTGCGTCGGTAACTCAGCAAATAAATATAAAACGTGGTAAGATCCCGTTATTTTTACTAATTAATTTTTTTTTTTTTTATTTATTTATTTAATTCAGGCTACATGGCCCATATTATAAATACCTTATAGACTAACATACATAAGAAATAATAATCAAATATGTAAAATAAAATTGTCTCTATGGTCACGGCACTGACGACGGCAATCTGCCACGGTAGCGCCGATAGACCACCCCATTCGGCCAGTAGTCCTCCTTCATGAAGGTGGGCAGCATATTGGTGGGGACCAGGGCCACGAACGCTTTGAAGCTCGCGTTGTGGCTCGATTCCAACTGCGTCACCCTCAATGTCAGGTTGCTTTTAGTCCGGATGTAGTCAACAATGTCCTGTTCCTTGGTAGTAAACGTATAAATAGTTTATAACAGTACATTTTCAAAACGTCAACATAAATTATTGACTAAATCGCTAGTGTTACTCAGACAATAGTAACTCCATCGCCGCCGGCGCTGAATCTGCAACAATGCTTTTGAGCGTTTTTTTTTTTATGATAATGGAATGGTGCACCCGCCTGCGCTAACGGTTTACGCTGGCGGGGCACCAGTGGAGGATGATAAGATGAACATGAGGTCAGGTCAGTTAGCACATCGTAACAAATTCACCGGGAATTTATCACGATGGTTTCCAGGGGGAACCGCGTGGTCAACCTGACATGGTACATTGCTAGCAATAAGATCATCAATCTATATTACTAACAATGCCCTTTCCCTCGTTTTTGAACGTTTAAGTGTCACTTTCTCGGGCGATGTCGACAGCTGCAGTATGCTGTACTGCGGTACAAGAATAACATAACACTTGAGAGCGTTGTGCCTAGTGCTTACTACCTGGACTTATTTTTTTTTATTTATTTATTAATACTTTAATGCACAAATGCATAAATAAAGGTACACATGGCGGACTTAACACCTCGAGGCATTTTCTCCCAGTCAACCATTGGGCAAACAGAGATTCATGTTGGCGGTGCATAAACAAATTGAAATTCTAATCTAAAAAAAATAGAATAATAAGAAGATCACTTTAATATGATTAAATATAAATACATATGCTAATATACCTATAAACTATAATACATAATATGAATAAATAAAATTATACATATATAAATATAACTACATACACGTACGTACCTACTTACATACATACATACAAATACACATACAATTATAAATTTATACAAATCAACAGAGAAAATCAGATACATAGAGGTGGTTGGGTGGAGGAATAATACTACAAGGATAACAGGAGCCTACACTAGTTCTGGAAAAGGTGTTTGCGTAATTTGGATTTGAATGTGAATTTTGAAGAGCTGAGACCTAATGTCAAGGGGTAACTCGTTCCAGTGTTTAATGGCCTGTAAAGTGAAAGATTTAGAAATGAAGCTCGTACGATGAGCAGGAACGTGGAGAAGTAAATTCCTAGACGGACGAAGGTTACAATAAGAGATGTCCCCATGAAAATGAAATTAAATACTTATCTATACATACATATAAATAAAATTGGAGCGTCTGTTTGTAATATTGAAATAACCGTTTTTTACTACATGCACATGAATATATATACGGTACATATTTTAGATTCTTAGTTGTACAATTATGTTATGTAAGTTTTAGACTGTTAATGTATATACACATTTGTTTGCTATTTATAATATTTCTAAAAAAAATACGGTACATACACCAAAATAACATTTTTTAGAATTTTTGTCTGTTTGTTGCGGCTAATCTCTGAAATGGCTGGACCGATTTTGACGGGACTTTTTTTTGGCAGGTAGCGGATGTAATAAGGAGAAACGTAGGCTACTCTTATTTTAGAAAAAATCTTTTATTTTATGCGACGAAGCTAGTAGTAAATAAGTGGTGAAAATACTTCGTCTCAATTTATATTTGTGTCTAACGCTTCGTTAATGAACGCACCTTCATTAAAAATAATCCGGCCAATGGCGGCTAAAGGGTGACAGAGGCTCACCCACTGCCATGTTGATTTCAAATATGCTAGCCGCGAAATAATAGAAATAGAAATAATCTTTATTCAAATAAACTCAATACAAGCACTTTTGAACAGTCATATATTTTTATTCTACCACTCATTCGGAACCCAGACTCATCACAAGAAGAACAATAAAGAAACTTGTGTGTTGCTCTTTTTAATAAATATTATTTTAAATAAATAAATACACAGTAACAAGTATGAGGCATACGATTAAACAGTGATTTCCACCATTCCATTCTTTACTGGTAGTGAATTCAAGTATAATAAACAACGCAAATGGGGATCACTGATGACGTCGGTGGTCTAGCGGTCTAGGACAATGCCGTGCGAGGAATCGAACCCGCGACCATCGGTCGTAAAGCGGTACGACCGATGGTCGCGGGTTCGATTCCTCGCACGGCACAAACATTTGTATTCATGAGTATGATTGTTTGTATCGGTCTGGGTGTTTTCTATGTATGTGTTTACAAAAAAAACTATGTATATATCAGTTAACTAGTAGTAGTAGAATCATTGGTAATGTGACAGACTCGACCCATTGGCTTTGCGGAGATATTGCATCTCTGTGCATTTTCTACCGCATATATCACGGGGAGTGTTCTGAGGAATTGTTCGGATTAATACCAGCTGCTGAGGTTCACTACCGTACCACCCGCCGGAAACTGAAACACCATCCTGATCATCTGGATGAATGGCGGTCTTCCACAGTTTTCTAGAAACTTTTTGCCTCGCACAACCACATTGTGGAATCACCTTCCAGCAATAGTATTTCCGAACCGATACAATATTGAAACCTTCAAGAAAAGAGCTTATTCCTTTTTAAAAGGGCGACAACGTACTTGCAATTCCCCTGGTGTTGCGTGTGCTCATGGGCGGCGGTAATCATTTACCATCAGGTGAGCCGCATGCTCGTTTAAATAAAATAAATAGACATTACACTTCGGTCAAATTTATTTTGTTCAATAGTGACAATTTAAAAATACCTTCAAACGATTCATACATTTCATTATATTGTGCAGTCAATGAATTTCAGCAATATATCCACCATCGGGCACGATTACATCGACCACTGTTCAGAGCATTTAATGTCAATGTCGTAGTAGCAATAAGGTCTATATTTGTATGCGAAAGAATAAGGGTTGCCAGGTTTTTTTATTTTTATAGAGATTGGCTCCTCGCGACTCCGGTGGGTTAAGCCAAGAGCCCCCGCTTCTACACTGGGCCGATAGTTGTGATCACCGACACCCAGTGCAGGTTTAAGGTTTGAAGTCAGTTGCACCGAAGCACTGTCCGGCTGCGCAGTGAAACACCCAGAGGAGAGGTCCTCTGGGTGCTTCCTAATAGGCAAATAAAAAAAGGAAAAGAAAACAGAAAGACAGACAAAGACGAAGAGAGATTTGCATACCCTCATGTCGGACTATCGGCCGACATAGTAGCGTATATCCCGAAGGAACTGTTATCCCGTCCAGAGCACACCAGAACCAAACCATTGCTCGGCCACCGTTCCCCGCGGACGTATCCACGAGGAGGGGGGGACCTCCCAATGGCTGGAACAAGGAGCAAAGGGGATTGTTAGCAATGTGGACTGTTGACCCTATTGCTAGCAATGTACCATGTCAGGTTGACCTCCACGCGGTTCGCCGTGGAAACCATCATGATAAATTCCTGGTGAATTTGTCACGATGGGCTAACTAACCTGACCTTATGTTCATCTTATCATTCTCCACTGGTGCCCCGCCAGCGTAAACCGATAGCGCAAGCGGGTGCACCATTCCATTATCATCGATAAACAAAAATGGCTGGAACATACGAGTTGTTCGACATGACGCCTCTCTATATGGCAACCCTTTTTTTTTTTGGAGAAAATCCCTCATGACTATATGGCAACCCTGGCGCGAGGGGATACGACCCGCGGCGGGCGACGGGGCGCCTCACGCGATGTACTCGTGTGATATCCCGCACGCGAGCGTGCACCGCAATTATTATTTATTTGAAACGAATTGATTATCATAAAGCAGTTAGCAAATTACGTACAACAGTGGTCGGCCGGTTCTAGAAAATTCTACTAGTATTATACATGCGAAGGTTTGTGACAATTGTTTTTTCCACGCAAAAACATAACGTAAAATATGAATAAATAAAATAAAATAGTGTTAACGAATAAATAAAATATGATATACATATGCTCTTATCACTACGACTGATTTAATCTTATTGTATACTAGCTGATACCGCGACTTCGTCCGCGTGGAATTTAACTTTATTTTTCTAAAATAAAAGTCGCCTAAAGAACTAAAACTTATAATATTTTTTTCGTTCGTCTTAATTTATTCGTTCCATAAGTACTGATAGGTTCAAACTAATACATTTACATCCTGCATCATCCCTTATTTCATCCCCATGGGGGTTGAATTTATCAAAATCCTATTTAAGCGACCGTCTTCATCATAGTAGCTCCAATCTTTAATTTCAGTTCAATCAGTCGAAAATCTAAGAAGATTTATACAAACTTTAGAGTTACTTAGGCTACTTTTATTTTAGAAACAATCTTTTATTGTATAATAATAAAGTAAATTCCACACGGACGAAGTCGCGAGAACAGCTAGTTCTAAATACATTCTTTTAATCTGAAGCATTGCTTCTAATATAACATAGATGAGTTATATCTGAACGGAACGAAGTGCGAGTTGGCAGAAATAATGAAGCTATCCTACAGATAATTAAAGTGAGGAATAGATAGAAAAGTAAGGAAAAATTTTAGCACTACTATTTTCTTTCAATTCTCAGGACGACAGCCAATGTGGGCGCAGGCAGTTTAGTGAAATCAAATTAAACGGAAAGTCATTTTTATGTTTGTCAAATGTATTAGTATTTTGTTCCCTATCATCCAGTTCTATATATAGATTGTATGTTTTATGTTCTATATATATATAGACGGCTCCGTGGGCTAGCGGTCTAGCACACCGCTTTACGTCCGATGGTCGTGGGTTGATTCCTCGCATGGCACAAACTTTTGTATTCATGAGCATGATTGTTTGTATCGGTTTGGGTGTTTTCTATGTATATGTTTGTATTTACGAACAAAAAAATTATCTATGTATTTGTATCAGTTATCTAGTGCCCATAAGGCGAGATTTAGATAGCTTAACTTGGGTCTAGTTGGCGCTGTGTGAATTGTCCTGAGATTATTACTATTATTCTCACTATCGTCTCACTCTCTGAGCTTTTGCTGGTTTTCTCCACACTTACGGGCCGAAACCAAGTAAGTGCAGTGTGTGTGTGTGTGTGTGTGTATGTATTATTATTATTATTATTATTATTATTATTATTATCCAAACTTTACTGACGTAGTGATCTGTCAACGCACAGCCCAAACCACTGGACGAATCGGGCTGAAATTTGGCATGCAGGTAGATGTTATGACGTAGGTATCAGCTAAGAAAGGATTTTGATTAATTCCTCCCCATGGGGATAAAATAGGGGATGAAAGTTTGTATGAAACTTTGTCAATTTTAAACAGATTGGGCTGAGAAAATGGGTCATGTATAAAGTTACTATGACGTGGGCATCCTCTAAGAAAGCATTTTCATAAGTTCCACCCACCTAAGTTCCCCTTAGGGGATAAATTAACGCGAGCAAAGCCGCGAGCAAAAGCTAGTTATACACATAAACCTTCCTCTTGAATCACTCTATCTATTAAAAAACCGCTTCAAAATCCGTTGCGTAGTTTTAAAGATTGAAGCATACATAGGGACGGACAGACAGCGACAGCGACTTTGTTTTATAATATGTAGTGATGATAAATACAACATTCTGAAACCATTAAAACGCTGTTATAATTTCAACGTAATTATGTAAGTTAATTAACATTTTATATTCAATGAAACTAATTAATGATTACCTGAAGGACGAGGAAAAGATACTACCAATTAAAACTACGCTAACAAGCTCTCTACTCCATGAGAAGTGCTCGCCTCGCAGCATCCTCGCAGATGACCCAAGAAAATATAATTCAATATTCATTATAAAATTGGATCGCTCCAATCTGTTATTACAATAATGAGTTGCGAACAGAATTCGCGTCGAAGAAATGCTCTACTGCCACATAGTTACAAAATTATCTTAACCGAACTGCAAGTAGAACTTTGTCAAAGGCAGGCCGATATAAAAGCGGCCCGGCCAAGTTTTAACGAAGAATATAAAGTTTCATATTTGAAAGCCCCGTCCCGGCGATGTTCATTAATTAGAGAATTGCTTTGTGAGACAGTGGCGGCCGTCCGCCGGCGTGCGGCACGTCACCGTCTCGTATCCGTCTCGTCCACGCCTCGCCACCGCGTCGCCGCCGCGTCGCTCCACTTGTGACCACTTCCCTGCCTATACGCTACGTTGCACATTTCAGATTCCAGTGGACGATGCTACGCTATCTCGGACTACATTTCTACAAATTAAACAGTAACGAGGAGCGCTGGCTGCTGGAAAATATTTGTTTAAAATGTTGCAGTAATTGTTATCTACGATCTTAAGGAAGCCATATTCTTTTCAAATGCAATTTTACTGATGACAAAATGGTAATATATCCTTCATGATGACAACCACTAATTTGGGGTTTTGACAGGGATATATTAAGGTTTCATTTGCAACGCGCACGTGACAACCCTGGTGTTTGAGGCATCCACAGACGACGGTAACCGTTTACCATCATATAGGACGTATGTATTATTTACCACCTGACTGACATAGTGATCGACGCACAGCCCAAACCACTGGACGGATCGGGTTGAAATTTGGCATGCAGGTAGATGTTATGACGTAGGCATCCGCTAAGAAAGGATTTTGATTAATTTTACCCCCAAGGGGATAAAATAGGGGATGAATATTTGTATGAAACTTTGTCAATTTTAAACCGATCGTGCTGAGACTGCGTGCATAAAGTACTATGACGTAGGCATCACTTAAGAAATGATTTTGATAAATTCCACCCCTAAGGGGATAAATTAACGCGAGCGAAGCCGCGGGAAAAAGCTAGTGTAATATAAAAAGGACTAATCATTCCACAATTTGTCACGATTCTTTTACTTGAATACGAAGCAGGTAGTGTACTGTACTGCGGACTGTCACCGTCAGACTGCTGTCTAGCATTTTTTTTATCTAGTCCCCTTAAAACCCCTTTAAATAGAAGATGTACAGAGTAATATTATCAAATAATAAATACATTCTACATCTTATATATAAAATTCTCGTGTCACAGTTTTCGTTCCCATACTCCTCCGAAACGGCTTGACCGATTCTGATGAAATTTTGTGAGCGTATTGAGTAGGTCTGAGAATCGGCCAAAATCTATTTTTTATCCCCCTAAATGTTAGGGGTAGTCCACCCCTAATTATTTTTTTTATTTTAAGGCAAAACAACGTTTGCCGGGACAGCTAGTCTCTCTATAAATGATACACACATCCGCATAGTCCGCAGTAATCCCTACTTTGAAATCGTTCACTTTTATTGACAATAAGTAAGAGGCACTCAGTTAATTGTGTTTTTTATAACGCCCATTATACTAAATATTTATTTTATTCAGTTATACCCAAATATCACTCTTATGTACGTATAATTAGGAATCATAATTAAAATAAAATCTATATCATGACGTATTAAAAAATATTGTAATATATTTATAGTATAATAGATTTTTTTCGGACTACTCTAATGCTGTTGGCCGTAGCTGGCCTTTACAGCTTCACCGGACGTTAGGGGGCGAGTGCAGATGACACACCAAACCAAAGGAAGGACTTATGGAGCGGCTGAAGGCCAACTCTCGCCTGACGGATACGACTTTAGTCTGAGGGCACCGCTAGGGGTTCGGGTCGTCGTATTTTCGAGATCCCCGTTTGAATTGGAC
Source organism: Achroia grisella (assembly GCF_030625045.1). Taxonomy (NCBI): domain Eukaryota; kingdom Metazoa; phylum Arthropoda; class Insecta; order Lepidoptera; family Pyralidae; genus Achroia; species Achroia grisella. The sequence goes on along the minus strand of NW_026713018.1, from coordinate 103,867 downwards.
GAGGCATGCATCGGAGGTGCTGTATAACAGAATTATAGAGACAGTATGACAATATAACACTCCAAATAGACACTCCAATTTTATTTATATGTATAGATAACGTGGTCTTTTATGTATTTTAGTTATGTTATCTAATAATTCTCAGTAATAAACGACCTCTGGCGCCGTACAGTTATAATAATGTCAATGACCTGGAAGTTGGATTTTTTGGCTTCGTTATCAGAACTTATCTATGTTTCAGATAGGATTTATAATATTCTGGATATATATGTATAATATTCTGGATATATATGTATAATATTTCGGATATATATGTATAATATTTCGGATATATATGTATAATATTTCGGATATATATGTATAATATTTTGGATATACATGTATAATATTCTAGAAAGTTTGGATGTATGTGAACACATAAGTTCATTATTATTAATTTACCAGATTTCACAATAATGCCAATATTAAAATGTTGACATTTTAGTAATTTCTTGCTTCATTAGATGATACAAGTATTAAATTATAGCTAATTCAATATTCAAAATTGCTTAAGTTAAAACTTATTGGAATAAAGAATTTTCAATTGGATTTTCTAATGAAAATTATACAAGTACGTAATTAAATAAAAAAGTGGAATAATTAAATAATCTTAATAATATTATAAACGCGAAAGTTTGTATGTATGGATGGATGTTTATTACTCTGTCACGCAAAAACTACTGAACGGATTTGGATGAAATTTTACAGTAATACATCAGAATAACACATAGGCTATAAATCTCGTGAAACCGCGGGCACAGCTAGTTAATACATAAAGTTTGCATCATTTCTTACTTTAAATACACATACAGTACAATATCCTATTCGGTGTCGAGACCTCCTCATCACAGAAGACCGAAGAGCTGGCAGCTACCTCGGACCAAGAATTAGTCTAGCCATTCAGAGAGAGAACGCTACCAGTATCTCCGGAACCTTGCCTAAAGGGACCCTTTTTAATAATATATTTTAGTTACTATATTATATTTTTAAGGTTTTTCATTTTAGGTTCTTAGTTGTACAATTAGGTTATGTAATTAAAGTCTAAAATTTCGTACAATATGTATGTTTGTGATTACAACTATTTAAATGTTAGGACACTTGATACGGCACGATGATTTCATGAAAATTATTATTGAGGGGAAAATAGAAGGAAAGAGGGGGAGGGGCAGACCAAGGCATAGCTACATCAAACAAACTGAGGACAAAATGGGAGTCGTGTCGTATCAAGAATTAAAGAGCATGATGGAAGATCACGGAAAGTGGCAAGAGCTCCACCAACAAGAGCGTAGCTCTTAAATTATGAATGAATGAATGTATGTTTGTATATACATTGATGGAATAAATTGTCAATATATGACTAGAATATTAAATTTAATAAATATTATTGACTCATTATATTATATTATACACATTTCGTAGGTCAGTAATAATTGACCATAGTTAAGACATGCTACGATCTCTCCAAATGGCTGACTATTTCATGAAACGATCAACTCAATGACACAGATATTCGTACAGACAATCACCGTTATTTATTTATTTATTGCAGTGTTAAATTCAAATTAAAAATTCAAAATATCTTTATTCATGTAGGTCTATTGCAGACTCTTATGATATGTCACATCTACCGTCAGTTCGGTCTTTATTTTATATTTAGTAACGCATTTATTAACATAATGTGATGTATAATATATACTATAGTTTTAATTTTAACATACAAAAAGTCTTATTGTCACATTTTTTTAAAAACATATATTTACAGACTGACAGACAGACAAAAATGATAAAAAAAAAGATTTTGGTATATGTACCGTATATATAGTCATATGCATGTAGTAAAAAACGGTTATTTCAATATTACAAACAAACACTCAATTTTATGTATAGATCTGCCTGAAAAAAGATTTAAATGTCGTATAAAGCACTTGTTTTGTAAAAAGGCATACTGTAATATTGAAGGTTCGTTAACGATAATAATGTTGTTGTAGAACATTTTAAATCCATAGCGCTGACAATATTATCTGGCTGCACTAAGAATGAGTGCGTAGTCGTAACTATATTGATTATCGCAAGTCTCTTACTTGTTATTCGGTAATTATTTATAATAAAAAAACATCTATTCAAAAGAACAACAGCAACACACAAGTTTCTTGCTCATTCTTCTTGTAATGAATCTGCGTTCCGAATGAGTGGTAGAATCAAAATATGACTATTCAAAAGTGCTTGTAATGAGTTTATTTGAATAAAGATTATTTCTATTGCTATTTAAATAACAATTGGTGTTAAACCATACCACTCGCTACGTTACGATCGCTTGCGGTCGAGACTCAAAAATAAGTTTCAAGCTTCTAGCTTCAAAAATGACAATTCTTCCATACAATCTTTCATCCCCAATTTCAACCCCTTACAACCCTTTTTCCTATATGTCGTTTCTCAAGGTCTAGACTATCTGTGTACCAAATTTCATTTAAATCGGTTCAGTACTTTTTGTGTGAAAGCGAGACAGATTTACTTTCACATTCGAGTCGAGACGTCCTGAGTTTTCCATTTTGGCTTCGTAATGTCGTTGTCGACAGAGCTGCCGCCTCCGCCGAGTGAAATACTGGTGACATTATGAGATATACCGTCGAAGTCCCGACCACCGCCGCCCACCACCAGCACCACACTTCCGATTCCCCACAGCCGCAGCTGCAAATATGAAAGTATTTTCCCCGCGGAGGCCGCGCCGCGCTCGCTTCATGAAGTGATGAATGTTGCACTTCGAGAAACTGCATCGAGTTTCAATATTACTGCTGCATTTGCTGATGTAGCTGCTAAATGCAAGGCTATGAAATATATATTTGAAATTACACGAGCAGGTGTATTTTAAAAAATATAATTTGTTATCCAGATGGAATTTATAATTGGTTATTTCACAAATGTATCAGATGGCAATTGTAAGTAGCTATGACGTGGTCTAGTGTTTTGAGTAGTCATGCTCACTAAAATCTCCAGACTTGTGGCGGCGTGGTGGGCCGGGTCATTGGGCTCCCTAAAATATGGTCGAGCGCAGTGATGGCTGGCTCAGCCGTCATACTCGTGAATGGGTGCTGCTTGTAGGGACTGGTCTGCTCTAATCACTATGACTGATTTCCTCTTATTAATTGTTAAACCAGTTGGTTGTATTCTTAATATTTTTTTTATATGTAGTATATAATTGGTGGTTTGTATTCACACACTTAAACTTAAAGTAATAATAAAATTATTTAAAAGACCAACACACAAGTTTCTTGCTCGTTCTTCTTGTGATGAGACAGCTTTCCGAATGAGCGGTAGATTAAAAAAAAAGTGTGATGACTATTCAAAAGTGCTTCAATGTAAGTTAATTTGAATAAATTATTTTCTATTCTCTTCTATCTATTCTTTTAACGAATCTTTAAGTACCTAATAATGAGTTAACGCATGTATTAGTAATTGGTCTGATGTATAATGTTTTTGATCATGCATTATCCAATAATTATAATTGTGCATGCTTAATGATTTGTCTCATTAAGATCTAGACACGCGGGAGCGTGTCAAAGCCGAATTCAAGTATTTTTAGGTTATTTAGATATTAACGTCCAAATATCGTCATTTTTATCACTGATCAACTATAGACCAAAATTATAACCCAATTCCAGATGACCTAGGAAGTTCAAATTTGGCATTCAGAAATGGCATCATATACCAATTATTACTTTCGATGGCTAATAATAAAATAGGAACCGACAAGTAACATGTTTAGAACTTGCGAAGGCTACAGGATATTTAGTATATGAAATCTAGCCAAGTCAGATCTTAGGCTACAGTATATTGTCCTAAGTTATAAGAAGAAATGATTTTTATATTGTTATAAATACATTTCAGGACAGACCATTGAACTTGGCACCCATTTAGATCTCATCTCTTTTGTCGTAGAAGTCAACAATCAAGGCATATATCATAATATTGAACTCGGCTATCATTTCACATTTATGTTTTTGATGGGATATAATATAACGGGACATTATATTTTAAATTCACAACAAATGTAAACTCAAATTAACCTATGTTTATCGCAAAATAAATTTCATTTCATTAATTATATTAGTGACCGACCGATGTATATTCTACAATAATTACATACAGATATATTTGATTGTAGAGATTTTTAAATGTTTTTAAATAAATTATATGCCACTTTACTTGCTGATAATAATGTAAGTCACATTATCTATACATCTTTACATAAATAAAATTGGAGAGTCTGTTTGTAATATTGAAATAACTGTTTCTTACTACATGCATATGAATATAAATACGGTACATCCAAAATAACAAAACAAAACCAAAATAACATTTTTTACTATTTTTGTCTGTCTGTCTGTCGGTCTAATTGTTCCGGTTCTGAAAGTAGTAAACGATTTTGACGGGACTTTTTTTGGCAGGTAGCTGATGTAATGAGTAACTTAGGCTACTTTAATTTTAGAAAAATTCTTTTATTTTAGAAAAATAAAGTTAAATTCCACGCGGACGAAGTCGCTAACCTAACCTAAAACTTGAAATAAAACTTTGTGTAGTAGAAAAACCTATTTTTTTTAACATTATATGTACATATTATAGAATGACATCTATTAGAGATAATCAGTCATAGATATTTGAAATAATATATTACAATTTTTTATTGAACAATATAATACAAAACGAATACGTAAATACAAATTTGTTTCATTGTAATCTGAGAAAGTTTCGCGATATTTCATTTTAGAAAAGGAATGAAACATTGATGCAATTCGTAACATAGCGTATCCAGGTACCGAACCTGTGCTTAGTATTATATACTATAAATTACTAACCACTCGCCCCGGCTTCGCACGGGTGTACATGTATTATATACATAAACCCTCCTCTTGAATCACTCCGTCTATTAAAAAGAACCTCTTCAAAATCGGCTGCGTAGTTTTAAAGATTTAAGCATATATAGGGACGGACAGACAGCGACAGCGACTTTGTCCCCTCCGATCGATCCCCCGTCCAATTCAAACGGGGATCGAAATTACGACGGCCTGAGCCGAGGTTCGAACCCCTAGTGGTGCCCTCAGATTAAAATCATATCCGTCAGGCGTGGGTTGGCCTTCAGCCGCTCCATAAGTCCTTCCTTTGGTTTGGAGTGCCTTCTGCACTCGCCCCCTAACGTCCAGTGAAGCTGTAAAGGCCAGCTGCGTCCAAAATCATTAGAGTACTATGAAAAAAAAGCGACTTTGTTTTATACTATGTAATGATATACTTTATGAGAGAGAAACTAAGACACTTTTGAGCGGGGTAGCGTGTATAAAAAACTTATTAAAATTGACAATGCAAGGGGTAACTAAGCGGTCGGCGTTAGGCTACAAAGTTATTTAATTATGCATTACTTAAAGGCTCAAGTCGGTGCAGACGTGAGAACGGATTTAGTTTATTTATACATTGTTATATACTGGCAACTAGCCGCTAGTTTGTATTTTTATATATATTTTTTTTTATAACACAGGGGACAAACGAGCATGCGGCTCACCTGATGGTAAGTGATTACCGCCGCCCATGAGCACTCGAAACACCAGGGGAATTGCAAGTACGTTGTCGGCCTTTTAAAATGGAATAAGCTCTTTTCTTGAAGGTTTCAATATCGTATCGGTTCGGAAATACCATTGCTGGAAGGTAATTCCATAATGTGGTTGTGCGAGGCAAAAAGTTTCTATAAAACCGCACTGTGGAGGACCGCCATTCATCCAGATGATCAGGATGGTATTTCAGTTTCTGACGGGTGGTAAAATAAATGTGAAATATCTATTGACATGTGTCACAATTTTTCTATTTTAATAAAATAACTTATGTAGATATACGTATTTTATATACATAATAATAATAAAAAATAAAAAAACAGCAAAAGTTGAGAAAAAAAACCAGCAAAAGCTGAGAGAAAATAAAACAAAAAAAAATCTCAGGACAATTCACAGAGCGCCATATAGACCCAAGTTAAGCTAGCTAAAGCTTGTGTTATGAGTACTATACAACTGATACAAATACATAAACATATATTACACCCGGGCTGATACAAACAATGATACTCATGAATACAGGTGTTTGTGCTGTGCGAGTCGAACCTGTGACCGGACGTAAAGCGGTGTGCTAAACCACTAGACCACCGAGGTCGTCAAAGTATGCTTACCTACATCTAGTAGGACGTATTACTTTCATGGTTTATTTCATGAAACATTTCATGGTTAATGAAAAATTATGTTTTCTGTAAGACAATACTGGTTGTATTATAGGTCTAAGAAATAAAAATGTATAAAAACAACAAATTTTAAGTAATTGAGAAACTGAATATTACATAACATACGTGTATCATGGTCTCATGGGTGCCATGGGCCTGTACTCGTATATACTACTACATACTGTGATTGTGAGCGGCGACACGGCTTTTCTTTTCTTTTTATCTTGTAATTTTTTTTTTTTCCTTTTGATACTGTTATTGTAACTGATTTCGGTTTTTGTGAGCATTGAATATTATAATTCATTCTATATATATATTTATATTTATGTATCCTACATCTTATTTAATATATTTTTTTTTGTGTTTAAATTATATGTATCTGTATGTAGTAAAAAACCCGCATCTTAGTTTTTTTTTATGAGTAATGGGGGCTGACTGTAAACCAGCGCTGTATAGGTGCACCTCACTAAGGTTGTGCTTATATCAGCAACAGCTGAGGCAGCTCCTATTGCCAACTTCCATGTTATCATTTATCTCTTGGTTTGTGTCTTATTGTAAATTGTATTATTTGTGTTATGTTGGCAATAAATCAATTATCTATCTATCTATCTATCTAAAAATCATGCCAAATAATGTTATAAGCCTACTTTGAGGGGTCTTCACTGCTGGCGGTGTTTGCTGGTGGCGGGCGGGCGGCGGGCGGCGTGGGCGGGCGGGAAGCTCGCACGTAGTGTACCCATTAAAGTTTGCTTGATTGTTATCTGTCCGTGCACACCGCCATCTTGCATCACGAACTAAATTTACTATATTTTTTATGGAAAACTAGCAATTTGTTTGCGTCTGTTACAAATCTCTGAGGTTTGAGGTCGCAAATAGTCATATTATTGCATCTATAGATATAAATAAAAGTGGAGTCTGTTTGTAATGTTGAAATAACCGTTGTTTACTACATGCATATGGATATATAAATACGGTACATACACCAAAATGACATTTTTTACTATTTTTGTCTGTCTGTCTATTTGTTCTGGCTAATCTCTGAAATGGCTGGACCGATTTCGACGGGACTTTTATTTGCAAGTAGCTGATGTCTCATAACAGAGTAATAACTATAACTCCTTAGAGTAACTTAAGTTACTTTTACTTTTGAAAAAATATTTTATTTTAGAAAAATAAACTGAAATTCCACGCGTACGTACGTCGCAAGTACAGCTAGTTTATAACAATAGCCCAGTTCAATTAATTATTTTCGTGAACATAACGAGCTATATATCGTGACTATTATGAAAACGTAAATAACTTGCTCCGTGGGCCGACGAGTGCCAGAATTCGATTCAACATGTATTTATATGAATAGTAAGAGCTCCAGCCCTGGTATGCTAAAGAGGCTTCCCACTCCGCCTTCATAGAAAATTTTCAATCAAAAACAAATTATATATTCTTCCATTGCTTATTTTGTTAAATGGCTGCACTCCACTGCACTCCAAACAATCAATGGAATGAATAAATTGTCGTAACACAATCACTATGACCGATTTATTTTATTACTCAAATAAATTGGTGTATATTTATTTTTTTAATTATAAATAAGTAGCGGATCCTCTCAATTTCATCATCTTCTGTCATCACATTTACGTCAAATAATATAATGTAATTTGTCGATAAAACCTATATTTCCGGTTTACATAATATATTTTAAAATATATTAATATTTTCTTCAATATTTCAAGCAGACACTCCAATTTTATTTATATGTATAGATAGTATACTTTGAATTGCAAAGAAGCAGTCTGCTGACGACCTCGGTGGTCTGGCAGTTTAGTACACCACGTTACTTCCGATGGTCTCAGGTTCGATACCACCGCCGCGCCGCGACGTGCCCGCGACGTCTCCGCCACGTCCCCGCAAGACACCGGCGGCAACGCCCCCACTATCTGATCGTGTTGTTCTGACTGATTACCTCGTTACTTGTGTGATCAAACACGACACGCCATAATAACCATAGCAAACTATTTGTGAATGATCAAATCAAATCAAATCCAAATATTAGCACGTTTCAATTTTGTTACAGCGCCATCTATTGGCGTTGAATTCAAACACTATTGTTTCCCTTATCTATTTAAACCTTAAGAGGCCATTCACATTTTTTGGCATAAAAGCGGGGTCTTTGGGGTTCTGGTTCTAAGAAATTAAGAGTCGGATATACATTTTGATTCCTGAATTATATAGATAGATATCTAATCTTAAAACAGCATCTTTGAAATGTTAATTTTCTCTTTATTAGTCTTCCTAATTTCAGCTATATTACTGTAAAGTTTCATCAAAATCCGTTCAGTAGTTTTTGCGTGAAAAAGTAAGAAACATAACATAGTCAGAAACTTTTGTGTTTTGTAATAATATTAAGATTATGTAGAGTGTAACAAACTAGTGGTTCAAGATATAACTACTGCACGTAGTAAGGACCCGGACCTTAAACTTGATACGGCCACATAAAATAGTTACACACTATTTTATATAGTCGTATCAGTTAACACAAGCGACGCGTGCCTCGGCGGAGCGGGGCCCCGGCCCCGGCCCCGTATAAAGATTTAAGTCGAAACTTATTTTTTAGACTATTGATTGAGATGTATGGAAATTCATTTTTGAAGCTGGATCTATGAAACTTTTTAATTGAGTTTAACTATTAAATATTTTTCATTATTTTGTTCAGGTCCCTATTTTGCGCGGACGAAGTCGCGGGTACAGCTAGTCTATACATATAAGTAAAATTGGAGTGTCTGTTTGTAACATTGAAATAACCTTTTTTTTTGCTATATGTATATGAATATAAATACGGTACATACACCAAAATAACATTTTTTACAGTATTTGTCTGTCTTTTTCTGTCTGTTTGTTCTGGCTAATCTCTGAAATGTCTGGACCGATTTTATCGGGACTTTTTTTGGCAGGTAACTGATGTAATAATGAGTAACTTAGGCTACATTTATTTTAGACAATTTCTTTACTTTTGGTAAAATAAAGTTAAATTTCACGCGGACGAAGTCGCGTAAACAGATAGTTATATTTATAAGCAAATGAAGATCATCAACATTGTTTATTTAAATTGAACGTATTTGGAATTGGCGAGCCCTTTTCAGGTAAATTGTCTAAATTTATTTGAAATTTGTTACAATTATTGAGAACTGTATGCTGTTAGTGAGGAGAGGTCTTGATGTTGTAATTAAACTCGAAGATTTCAGGCTAGGTTTTTAAATTACTTAATAGTGGTATACAATGGTTGCGTATGATAATGCGTATACGATCTGTTAGGCGGCTGACCCCGTTTGGTTTTTTAAAAAAAAACCTTTTTTAAAATTCACTTTATTTCGAAAATGTGGTTTCACAAGTTATTATATTAACAAACTTATCCCAAACTATGTAGGTGCAAGTGCAATGAGTTATCGACGCGGACTGGTTTGACTAACTGTCTAAACTGTTTTTATATAACGATGTAAATCGGGAATTATTCAGGCTCAGCATTTTCTTTGTACTGGGCTCGGGCATAACAGATCGTTGACAAATTTTGTATATTGAAAGTTGACAGTTGTCATGTTGTCTCTGGCCCGCTGAAAACCCAACATTGCAGAGTTGCTATATTAAAATAATATATTGGGCCAAATATAGTACAACCGTGCCTGAACAGAACAATAATCATTACATAGTATAAAACAAAGTCACGGTCGCTGTCTGTCCGTGCCTATGTGTGCTTAAATCTTAAAGAACTATGCAACGGACTTTGAAGAAGTTTTCTTAAAAATATATAGAGTGATTCTAGAGGAAGGTATATATATCTAAATATATATAACTCAAAGGTGACTGACATAGTGACCTAACAACGCACAGCCCAAACCACTCGACGGATTGAGCTAAAATTTGGCATGCAGGTAGATGTTATGACGTAGGCATCCGCTAAGAAAGGATTTTGATTAATTCTATTCCCAAGGGGATAAAATAGGGGATGTAAGTTTATATGAAACTTTGTCAATTTTAAACCGATCGGGCTGAGGGTTTGCATGCATAAAGCTACTATGACGTAGGTATCCCCTAAGAATGGAATTTGATAAATTCCACCCCTAAGGGGATAAAATAGGGGATGAAAGTTTGTATAAATCTTCTTAGATTTTGTAGGCCCTAATTTTTTACACACGCTAAACAAAAGGAAAGCCGCAAAAACTGCACCTAATTAATAATAATACTTACTACTACACGAGCGAAGCCGCGGGCAAAAGCTAGTATATATATATATATATATATATAATACATGTACACTCGGGCGAAGCCGGGGCGAGTATCTAGTTAGTTTAGTTTTTTATTTTATTTTATTTGTGATACAAACAGTTTTACAATTGTTTACGCATCAATAGAACGTTAATTAATCGGCCAATCGCGGGTGACCTGCGAATGAGCAAGAGGCGGGGACGCGCCGATGGATGGGTGACCGTTGAGTCATTCCAATTCAACAATCAGATTCGACGTCGTTCGAATTCGTCGACGCCGACACGTAGCCTATTAGTTCACAATTTAAAATATCAATGTTATACTTCTATTCGCATAATAAATTCATCATCATCATCATCGCAGCCCGGAGGACGTCCACTGCTGGACATAGGCCTCCCCCAAAAATCTCCACGACGATCGCTCCTGCGCTGCTCGCATCCAATGCCTTCCAGCGATCTTGACCAGATCGTCGGTCCAACTTGCTGGAGGCCTTCCCCCTTTCCGTAATAAATTATTTTTTTATAATCTTATAAATACAAAATTCATTGAAGAGCAATTAAAACTGCTGAAGGACACCCGACCAGAGCAAACATCACAAACAACAATGTAGTATGTAGTTAAGTACATAAATATGAATTAATAATAATAAAAGCAATACAGTTAACACAACTGAGTGTGTTATCTTATATATAATATTCTCGTGTCACAATGTTAGTTACCATACTCCTTTGAAACGACTTGACCGATTTTTATGAAATTTTATATGCATTCAATAGGTCTGAGAATCGGCTACTATCTATTTTTCATATCCCTAAGTGATAAGGGGGATCCCTACAAGCAGCACTCGTTCACGAGTATGACGGATGAGCCAGCCATCACTGCTCTCGACCATATTTTAGGGAGGCCAGAAGTTTTAAAGTACTGTACTACATTTAATTAATAGTTCATATTCGCAAAGTTATTCTTTATTCCATACATAACAGTGGCCACTATCCTATTCTATTCATTTTTGTAACTAGCTCCTAGTTTCACTCGGGTACATGTATTATATATTTAAACTGGTTTTAACATTTAATTGGTTGGTAGTTTGTATTCACACGTTTCGACTTGTAAAATGTGAACTTACAAGGATTGTTTAAAAGAGCAACACACAAGTTTCTTGCTTATTCTTCTTGTGATGAGACAGCTTTCCGAATGAGCGGTAGATTTAAAAAAAATTGTTGATTATTCAAAAGTGCTTAAATTATGTTTATTTGAATAAATGATTTTCTATTCTATTCTATTCTAAACCTTCCTCTTGGATCACTAGTTCTATTGCTAAAATTTGCCTTAAATTAAATAAAATAATTATTAAGTGTAAATTATAACTGTACTATCTGCTTTACTATCCGTTGGTCGATATTTATATCAGTTGTCTAGTACCCATAACACAAGCTCTGCTTAGCTTCGGACTAGATGGCGCTGTGTGAATGGTCCTGAGATATTATTATTATTACTACTGTAATCCTTGTTTTGTGAAGGAACTCCTGATATACAGCTCACGCTTGTTTGGGAGTCAGGACTACATCAAACTGTACACTGATGAAGGTTTTCAATATTCAAAAATCATTTATTCATGTAGGACTTTTTAGCCACTTGGAACATTAAAATTTTTAATATTATATTTTTTTTCTACCGTCCAGTTCAGTATATAGATCCAATTGAGAAGAACTGGCAAGAAACACTATTGAATATATATTTTTTTTTGTATAAAAAAAATATATATATATATGTATGTATTGTATAAATGTTTGCCGACACCTACATACAAACAATTCTATGTAGTACGATACAGGACACAGAGGTTCACATCACATCGTTAGCTTTGAGTCTCAAGTTTTATATCATTATTTACCCGTTTTCCTTTTTTGATGTCAGTATAACACTTTTTACATATTATTATTTGTAAAACACCATTAATTAAAAATGGTAAAGTCAATAATCATGTTTCTTGATCTAAGGCATTCAGAGTGACCTGAAACGAAACGGCAGAGACCAGAGTCAACGGTGTCACCACCGTACCACCCGCCAGAAACTAAAACACCATCCTGATCATCTGAATGAATGGCGGTCCTCCACAGTGCGGTTTTCTAGAAACTTTTTGCCACGCACAACCACATTGTGGAATCACCTTCCAGCAATGGTATTTCCGAACCGATACGATATTGAAACCTTCAAGAATAGAGCTTATTCCTTTTTAAAAGGCCGACAACGTACTTGCAATTTCCCTGGTGTTGCGGGTGCTCATGGGCGGCGGTATTCACATACAATCAGGTGAGCCGCATGCTCGTTTGTCCCCTGTGTTATAAAAAAAAAGAGCCTAAATAATCTTTGTGACATTGACAAGTAGATTGATGGATGGATGGAACTGACGTAGCAGTAGTTTGGAGCGAAAAGAGATAGGTAATTGTGAATATTGTAGGCATTGAGGTGTTTATTTTAAATGTTTATTGTAAAAATTATCAATTCTTGGACTACTAAGCAACTCGCATAATTTTATATTTCGCTAAATGAGAGGGACTGACTGAAAATCAGCGCTATGCAGCGTACCTATGAACGCTCACAGCATCAGCTGAGTCAGTCCCTTTTGTCCAGAATACACAGTGTGAGGTACTACTGTTAGTTTAAGAGGTTCCTTTTTTATAAAGACAGTTTCAAAAGAGTGATTGCACTACTAAAAGCTTACGTAACAATAACAAACTGATTTTACCTAAATGTCGTTTGGCTAAACTTAGTAATTCGTTTTATGGCAATTGCGTAAGGTTTTACAATAAAATATCTGTTATAAATCTTCCAGAAAAAAGATTTAAATGTCAAATAAAACAGTTCTTTTGCAAAAAAGCTTACTATAAAATTGAAGAATTCGTTAACGATAATAATGTTTTTATAGAAAAACTTTAAATCCATAGCACTGACAATATTATCTGATTACACTAATAATGAGTGCGTAGCGATTTCTATGTTGATTATCGCATGCCTCTTACTTGTTATACTGTAATTACTTATATAAAAACATCTATTAAAAAGAGCAACACACAAGTTTCTTGTTCATTCTTCTTGTGATGAATCTGCATTCCGAATGAGTGGTAGAATCAAAATATGACTATTCAAAAGTGCTTGTAACGAGTTTAATTGAATAAAGATTATTTCTATTCGCACTTTACATAAGGATGCATGCGGCAATCAATACAAAAGCCGCTACGCTATCATATCATTTATTTTGCTTATTTCCACGATCTCGGTTGTGTAGTGGTTTAGAACACCACTTTACGTCCGATGGTCGTGGGTTCGATTCCTCGCAGGGTACAAATATTTGTATTCATGAGTATGATTATTTATATCAGTCTGGGTGTTTTCTATTAATAATATGTATGTATTTACTAAATAAAAAAAGTATGTATTTGTATCACTTATCTAGTACTCGTAACACAAGCTTTAGCTAGCTTAACTTGAATCTAGATGGCGCTGTGTGAATTGTCCTGAGATATTATTATTGTTAGTGATGGCTTCATATTAAGCTGGGTACAGTCGCGTTGCATCACACGTACGAGCACAGTGGCGACATCAATTAATTTTATAATGCGCTTGAGTTGAAACTAATGGCAGACTCATGTAAACTTCTACGGTAGGTGCCTCCCACGAAACGAGAACTGAGTGCACTGTATATTAGCGAGGAGAGTATAAGCGGATTACTCAGTTACAACTACCTACTACCTACCTAACGATACATGCACTGTTTTAACATAAAATACAAATACGAGATCGTCATTATTCAATTTACGTGTAACTGTAATGATTAAGTGATCTAGAATAGTCGTCGAGGTCGGGGTATTTTTTTTATGAATGGTGCACCCGCCTGCGCTAACGGTTTACGCTGGTGGGGCACCACCGTGGGATTTATCACGATGGTTTCCAGGGGGAACCGCGTGGAGGTCAACCTGACGTGGTACATGCTAGTAATGGGGTCATGAGTCCACAAAATTAACAATCCTTTCCCCCCTCGAGGTCGGGGTTTTTTTTAGTGGATGACAATGGATTGGTGCACCCGCTTGCGCTATCGGTTTACGCTGGCGGGGCACCAGTGGAGAATGATAAGATGAAAATGAGGTCAGGTCAGTTAGCACATCGTAACAAATTCACCAGGAATTCATCACGATAGTTTCCAGGGGGAACCGCGTGGAGGTCAACCTGACATAGTACATTACTAGTAATGGGTTATTAAGTCCACATTACTAACAATCCCGTTTCTCCCCTCGAGGTCGGGATACACAGCAGAGATGTTATGAATATGAAATTTCGGATACGGATAGGTTTCGGATATTGGAATGATTATTATACGGACGGTAGGGAAAAAAAATTATAATGTAAAAACTTGACGTTCATAAGCGGCTAAAATGTCCTACAGGAATAAATGATTTTTGAATTTGAATTTGAATACTGGATACGGATACGGATGCGGATATACGCTTTGCTATTGGCGAAGATTATTATTTGGCATAGGACAATTTGATATGACAAGTAACATGTAAAATTACACCGTTAATCTTCCTAAAATAAATAAATAAAATAAATAAATATGAAATTATTTCGTAATATCCGTTAGTTTCGGATAATTTCGGTTACGGATGACGTAGTAGAGTAACTTGAAATAGTCATGCTCGCTATAAAGTTCAAACTTGTGGCGGCGTGGTGGGCCGGGTCGATGTGCTCCCTCTAATATGGTTGAGTGCAATGACGGCTGGCTCATCCGTCATACTCGTGTACGGGTGCTGCTTGTGGGGACTGGTCTGTTCAGGTTGCGAACACTGATTAGATTTTTTGATTTTTTTTATATAGCATATGCTGGTGGTCACTCTATTCTCCCAAATTTGAATTTAAATGAAATAGTATTATTGTAAATATGTACAACATTAAAAAAAAATACGAGCTGAGTTTCTTGTCAGTTCTTCTCATCTCGATATCATTCCGAACTGACGGTAGATTTGACATATCACAAGAGTCTGTAATAGACCTACATGAATAAAGATATTTTGAATTTGAATTTGAATTTGGATATTAATTTTTTTAAGGAATTTCAAAAGTATAATACAAACAGCTAATAAAATGATTACATAACGTGTCTCTGTTAGGCTGCACCCCTAGCCGATATTGTCCGAAACTTTTATTTCGGATTCGGTTACGGTTAGGAATATTGTGTTATATCACATAACCGATAGTTTCGGTTACGATTACAGAGCTCCGTAACATCCCTGGTGGAGAGGTAATAGGGTTGCTAAGCCCAAATTTAAAAAACCAAGATTGAAAGTTTATTAAACCAGGACTATCCGGTTTATAAACAGAACGCAGTAATAGTGTCGCAATAGTTATATTAATAGTTAGTGAAATTAAAGTAATTAATATAATCAGATGTTTAATAAAAAATATTTGATAAAATTACACTGTTGACAATCAGTAATTAAGAGGCTTCAAAAGATTTCAAAATCCCAGGACGCTGACAAATAACTATTCAGGAGTTACCAGGACACTTCAAAAACTAGGACATGTCCTGGGAAAACAGGACAATTGGCAACTCTAAGCTAACGGTTGACCCTAACTATATCACTTCTATACCACTTTCTTACACACTAAGCAGTGTTATACCTATACAAATGAAAAAAATTGCAGTGTCTGTTTGTAATTTCAAACTTACAACATTTAGTGAAACCATATATTTATTTATTCACTAGCTGTTCCCGCGTCTTCGTCCGCGTGAAATTTAGCTTTATTTTTCTAAAATAAAAGTAGCCTAAGGTACTCCTTATTACATCAGGTACCTCCCAAAAAAATTCCCGTCAAAATCGGTCCAGCCATTTCAAAGATTAGCTGGAACAAACAGACAGACAGACAAAAATTGTAAAAAATGTTATTTTGTTGTATGTACCGTATTTATATTCATATGCATGTAGTAAAAAACGGTTATTTCAATATTACAAACAGACACTCCAATTTTATTTATATGTATAGATTTGCATTCCATAGTTTTACAATTAAGGTTAACATAATATTATTATAAGACAACTATAGATCTGATGGACGCCGCGTCCAGACAATGTATATTACAGATGATAATAAACTGACAATATGTACATAGAAATATTGATCTTATATACTAAATAACAATAGGAAAATGTAAGGTGGGGCGACACAGTTTAGACACAGCAGTGCTTAGTACACAATATTGAATTTGTCTTACTAGATATTATTAAAAGCAATTATTATATTGATGTATCTAGGTGACTGTGTCCCACATACCCCAACAATTATGAACCACTAAATTTAATATACATAACATTCAAGTACATACAATACATAAGTATGGTACATTGGCACGTGCCGGCAGCCTCGCCCCCCTCACCGTGCTGCTGAGTGCTCAATTACCACACCTGTAGACCCTAATTCACAGCGTGGCCGCTCGCAGAGTTAAGTGAGGCCGACCGAAACTTGTAATTCAAGTAAATTGCCTTGAAGAGTGCTGAGCCGACACCTGTACGGCACCGCCGCCACCCTACCCAGGCCCCTGCATTTCTCAGCTTTGCACTGATAATTCCAAATCTTGCACACGAGGTAGACTCCTGCAGGGGTCTATGGAGAGTGGTAGTGGCGGCGCTTGTAGAAATATGCAGCGCCTGATATGAATACGAGACGAGGCGCGTCACTCGTACGTTGGCGATATCAAGGGGTACGTGGTTGTAGGTACACCCCCACCCCCTGTCACCCTCTACACCCCGCAGCACAAAACTGGTGCACTGCAACCATATTCACAGTGAGCCAGAGCTCATCTGTAGATATGCTGGGACGTGGATGGCCTTATGTTCTACAATAATAGGACTAAAATGCATTCTGGAAGTAACAAAACATATGGAAGAATGGATATTATGAAGCCGTAAATCGTCGTAGACCGTAAGTCTAAGTGTATAGATATATGCTCTTGGTAATAATATGTATGTTGCAAACACTTTGCACATGTTTATATGTTTACTAGCTGTACCCGCGACTTCGTCTGCGTGAAATTTAACTTTATTTTTCTAAAATAAAATATTTTTTCTAAAATAAAAGTAATCTAAGTTACTCCTTATTACATCAGCTGCCTGCCAATAAAAGTCCTGTCAAAATCGGTCCAGAGATTAGCCGGAACAAACAGACAGCTAGACAGACAAAAATTATAAAAAATGTTATTTTGATGTATGTACCGTATTGTATCGTATTCATACGTATGTAGTAAAAAACGGTTATCTCAATATTACAAACAGACACTCCAATAGTATTTATATGTATAGACGTGTCATCATACCTTTTGACGAAAACTGGAAAGCCCTAAAGATAAATATAAAACACGAGCATAAGGTAAAGAAACGCGAAATAAAACCGTGTACTCATATCAAAAATATCACAAAAATGGACAAATCCATTTTAAAATGTATGTCGTATAGAATAAATGATAGACTTGTGTTAATAAACGTAATTAAATATAACTACATTTATAATTCATATTCTGAAGCAAGATTGTCTCGAAAAAGCGCAATGTGGTCATATAATAGGATGAAACATGGTCGCGAAGTCGTTAAACTTTTTATATATTTTTCTGCCTGCAACAGAACATTATAAAGGTACGAAGCTGGCTACAACTATGTGGCTATCACACACACACAGACAGACAGACAGACTCCACAAATATATTTAGTTAATAATTATATTAACTTCATAATTATTTTACTATATATATAGTAATTATATTTGTCCTGCAAATTACTACCATTTTTGCAAATAATCGTTATAAGCAATTTGCAAATAAACGAATTTGGCCTACATATATAATAATAATAATAATAATAATAATCTCAGGACAATTCACACAGCGCCATCTAGACTCAAGTTAAGCTAGCTAAAGCTTGTGTTATGAGCACTACATTACTGATACAAATACTTAGATTTTTTCTAAATACATACATATTATACATAGAAAACACCCAGACCGATACAAACAATCATACTCATGAATACAAAAGTTTGTGCCGTGCGAGGAATGCAAATTCAAATTCAAATTCAAAATATCTTTATTCATGTAGGTCTATTACAGACTCTTATGATATGTCTTTTCGGAATGATTTCGAGATGAGAAGAACTGACAAGAAACTCAGCTCGTATTTTTTTTTTAATGTTGTACATATTTACAATAATACTCATTTAAATTCAAATTTGGGAGAATAGAGTGACCACCAGCATATGCTATATAAAAAAAATCAAAAAAATCAAAAATCTAATCAGTGTTCGCAACCTGAGCAGACCAGTCCCCACAAGCAGCACCCGTACACGAGTATGACGGATGAGCCAGCCATCATTGCACTCAACCATATTAGAGAGCACATCGAAGAGAATGACCCACCACGCCGCCACAAGTTTGAACTTTATAGCGAGCATGACTGTTTCAAGTTACTCCACTACGTCATTTATATTATTTACAGCATAAACTGTACCAATCACAGTTTTCACACATTACAATATTTAATTTACATTATTTAAATTACAATATGTCATTACTAAATTTAGGATAAGTTTCTTAATCGAACTCACGACCATCGGTCGTAAAGCGGTGTGCTAGACCGCTAGACCACTGAGGTCGTCAACATATGATTTGGTTGTTGCACCGGTTATAGAAAAGTAGCGTGGTAACTGATTGAGCTGGTATGGACATGTTCGAGGGTCGAAGGAAATCGAAAATGAGGATCATGTCTTATGGAAAGTGTATAATATGAACGTGGATGGATGTAAAGGGAGGGGACCCTAAGAAAAGATGGATGGATTGTGTGAAAGATGATATGAATAAAAGAAGAGTATGTTCAGATATGACGACCGATAGAGAGCAGTGGAAGAGAATGACATACTGCGCCGACCACAAATAATGGGATAAAGGCAAGGCAATGATGATATGATTTGGTTGTCAGGTTTTGTTACAGATTTTATATCGAGTTTTCTTTCTTCTATAGTTGTAGAAGAAAGAAAACTCGATATAAAATTTCCCTACCGTCCAGCTCGGTATATAGATCCAATCGTAAAGAACTGGCAAGAAACTCAAAATGATATTATTCTTTGTTTGAAATAATTATTATTTGTAATATAATATGTTCAACTGGAATTATATATCTATAACTGAAACAGCTTCAATGAAGTATTCGATTTAAATTCTCATTTAAATTGTAGCCAACTAATTGATAAACAGAATTGTTACATTTTCCAATACCATTAATATAATATTAGGTTCTAAATCAACTAAATTATCGACTTCAATACATTTTAATTATTAAAGGTGAGTGGTATATTAGTGTTACCGACTGAGCCTTGGAGCCCTTGGTGTGGTCCAGCCCCTATTCCACTATTCTAGCTCCCTGAATATTAATTTAGGCTCAAGCTGCAACTTATTGTTTTTTTATTACATACTAGCTGTTCCCGCGACTTCGTCCGCGTGGTATTTAACAAAACAGTTCATTAGAGTATTTAGTTGTACTGGACAGTACTTGGTTATTGCTACATTACTTTATTTTTCTAAAATAAAAGTAGCCTAAATTACACCTTATTACATCAGGTACCAAACAAAAAAGTCTCGTCAACTGTTCGTACCTGTCAAACAGGGTTCGTTCAGAAGTTTATTACGCATGTACATATACTTGTCCGTCAGTCCGTGTATCTATGTACGTAGGGCTTTCATGTTAATGAAATCTAATTCTGTACCATAATCTATACAGACAATATTCGTAAGTAACTACGTGCCAGCACTAACATTGTACGTACTTACGAAATACGAGCTGCTAATTGATTTGCTACAATATTAATAGTTACAAGATTCGCTGCTGGTCTCTGGCCACCACGTTGAAGTCCCAGAGCAATTAGACCATAGGTTGAGGTGGGATTACACACAATGGACGCAAGATCATACATGGGACAACTGACCGACTAATTGCTAATGAAAATTCTATTGAATTATTATGTTGACAGACATCAAGACAAGATCATCTAAATATATATAACTCAAAGGTGACTGACTGCTATAGTGATCAGTGCTGCTGCAGTGGGCTGATGATTTTATTCTACCACTCATTCGGAACGCAGACTCATTACAAGAAGAACGAGCAGGAAACTTGTGTGTTGCTCTTTTAAATAATCCTTGTAAGTTTACATTTACAAGTCGAATCGTGTGAATACAAACTACCAACCAGCACTAATTTATTTGAGTCAAATATAAATCTAAATATATATAACTCAAAGGTGACTGACATAGTGTTCTATCAACGCACAGCCCAAACCACTGGACAGATCGGGCTGAAATTTGGCATGCAGGTAGATGTTATAACGTAGGCATCCGCTAAGAAAGGATTTTAAATATATAAATGATAAATTCCATCCCTAAGGGGATGAATGTTTGTATGAATCTTTTTAGATTTTCGACTGATTGAACTGAAACTAAAGATGATACTATGATAGTTCGTTTAAATAGGATTTTGATAAATTCAACCCCCATGGGGATAAAATAAGGGATGATGCAGGATGTAAATGTATTAGTTTGAACCTACCTTTTCTTTTGGAAAAATAAAGTTAAATTCCACGCGGTCGAAGTCGCGGGAACAGCTAGTAATGTATAAATAAGTGTAAAGATTACTCATGCAACGTGTGTAAAAGTTGATCTTAATTAATAAAAGTTTCCACTGAAAATCAATATGCATTACAGCCCAGACACAAAGCTGAGTAGAAACCAATTTGGTCGCAGTTGTATTTCTAAAAATAATTATTCATCATTCATCAGATGTAGAATACAGTTCGGGTACAGCTAGGAATCCTAGTGTTGACCCATAGGTTTGGTCCCGATATGGGTGTAGACCATGCCTGGTTTTGTTCCTAAAGGCAAAATATCCGTGTTTGATGAAGCTCTTGACCGTCTAAAGACTTGAGTAATAAAATTATAAACCCAAAATATTTGAATTTCCCTCCACTATTAGTGCTAAAATATTCCGTGCGGAATTGGTAGCGCTAGTGGTATTGGAGTATTTCCCATTTTTTTTGTACTAGGTTACACTTCTTCTGTTTAGAGTATTATGTTCCTGGGTGTAGACTCAATAACGGTCGGGATTTGATCTCCATTAGAGAAGGTCCTAACGGTAGTCAAGTTTCCACACCGAATATTTGTGGTCTCACACATGCTACTTGTAGCGGAATTAAACAAAATTATATAAATCCATCACGTAGCTTAATAATGGTAATGAAATCCTATATACGTTGCTGTGTGTTGTGTTGCGAGGCGTGTACTATTTGTCTGTCTGTAGGTCCCTGGGCGGCCCTCGCAGCCGCGGAAATGTAACGATATTAACGTGTACGATGCACTGCATTGCAGCGTCTGTTACTCGTATTCACACAACGCCCGCTGCCAACGTTGACGCGACAGCATCTAACTGTATTACCATTCTGTATACTATTTAAAATTTCTAGAAATTATTTAGTTAATACTAGCTGTACTAGCGACTTCGTCCGCGTAAAATTTAGCTTTATTTTCTAAAATAAAAGTAGCCTAAGTTACTCCTTATTACATCTGCTACCTGCCAATAAAAGTCCTGTTAAAATAGGTCCAGCTATTTCAGAGATTAGCCGGAACAAACACACAGACAGACAGACAAAAATTGTAAAATATGTAAAAAATTTTCGTGTATATACCGTATTTATATCCATATGTATATTGTAAAAAACGGTTAAATTAATATTACAAACAGACACTCCAATTTTATTTATATGTATAGATTAATAGTTTCATTTGACTTTTGAATAATTATATCTTCATATGTAATCACAGAAGCTAATGCCAGTGGCTTCTATTCTCGCATACGACTCTTGCTTCATTTGTGTTAATTTGTTTTTTGGTAAGGAAGAGAAACCGTGACATCTTCTCATGAAGCGTTTATTACAACAACTTAACGGTTTTTATATTACATAGGGGTGGAGTATCCACCCTTTTTATTGGTGCTCGCGTAATGAGCGGTGCTTCTCACTGGTCGATTGTGAGATGCCGTCATCGGTGCAACGTTTGACGTCGACCAGTGGTGGTTGAGGATGGCCTGTGGGATTGCACAGCAGATTTGCTACTACTGTTTTAACATTTGTTTTCGTAACTCGTCTCATGCGGGTTAGTAAACAAGATTATGGCTCCTTCTTCAGATAGTCTAATTAGAGGGCAGGGGATCGTTTGTAATGTGGATAATGACCCCTTGCTAGCAATGAACCATAGTGAAATTCATGGTGAATTTACGAAGACTGACCTGACCTTATGCACATCTTATCGTCCTCCAGTGGTGCCCCACCAGCTTGCCCCACCGTTAGCGCAGACCGATAAAGTTATTAATGAATTTAATAACATATTTGGTTCTAAAGGTCTCCCGCTCTCACTCAATATAAGTATTTACTGTGTCTTTATTTCCATGTGTTACTCTGTATTATAATTAGGTGTTTTGAATCAGATAAAATTACAGTTTGTTAAAATAACAAGTGATATTATATACATTACGGTTAAAAATAAGAAAGAAAGAAATTTTCAATTCGAACCAGTAGTTCCTGAGATTAGCGCGTTCAAACAAACAAACTCTTCAGCATTATAATATTACATAGTATAGATTTGAATAAATGGTTGTGGCCAATACTTTTTTTCAAAATAAGGTTTTTTTAGAGGATGATAATAGAATGGTGCACCCGCCTTAGGGGATGCCTACTATGCATGCAAAGTCTCAGCCCGATCTGTTTAAAATTGACAAAGTTTCATACAAACTTTCATCCCGTATTTTATCCCCTTGGGGATAGAATTAATCAAAATTCTTTCCTAGCGGATGCCTACGTCATAACATCTACCTGCATGCCAAATTTCAGCCCGATTCGTCTAGTGGTTTGAGCTGTGCGTCGATAGATCACTACGTCAGTCACCTTTGAGTTAGATTTTGAGTTTGGATTTTGATAAATTCCACTCCTTAGGGGGATAAATTAACGCGAGCAAAGCCGCGGGTAAAAGCTAGTTTTTTATATAAAGATAATATAAAAATCACGTTTTCAATAGTTCCATAACGCGGGGGAAATAAAAGAGAGGAAATTTAATTAAGGTTCAATGAGGCGGCGCAGTGAGTATCGGCCGGCGGCTTATCCTGGCAGCCATAAACTATGGGATTTATAGAACCGGCTAGTATTGAGCTGGCCAATCGTACGTGTCGGCCGCCGCGCCGGTTCAGGTAGCGCTGGTTGTATTTTTGTTGACCACAGCTCGGATTGGAGCTTGAAATGCTACGTATGTAATGTTCTGGATCTCTTATCGAGCCACTATGTCATAACTGTTATTTATGTTGCAGGTGCTTTTATGAGCATCATATTGCAAACGGCGACACAGATATACATATGTACATACATACCACAGATTATATTAGACTTGTGGAAAAAGACACTTATATTATACTAGCTGTACCCGCGACTTCGTCCGCGTGAATAATGAAAAAATGTTTAATGACCTAATCCAATAAAAGGTAATTAAAAAAGTTTCATCGTTTTAGTTTAAAAAATGACGACTCTTCCATACAATCTTTCATCCCCCCTTTCAACCCCTTGGAACCCTTTCTTCTCATGAAAAAGTACCCTATACCCTTTCTCAGGGTCTAGACTGTGTACCAAATTACATTTAAATTGGTTCAGTAATTTTTACGTGAAAGGGAGACAGACAGATAGAGTTACTTTCGAATTTTTAATATTAGTAAGGAGTATATACTTTATTGTAATCTTTCTGATATATGTATTCGCCAATAATCTAATTTATATTAAATAATATTTATATATTATACATAAAATTATGAAATGGTATAAATAAAATTGGAGTGTCTGTTTGTAATATTGAAATAACCGTTTTTTACTACATGCCAATGCAATGCAATATGATTCAACAGATGTTTTGAATTTATTAATAATTAAAAATAAAATTAGAATGTAAAAATTTGACGTTCATAAGCGGCTAAAATGCCCTACATAAATAAATGATTTTTGAATTTGAATTTGAATATTTAAGGGTAAATCTAGTAGACCTATAGACTTTTATTTAAAAAAAAAATATGATGTGCTTATATTAAGTTTATTTGGATTAATATAACTTCTATATCTACATCTCAAACGAGTAATTTGCAAAGTGGCCTCGTGTGGTGGCCACCGCATGCAGTGCAGCGAGCCCGTGTGGCCGTGTGGCCGGGTGGTGACCAGTGTGTGGTGACCGTTGCAGTCCTAGCTGACTTATTTACAAGACGCTGACTTATTTACGGACACTGCTCGCTGTCTGATTAGATACATGGCTGCGCAAATGATTCACATTATTGTCTGTAAGAGATTGCTTTCAGCGATAAGCGCCTTTTGTTTGAATATTTTTCTTTTTTTTAATTATTTGTTCTTTTTTTATTCACAATGAAGAGTGTTATATTATTACTAGCTGTACCCGCAACTTCGTCGCGTTGATTTTAACTTTATTTTTCTAAAATAAAAGTAGCCCAAGTCACTTTGTATTTCATCAGCTACCTGCCAAAAAAAGTCCCGTCAAAATCAGTCCAGCCATTTCAGAGATTACCCGGAAAAATATATAAAAATAAAAAAAAATGTTATTTTGATGTATGTACCGTATATATATATATACTTTCGTAAGCATTTAGTGAAGAGCTGTTAAATGAAATTACAAATAGTCAGTACAATTTTAGTTTTAGTTTTTAGTTTAGATAGTTTGGCCAGTGATGGATACACTGGCAATGAACTGAACTAATCGATCACTCTCTGCAATGTTGTTTTTAAATACACCGAGAGAAATGTGTAGTGTTGTGTTCACATCAAACTAACTCGACAGTTGATAATGCCTCCGACTACCCCAGCTGCGGAATGATTCGTAAAGATATTATATATTGTTTTTATCTTATCTTACATACTATAATATTATTAACGCGACATTTTGATAGTAATGTTGTAAGTATGGATGCATAACATTGAAGATGGTACGATTATATTCGTACCAAGAGTAACCTGACATTGAGGGTGACGCAGCTGAAGTCGAGTCACAACGCGAGTTTCAAAGCGTTTGTGGCCCTGGTCCCCACCGACTTGCTGCCCACCTTCATGAAAGAGGACTACTGGCCGAAAGGTGTGGTGTATCGGCGCTACCGTGGCAGATTGCCGTCTTCAGTGCCGTGATCACACAGACAATATCAATGTATTAGTTTTTAAATATTATATTATATGTATGTTGGTCTATAAGGTATTTATAATATGGACCTAGTCACCTGAAATAAATGAATAAATAAATAACTCCTTTACACAAAAGTCACTAAACGGATTTTATTGAAACTTTACAATAATATACTCGTAGCTTATAATAACATCAGAATAACACATGAATTTGACGCGAGTGAAACCGCGAGCATATGTATGCTTATATTGGTTTGAACGAGTTTTATGTTTTCAAATGGGAAAAACGAAAATTTCCCCTGATATAACGGATAGAGAACATTTTCAATTCATGATGTATTTCCGTGTATTTTGCTATTTTCTTAAATGAATACGTAATAGCGAAACATTTTTCCGATTGCCGAGGGAATTTTATATTTAACCGAGATAAAATGTAGCCGGAGGACAAACAGAGACACAGCGCAGACGACGCCAGACCTACCTACTCTGTGTTCTTACATACGCGAGTAGATATATTATGACGACTTGCCTCGGAGTGGCCCACCTGTTTTTGGTTAAAACAAAATGTATATTATCACAAAAACAATGTTAAATGAAACAGTCGTGATAGTGGTGTCATGAAAGGGGTTAGAATAGAATAGAATAGAATGGAATAGAATAGGATAGGATAGGATAGAATAGAATAGAATAGAAAATCAATTATTCAAATAAAAATTATTTTAATCACTTTTGACTAGTCATAGTTATCATTCTTTTAATCTACCGCTCATTCGGAAAGCTGTCTCATCACAAAAAGAACGAGCAAGAAACTTGCGTGTTGCTCTTTTAAATAATCCTTGTAGTACATAGCGCAGGCTCCAGGGTGCGCCATTTCGTTATCATCCATAAAAAAAAATATTTGAAATAACCCGAAGGAGGATGCTCAGTTCGACAATTGTATGTGACTCCACAAATTGCTAGCCTGGACTGGCACGCTTGTTACAACAGCAAAAATTATACATCACAACTGGTGTTTGTTTTATTTTAATGAGGCCGACAGTACTGGAACGAACGCGCCGAATAAACTCGTGCACTGCACGGCTCACGTTACAAACTAGTTGGTATAATTGGAACGTGGAAACATATAAACTATTACAAGTTTGATTATAGAAACATTTGAATATTTTTTTTTATATAATCACAATATTAAACGTCAAAAGTAAAATCATGAGATCGAATTTTAGCAGACGTACTGTAGGAGTTAACCAGACCTAATTTTTTTATTTCATTTCGCCCTAACATACTTGTTGCAGCCTCTTTTGACAGGACTGTTTGCTGGCCCCTTATAAGACGTAACTATTTTTTTTATTGAGTTGTTTGGGCTATTGCCAGATGTTTTTTTTTTAAAGGATGATAATGGAATGGTGCACCTGCCTGTGCTAACAGTTTACGCTGGCGGGGCACCAGTGGAGGATGATAATATGAACATGAGGTCAGGTCAGTTAGCCCAACGTGACAAATTCACCGGGAATTTATCACGATGGTTTCCAGGGGGAACCGCGTGGAGGTCGACCTAACATGGTACATTGCTAGCAATGGGGACATTAGTCCACATTACTAACAATCCCCTCCCCTCAATTGTCAGATGTTTGTAGCACCTGTAGCACTGCGACCTACATACGTCTATTGTGCTCGCCGTTTTTCAAAGTACGCTACCTAGACCCGTCAGGGACAAGAATTGAAGGATATTCTTCGGAGCGATGGTTTTTATCTCCTCAGGATAGAGTGTAAACTTTCCAAAGGAGATATTTCGTTTATGCATGAGTGGGCTACAACCACATAGGATGTGTAGCGGCGTTAGACGTAACTAGGACAGACAGAACAATTGACGGGAGACACGAATACAACGGACACAAAGACGGACGACAATATAGGAATTTTACTAATTATATTTTATATTATCAAGCAGGCTCTCTTCCATTACCGATGACCATCTTAACGGTCGGCCAGCAGACCGTTCAATACCGACAGACTAAAATATGGAAAGAGTCATCTACGAAATTGCTACTCTCTATAAACAGAGTCCACGTGTGTATTATTAATTTATTATATATAAATTTATCGTATATATGTACATGTGCAATTATAATAGAATAAGTAATAAATATAAAAAGAAATTGTGTTCTTACTTTGTTTTTTCTTTGTCTATCTCTCGGATCTCTAGGACGGATAAAGTTGGCAGTGTACTAACTAATAACCTGGCTGGGAACATTTAGAATTTATTGCTGACGACCTCGGTGGTCTAGCGGTCTAGCACACCGCTTTACGACCGATGGTCGCGGGTTCGATTCCTCGCACGGCACAAACATTTGTATTCATGATTATGATTGTTTGTATCGGTCTGGATGTTTTCTATGTATAATATGTATGTATTTACGAAAAAAAATATCTATGTACTTGTATCAGTTATCTAGTACCCATAACACAGGCTTTAGCTGGCCTAACTTGGGTCTAGATGGCGCTGTGTGAATTGTCCTGAGATTATTATTATTATTATTGCTTCATTACAAAAGGTCAATTTTCAAATCTAAATCCTCAACGCCGCCAGAAGAAGTTTATCCTGAATGATAAGTCACTTGTGTGCGTAGTAGATGCACTATAGATAGTAATGCATTACAGTTCCCGTAGTTTCACTGCAGCTGTTTGGAAACAGTTTAAACGGAGAAAAACGGACAATAAACTAGAATGTTGCACATTGCAAACGAAACTAGAACTGTACGAGCAATTTACTATCGTACGTACGTAGTTCAAATTCAATATTGCGTGTATCTACAAGGCAGGCGGAAGAACTACCAACTGCAGATATGTAAGGATTATCTACTTAACTACTCACTACATCTTTACGATTATCTACCTAACCAATCATCTCATAAAATATTTTCTTTGTAAAAAAGCTTATTATAAAATTGAAGAATTTATAAATGATAATAATGTTTTTGTAGAAAATATCTAACTTAAAATTCATAGCGCTGACAATGTTATCTGACTGAACTGAGATTAAGTGCGTAGCGGTTTTTATGTTGATTGTCGCATGCCTAATCCATGTTGTTAATTAAATATAAGTAAATCAATATTTATTTAAAAGAGCAACACACAAGTTTCTTGCTTATTCTTCTTGTGATGAATCTGCATTCCGAATAAGCGGTAGAATAAAAAAACTTGACTATTCAAAAGTGCTAATATTAAGTTTATTTGAATAAAGATTATTCCTATTTCTATTTCTATTTCTACTACTACATATTTTTGCGACGAACGGGCGTGTTAATTTGTTTCTTGTTAAGGAAGAGTGTTTTAAAATGAAACTGTAACATCTTCTCATGAAGCGTTTATTGCAACAACCTTTAAATTTTTATATTACATAGGGGTGGAGTATCCACCCTTTTTATTGGTGCTCATATGTATTGCGTGATGTGATGCCGTCATCGACGCAACGTTTGATGTCAACCAGTGGTGGTTGAGGATGGCCTGTGGGATTGCGCATTGTACTGCTCACAGCAGATTTGCTACTACTAACAGGCGATACTGAGGTAGTTAAGGAGTGTTGGCCAAAATTTGGTTGATTTAGTTATATATAAGCTTGATGAAAAGTAACAATTTAAGATCTATATTAATTACCTGTAGATAGGTAAATATCATTAGAAGAAATTGGTTGATTTAATTATAAGTTTGGTTAAAAATAACAATTTCAGGTCTATATTAATTACCTGTTGTACCGTCCCAATCATAAATTGTGCATTTTTTATTCGCTTACCGCGCGTAATGTTTGGAGCGGTCACAATCGTAGGTTGGTTTGCGCGGTGAACCCACGCATGCACTTGGCTTGACATACGCGCGGTCTGTCGTCTCGCAAATCGTGATATTACCGAATAACCGGGATAAATCCAGGAGAATACTCTTCGAAGCATCTCGTTGAAATTAAGGTGGAACCAGAACGTCGCACAAGACTCCATCCAAGTAAGTGCACGTATCCTTCTTATTTATTGTGATCGCTCCTGCAGTGATACCAGAGTGTGGCAGACGATCGAATTCCACCGCCTCACGGTGTCTGCTACACCTGTAGATAGGTAAATATCATGAGAATAAATAACCCCCCTGATCTACTAATTGGTCGAGACTTTACTAAAAAAAATTATCTTACACGGCAGGCGAAATAAATACTGAAAGAAGAAATCTTTTATTGCTGTAACCCTTTATAAGCGGAGGACGATACTGTAGTTGAGTGTTGGCCAAAATTTGGTTGTATGTAAGTGATTGTTTAGTTATAAGTTTGGTTAAAAATAATTTCAGATCTATTTTAATTACCTGTATATAGGTCAACTTCCTATGTGGCCGTAACTTCACTAAAAGTAAATTAAATCATAATTATTGTTACTTGTAACTGTACGGTTGATGTAATTATTATAATTATACGTGTGTGTTATTAGGTACAGGTCACGGAAACACATCATTCTCATATTAAGGACAACTCAGTAACTACTGGTCAATTTTTTATAATATCTGTCCAAGTTCTTAAGTAACACACAAACAAACTGTAACACGATATTGAAACCATTCGTTTTCATTTTATTTTTACACTGCAAGAACAGCAATCTCTACCGCATATATCACGGGGAGTGTTCTGAGAAATTGTTCGGATTTATACCAGCTGCTGAGAGTCACCGTCGTACCACCCGCCGGAAACTAAAATACCATCCTGATCATCTGGATGAATGGCGGTCTTCCACAGTGCGGTTTTCTAGAAACTTTTTGCCACGGACACCTTGTGGAATCCTCATATTTTATACGATATTGACGGGTGATAATCTGATCCAACATAAGAAAAAATTATATATATAGTGATAATCTGATCCAACATAAGAAAAATATATATATAGTGCGTAATAATTAAATTATGAAGTCAAATTTGTATACAAAATACACAAAAGTAATCCGTGCCTACTTCAGGTCAATCTCACCCCAGAAACATTCGTGATAAGTTCCTAGTGAATTTCGACCATCGTTTGAATTGGACGGGGATCGATGAGGAGGGGACAACCGTTAGCGCAGGAAACTGTACCATTATCCACTAAAAAATTGTTACAAATACGAATAACTGGAACGAAGTCCGAGTAACTCTGCGACGCCGCGACGGCTCCACGGCGACACCCCGCGATGAATAGTACAAATGTTGCTTTAGACAACAAAGAAATTGCATCTGTTTAAATTTCTCAAGCTAATCCCAGTTTTAAAAAGATAAAAATACATTTGTATTGCTTGTTTCTGCAACTTTTATTCTTGTGGTCCATTTGTTTAAGGACATTGTCCAAGTTGCTAGGAATATTACTGTACGATATTGTAGCACTGAAGTTTGTTCCACTCGTGAACTCAATACAATACAAAAGTATACTGATGCTAATCGTTACATACAAAAGTGTCTGTATATACATGTAGATATAAAACCTATGTTCGAAAATGCATCAATAAATCGAGTTAAAATAGGTTTTTAACATTAAATTGTTTGTTTTATGTATTTGTATCAGAAATGATCCTAGGCAGGAAAACGGGCCGTACACACTCTGGATATGCATGTAGAAGGGATACCCAGTGTATGTAGTCATAATGGCAAAAGAAAGAAATAAATAAACATTAAAAAATTAAACTTTGATTCACATAGATTTCCAAAAAACCTAACAGTTTCTAACTTTCAGTAGTTTTTTTGGAGATCTATAGATATGGAAAACAATTTCGCCCATTTTTTTAAGAAAGAAAAAAATAAACATTTTATTTTCATTCACTTTTTCAGAAAACACCCAAAAAATTTCAACTTTTATATGTTTTTGTAGATCTATATGAAAATCTATTTCGCCCATTCTTTAAAGTTCATCATCTGTCAGTATTTTTTAAGACCTTCAGTTTTTATAAAAACGTAAAACCTTATTGAATCCTAATTAAGGAAATAATAATCTTAAAGAAGAGTATCATAGAATTTCATAATTACTTCCACACTATCGCTGTTATTTTAGATATTTTTTTTTCAGTATTAAACAGACAATATTATATTAACAAATATGAAGAAATAATTTCTAAATTATTTATATATTCAAAAATTTAGAATATATCTAAATTATGCATGTAACGTCTAAATGTACCTACGTATAAATTTTAGCACGGAAGATCTAGTGGGGGACCTGATGACTCGTGACACAGGTTCCTCGTAAACCTAGTAGAGCCACCAGTTCTCCACAAATGTTGTATGGAATATGTATGTTTGTATGGAATTTTACACGCCTCAAAGGCTCTGCACCACTTTATATTATGTATTTTGTGGAGAAAAATAAATATATTATTATTATATACACAAAATTGTTATCTTATTGTTGCCAACCAGTTTAGCGAGCAATTTGAGTCGAAAAGAACTGTAAAGTAGTTGGACGGTGCATCTCGATGCCGCGCCGGCTGCCAGCGTGAGGGCTTTCACTCAGTTGACAGTTACGTGCACGAGACGCGTCGCCGGAGCTGGCTCGTCGCCAGCCACCACCCACCAGCCACCATCCACCAGCAGGCGACCTCGAGTATCCAACACTAATGCATAACAGATGAGCACCAACGTGCCTACTATGCAATTGCGATTATAAATACATACAATTCCTCTGGTATTGTGTCTGCTCATGAGCAGCGATAATCACTTACTATGAGGTGAGCTGCAAGCTTGTTTGTAGGAGCTATCCTCCCTATATAAAATACATGGAACTATAACTTTTATTTCTGTTTATTTTAACCCACCTTGGACGGAAGAATGTGTCACCTGATGGTAACTGATTACCGCCGCCCATGGTGTTAGTAGTATGGACTAATGACCTCATTGGTAGCAATATATCATGTCAGGTGGAAGTCCATGCAGTTCCCCCTGGAAACCATTGTGATATGTTCCTGGTGAATTTGTCACGATGTGCTGACTGACCTGACCTCATGTTCATCTTATCATCCTCCACTGGTGCCCCGCCAGCGTAAACCGTTAGCGCAGGCGGGTGCACTATTCTATTGTTATATGTAAAAAAAATCTACCTTGAAATGTGGTAATTCTATAGGCTTTATCTAAATATATATAACTCAAAGGTGACTGACGTAGTGATCTATCAACGCACAGCACAAACAACTGGACGGATCGGGCTGAAATTTGGCATGCAGGTAGATGTTATGACGTAGGCATCCGCTAAGAAAGGATTTTGATAAATTCTATCCCCAAGGGGAATTCTATCCCCAAGGGGATAGAATAGGGGACGAAAGTTTGTCAATTTTAAACCGATCGGGCTGAGACTTTGCATGCATAAAGCTACTACAACGTAGGCATCCCCTAAGAAAGGATTTTGATAAATTCCACCCCCAAGGCGATAAATTAACGCGAGCTAAGCCGCGGGCAAAAGCTAGTATAACATATAACAGCAGGTGTTAGACAGCACCTGGCCAGAATTCTTTTGGATGAATACTGCTATCTGTGTATCTATATCTGTGTCGGGTGATATAGCACGTGTCCACGTGTCCATGGGTGATGGCGATATGGGGAAGGGGCAGGGGGAGGGGGGGTGAGCTGAGAGTTTTATTTATTGCTGCAAAGTTGCGTCACGGAACATTCAGCGGTCCAATCGTTCGCTACTAACTTCCAAACAGGAAGGGAGGACGCGCCGCCGCTAAACTGGCCTCAATATACGATTAAACACCTCCTCCGTACATAAATCTATATCGAGGGAGCGAGCCTGAAAACTTTAATAAGATGTTTAATATTAATAATTATGTGCTAATGCAATATACAAGAAATACCGGCCAAACAAATCGACGGCCTCGGTGGTCTAACGGTTTGGCACACCGCTTTACATCCGATGGTCGCGGGTTCGATTCCTCGCACGTCACAAACATTGGTATTCATGAGTCTGATTTGTATCTGTCTGAGTGTTTTCTGTGTATAATATGTACGTATTTACAAATATATATATATATATATATATCTATGTATTTGTATCAGTTATCTAGTACCCATAACACAAGCTTTAGCGAGCTTAACTTGGGTCTAGATGGCGCTGTGTGAATTGTCCTGAGATTATTATTATTATAGTTTGATAATCCTTGGGAAGAAAAATAAACCTATAAGTCGCCTCGCGCCCGTAGACCCGGTACCATTTCTCCGTAACTTTTCGTCTAAATTGTTATGAAATTTAATAATAAAACTTTTCAAATGAGGTTTAAGTATATTGTTTTAATTCACATATTCTGTTGTCCGTCTGTCTACTGTCAATAATAATAATTACCCTGGACTACCTCCACGTGGTTCCCCCTGCAAACCATCGTGATAAATTCTTGGTGAATTTGTCACGATGGGCTAACTGACCTGACCTCATGCTCATCATATCATGCTCCATTCGTGGGACACCAGCGTAAACCGTTACCGCAGGCGGGCACCATTCCATAATCATCCATAAAAAAAATTAGCCTGGATTAAGTCAAATTGGGCGCTGGTGACATTACATATCATCCCAGCCAATGACACGGCGTCGTATACGAATATACAAGAGTGGAGTATCTAGACCAGTGATTCCCAAAGTGGTCTATATCGACCCCCAGGGGTCTACGACAAACTGCAAGGGGTCTACGACAGCGATCATCTTGTTATTTTCACTTTATGTTTTTAACACTAAAATTTACTACAGTTAGAAATCTACAAAAAAAATCAATACCTGATAAGAATGGGGGGTCTACCCAAAACTTAACAAACAAAAGTAATTTGGTACAAAAAAGTTTGGGAACCTCTGGTCTAGACAATAAGTTATTCGATAAATAAATGTTTGGGAACCTCTGATCGAGACAATAAGTAATTCGATACATAAATGTTTGGGAACCTCTGGTCTAGACAATAAGTAATTCGGCGTGGTCCCGTAGTAAACCTGCTTTATTGTACATTTTACGTGCCTTTTATGAACTCTCCCGCAGCAAAAATGTAGCGACTTATAATAATATACTAAACCTAATAAAATAACATTCACACGATATTATTTGAGGCGGAAAGAACGAACTCCGTGTATATGGGGACACAAGTGGGGACAATTATATTATTTACTAGCTGTACCCGTGACTACGTCCGCGTGGGATTTAACTTTTCTAAAATAAAAGTAGCCTAAATTACTCTTTATTATATCAGCTACCTGCCAATAAAAGTCCCGTCAAAATCGTTCCAGCCATTTCAGAGATTAACCGGAAGAAAGAGGCAGACAGACAAAAATTGTAAAAAATGTTATTTTGGTGTATTTATATTCATATGCATGTAGTAAAAAACGGTTATTGCAATATTACAAACAGGCACTCCAATCTTATTTATGTGTATAGATACTTAAATAGGATTTTTAAACTATAATATTTTGCACCGTACGTACCGGAATTTCAGGTAATTATATAATAAAGTCACTAATTTTACACTCAGACAAATTGTAAGTTAAAGAGTTTATTGATATCTCCCTACATACGGATGGAGTGTAGCAGAATGTCACGTGATTATTTCTATCAGCCGGGCTACAATGATAACTACTCCAACCGGAGGTAGTGGGCGGTCGCACAACAAGCAAATAATAATAATAACAACAACCTGTAGAATAGTCCGCAAATGTTTGTCATCATAATCATTTATTTTATAATTGTCATTGTTTGGTGATATTTACCCGCAATGACAAATTCAAATTCAAAAATCATTTATTCATGTAGGACATTTTAGCCGCTTATGAACGTCAAATTTTTACATTCTAATTTTATTTTTTTCCCTACCGTCCAGTTCGGTATATAGATCCAATTGAGAAGAACTGACAAGAAACTCAATGAAATTACTTTTTTTTAAAAGCCAGTTTACTTACAATGTATATTTATATAGGTGTCTATGTCTAACATTAAATGAAAATTCAGTGCATGAACAACTATTGCCATGCACGCTCGTCATTCAAGTAATCGTTTAGTGAGTAATAGGCTCTGCTCAGTAAATATGATTTAACAGATGTTTTGAATTTATTTAAGGGTAATTCCAGTATATCCTTTGGTATCTTATTGTAAATATTTATACCTATTCCCATAAAAGATCTATTGACTTTTTCTAAACACTAGCCTCAAGATATTACAACTTCACCCACTTACTTTCATCCTTCTCCAAAAAGCTGTAATATTAAACACTTGTAGAATAGTCCGCAATTTTTTGTCTTCCACTTAAAAATTCTCCATCCTCATCATTCATAATTTATAAATGAATGTTGTCCAAGACTTTAACCTGTGTTTCCATTCCATACATTGCGCGTCACGACCAACAAGAGCCTGCTTTCTTAACTGTTACCGGGGCGGATCCTCTGGATTTAGTTTGATGAAGGTTTAACTCTACGTCGAGTTTTGTTTCCTGCACGTTATATATATAGTACATCTCTTGACACCAATACAGTTGATGCATTAATAAATTCTGAAATTTATATTTAAGTATATTATTTGTGTTGGAGACAGACACACAGCCAGACAAGCATCTTTTTATAGCTGTTTCTTCTTTTAAACCATATATTTTTTATTTACAATTTCTGATATATATATATTTTATTACATTGTTTTTTTATTATCGTGTCATATATGTTACTAAATACATTACTATAAGATTGGTAAGTTATTTATTTATTTTACCCTACATTCGCTGACGTTGCCAGCCGTATTAATTTGATATGACTTTTATGCATATTATAAAACATTGCTCTCATGCATAATATGCTGCCATGCATACGCTTTGAGAGATTTTATTTTTAAGAGATTTTTTTTCATACGTCAAATGGCCGACAAAATTTTCTAATTTTATTTAATATATCTAGTAAATTTTCATAAAGTAATCTTATCTATTAAACATGGGGCATTCCGTTCTGACATGTATCACAGGCTGCGGTGTCTCATCGTCACACGGACAGTGATCGGAGTCTGTTATCTTAAGTCTGTGCAGGTACGATCTATTCCCTCTATTAGGGGAGACCTTTGTTCAGCAGTGGACGTCTTCCGGGCTGAGATGATGATGATGATGATGATGAAGATGATTTTTGTTTTTCATTATGAGGAGGTGTAATATATCCAATGTGGCTATTTCACATTGTTACTGGAGCGGGAACACAACGACTTTGTATTAAAAATCAAATAGTATTATATTAAGCTCGCCTTTGTACAAGTTTTATTGTACATTAAAGAATAAATAAATAAATAAAATATATTCATAAATAATATAAATGACGTAGTGGAGTAACTTGAAACAATCATGCTCGCTATAAAGTTCAAACTTGTGGCGCCGCGGCGTGGTGGGCCGGGTCGATGTGCTCCCTCTAATAAATGGTTGAGTGCAATGATGGCTTGCTCATCCGTCATACTCGTGGACGGGTGCTCCTTGTGGAGACTGGTCTGTTTGGGTTGCGAACACCGATTAGACTATTTGCTTTAGCAATAGCATATGCTGGTGGTCACTCTATTCTCCCAAGTTTGAATTGAAATGAATCTGTATTATTGTAAACATGTATAATATTAATTTGAAAAGAATACGAGCTGAGTTTCTTGTCAGTTCTTCTCATCTCGGAATCATTCCGAACTGACGGTAGATTTATCTATAGACATATCATAAGTCTGTAATAAACCTACATGAGAAAGATATTTTGAATTTGAAATGTGTATATTTCTCAAAAGGGCTCACAGCAAAGAGTACCAACAATCAAAAGTGACATAAAAACAGATATCAAAAATACAAAGTTTGTAAAAAGAATGGTTTTTAATATGGGTTCCGGGGCGTCTTTACGAGAGTGCTTCAAGGAATCAAATATCCCCACCGTTGCTTCTCAATACATTTATAAAAATATCATATATGCCAAGAAGAATATAGACCATTTCAAAAGAGTTAGTGATTACACTAATGAAAGCTTACGTAACAATAACAAACTGATTTTTATGGCAATTGCGTAAGGTTTTACAACAAAATACCAGACTCTGTTATAAATCTGTCAGAAAAAAGATTTAAATGTCAAATAAAACACTTCCTTTGCAAAAAAGCTTACTATAAAATTGATGAATTCCTAAACGATAATAATGTTTTTATAGAAAAACTTTAAATACATAGCACTGACAATATTATCTGATTACACTAATAATGAGTGCGTAGCGATTTCTATGTTGATTATCTGTAGTATATATATATAGTAGTGTGTTGCTCTTTTTAATAGATGTTTTTTTATATAATAATTACTGTAAAAGAGCAACAGACAAGTTTCTTGCTCATTCTTCTCGTGATGAGATCTGCATTCCGAATGAGTGGTAGAATCAAAATATGATTATTCAAAAGTGCTTGTAATGAGTTTATTTGAATAAAGATTATTTTTATTTCTAATTGTAAAAAATCCAAGTGCGCTCTGAATGGAGTTGAGTGAAACCTGTTTACAGCTAGTAGAGTAGCAGCGTGGAGTCAGCGCTGTTGCATATTTGTGCGCTGTGGACGCTTGCTCGCAGTGCACCATTTGTACGTAATCATACACTACATCACAAGGTTTTGCTAAATAAGTTCCTCTCCAACTATTTTCAAGTAGAGCGGCGGGGTGGTGCGGGGCGGCGGGGGACGGGGCGGTTGCTCCCTGCACCCTGCACCCTGCACCCTGCACCCTGCACCCTGCTCCACCGAGTACATAAATGCCTTATTTTCTAAGAAATTATACGCCACACTGCTAATGAATATGCATTTTTCTGAAATCCTCAAACTTGTGCACATTTCGCTGGCGCTGGCACATAACTTACTGCATGTTCATTAATTTGATTATTAACTAAAGCAGATTATAAAAATACAACTTTCATCATTGAGGAATGATCACGTAAGTCAATTCAATTTATTAACACTATATGTATCTATTCAACATACTACAAGAGTTGAAGTTTTGTAAACTTAATACTTACTACTTATTGGTAGACTAAACAGACAACCAGACAAACATAACAACACAAAGAACGGAATCCATGGATTTCATCTTTTAGAATACCTACCAAAAATTTGTCTTCTGATATATAATATGTGAAAGAAATAATGATTGCAGTGATCACTAATACAAGTAGGTGCCTACTTAAATCTGATTTATTACGCATTACAAACAATCAAATGCGACAATATAAATTTCCGTTTTAAGCGAAACTCAAACCGCGACTTACAGCATAGCATATGCAGAACTTTATGGTTTAACGCATTAACTGTAGACATTGACATTGTGAATAACAGTTCAAACGTACAAAAGCAGACTAACGCAAGCAGATAACAGAAATGGAGTCGTTAAAACTGTTTGCGGTGAAAAACAATTTGGCAGCAAAATACGGAGCAGTGGGTGTGGGTGAGGCGCGCCGCGGTACAAACTGATAGAGCGGCGAGTGACGCGCAGGTGATGAGAATGTGGGGCCGGGGGGTGCTGTGACTAATTTAGTAAACAAAGACTGAGATGCAATCTTAACGCAGTGTGTACACTACCACAGTACGTCACCGTACAGTCGTCAACATTTTCCACCGCTCCACGTCCAGATATCGTCCATACATACCATTTCCCCTTCAGTACACCAAATTAGAGATGTACTAACTCGTAATAAACATGACTCGAGTTAACTCGAGTTGAAATTCAGGTAACTCGAGTTAACTCGAGTTGACTCGAGTTACCTGGAATAAAAAGTTTTTTTTTTCATTATTTCGAAAAATTCTAATGTTTTGGGCGCGGCTAGCCTTGAAAGTTTCACCGAACTATACAGTAGAAATGGCACTTTAAAGCCGCAGAAGGACTTATAGAACGCAAAATCATTTTAATGATAACATAATCGGACGAATATGCGAAAAACAATAATAATCCCAATTCAATATTGAAATTTTTGTGACGAGTGAAAATTGTATGATATGAAATGATTGGAAAATTTCATTTCATTGTCAGTTCGATGACAGAATCATGCTTTCGCTCTTTCACTTGATTCATTCATTTACCAGCTGAATTCTTCCAACTAGAGTTGGCAGAATTCGGTGAGTATTTGGTGCAGAGATGAGTCAACTCGAGTTAACTCGAGTTGATCTCTGCACCAAATACTCACAAGCGATCATCAGTCCATACTCATGCATCGTGTTAATAATAATAATAATAAAAATATACATTTATTTAGCAAAAAAGTCAACATTAGCATACCTACATTAAATTAATTTTGCAGTATGTATACATGAAATAACTTATATATATATATATATACACCACCACTCCAATATAGTAAATCAAATAATTAAAAACCGATACACTACTAACAAATATTTACTTAACAGGCCTCCGCTCAGCATATTGCTGCAGCCGAAGCTACAGCGCTGATTTTCAGAGGAGCTCACATCGATATTGGAGAAAAATCCGACATCTTAAAAAAATTTTAAGAAGGTAGTTTCATTATTACTCGGTATCGTTAAACTAGTTGCGTATAACACCCACTCATATCTTCTCTGTATAAAAAGAGGGTTTTTGTAGGTCGCGGCATTCGGTGTTTGAGCACAGGATGTGCTGGTTGTATTTTAAATGCTAAAGTGAATTGTGTTAGATACATAGTTAAATTAATGCTATATAGTTGTTATTTCATTATAATACATATATTTACCAGTATATGGAGCTGATATTTTTTATAATCGTGTACTCAATATATCAAGTTGGAAAGCAGCCCGGACTTATCGTTTATACATCATAGCATCCAGATTGTGTGGGTCGTACAGACTCATACACCGTGGAATGCAACCCGCCACCCTGCCCGAGTACTGCTGTATACTGTCAACAGAGTCAGAGCCGACCGCCCCGCCCCGCACCCCGCGCCCGTCACCCGCCCTCTTTTAATTGTTGTTCCAGTAAGTGCACTGACTCGCTCCATACACGACAGTTGTAAACACAATGATGTACATGAACAGGTACTTGCCGAAAAAAGCACTTTATATTGGTTTACTTAATCTAAGAAAGGAAGTACACGTATGTTCTTTTATAAAAAGAATATAGTTATTTTGAGTAAGTACTCAAAACTACACTATTGTTTTATGGGTGATAATGGAACAGTGTCCCCGCCTGCATTAACGTTTCACGCTGGCGGGGCATCAGTGGAGGATGATAAAATTAGCATGAAATCAGGTCACTCAGCCCGACAGTTACGGCAATTTCAGCAGGATTTAGATTTATCATAAGGTAAAGGGCCATATTATGAGACACCTTTTGAGTAGGAGTTGAATATTTTACATTGTTTAAAAAAAAATAGAGTTGAAACATTGAATTTTTCTAAGTTAATAGTTTGCCTGATATCTACTGAAGTGATAATAATTATTATCAAGTGAGTTTTAGTTGAAAATGCTAATAAATTGAATAAAATAACAGATAATAACAGTACATACGGCCGTATTTATGAAACAGTCTAAAGCAACACGTACGGGTGTTCCATCGGGAATGTCCCAAATTATGGAACTCAAAATGAACTGAAGTACTCACATTAAAAACATTTTTCAGTTACTAATTTATTTATTCATAGTATCAAAAGTTTTATTATTAATTATTAATACAGTTAGATTTAAAAATTATACGAATAAACAAGCAATAAATAAATATTCACTTACAAAGTAAATATGACAAGAACAGTTTCAAATCTTAGGATTAATAAACAAGATATAAAAACCAAATATACATTAAATTAAACCAAAAATTCAACTATTTCATTTCTTCTTTGATCCTTTGTAGTAATGCGTTCTCTATTAGCTTTTTCCGTTCATCAGCTATCACTTTTTTCTCATTTAATAATTGTTTTCTTTTATGTAGCTTTTCTTCTTTAGTTTTACGATCAGTTTCTTTTTTTGAGTCATATTGCATCCATTGATCAGATATGCCAGCAGAAGGTAGTTTGAGTTTACCTGATGACTCAACTTTAATCCATTTTTTCTTGACTTCAAATTCAACTCAAATATTAATTCATCA
This sequence comes from Achroia grisella, assembly GCF_030625045.1. Lineage (NCBI taxonomy): Eukaryota > Metazoa > Arthropoda > Insecta > Lepidoptera > Pyralidae > Achroia > Achroia grisella. Next base: position 61,975 of record NW_026713018.1, on the reverse strand, counting down.
CCAACATTACGCACAATATTAAATTTATATTAACAAAATATTAGTTAAATTTAGTCAATTTAAATTACTACTTTCATTAATACCAGAATGAGCTTCAGTAACCATATCTAAAGGTTCATTTTATACTATAATTTCATACAGTAATTACCTCAGGAATGGCCGCTTTGTTGAGACTGGGTACTGGTATTTATCAGAGGAGAATATTTATTAGAAGAATGACAATCATTGTTAAGTGTCATGTAATCATTAGTTTTATCATTCGACTTGATTATTAATCAAATTATTTTCTTACTGTTCTGTTCTTTCTCTAAAAATTAAAATTTACCAACGTCACTTCTTTGACAGTTAGTTTATTTATTTCATGAAAACCAACCAATATCAAATTATAAAAATTATACCAAACAATCAAAATTAATAATAACAATATAAAACAAGTCTATAGAATAAAGATATCAAATTCAATAAAAAAAATGTGTCTACCTATAAAAATTATTAATTTAAAAACATCTATAAAAATGTGATATGTAGGTGCTTCGTAAAAATTTTTAATAAAATAAAGTGTTATTAATTTTTTCAGGCAGGTTTTCCACTTAAGTATATGTTTTAATTAACATAAAACAATATTTATCATCCAGCTTATTCATTTTTGAGGTTAGTTTTTTATTTTCATGGAAATTTACAATCTATGTACTTATCTAAATGCAAATTTTTATAAATATAAACTGTTCTAACGTAAATTGCTTTGTTATAATTAATTAACAATTATTAACACGAAATTAACTAAATATTGTCCACTTATTGCTGTTTCATAATTACGGACAACTTAGAAAATCGAATGTGAGGGGGATGTGGAACACTGAATATACTGTTCCATAAATACGGTCTGTTTAGAAATTTTTGCGGCAATTATGAAACACCTAAATAAAAAATAAATACCTTATTAAAGTACTTTAAATTCAATATCAATCAATAGATTATAAGTCAAACTTTTGATTAACATGTTTCAAGTATTTTTGAATCATTGACAAATATTTCAAATTGTTAAAACAAAATGACACCTGTCATTCTCTAACTCTAAAAGACAGTCTTTTTTCATGCAACCTGACACGTGCATTTCACTATTTTTTTTTTCTATACATTTTAAGGTGTTTACCAAAATAAATTAATTTAATCAATAAATAGGTTATTAAAGATCATAAAGATAATATTATAAATACTGAATACGTTAGAAATTATTTGTAATTCAGATTTTTATCACTTGTTTCATAAACTAGTACAATGTTCCATAATATGGCCCTTTACCTTAATGATTTGCAGGGGGAACTGCGTGGAGGTCAACCTGACATTGTACATAGCTAAAAATAGAAATAGAAATAATCTTTATTCAAATAAACTCATTACAAGCACTTTTGAATAGTATATGTTTTGATTCTACCACTCATTCGGAACGCAGATTCATCACAAGAATAATGAGCAAGAAACTTGTGTGTTGCTCTATTGAATAGATGTTTTTTTATATAAATAATTACACAATAACAAGTAAGAGGCAGGAGGAATGGACGAGACTAAGATACTTTATATGAACTCATCTTCCATAAAAATATGATTAAGTATAAAACAATAACGTAGCGCTACATAACATACTTACGTTATGGAAGTATCGGAACAGAGATTAGTATGTAACAGGTTGTAGAGTAACAGAGCGATACGCTTCAATAAAATGGTCGTCACTACACCATGTGCGCTGTAGGCTGTAGCATGGTGCAGGTGACAGTTTCATTAACGTTTCGTTTCACTCTAAAAAGTTGCCGCGATTTACAAATTATTTATTTATTTAAACATGAGTGTACAGTTTGATGTAGTCCTGACTCCCAAACCAGCGTGAGCTGTATATCAGGAGTTAGTTCTTCCCAAAACAAGGATTATAGGTTTAATTTACATGTAGTATGTCTGCATACTTAATTAATATTCTATACAATTTAGCCAGTGTGTGTGTGTGTGTGTGTGTGTGTGTGTATTATGACTTAGTATTTCAGTTGTACCATCATCACCTGCTTCTTCCTTATCCCATTTATTTGTGGTCGTCGTAATATGTTTTCTCTTCCATTCATCTCTGTTCGCAGTCATCTCGTTATTTACTTCATCTTTCACACAGTCCATCCATCTTTTTTTCGGCGTTCCTCTGCCCTTATTATTATGCACATTCATATGTAACACCTTCCTTAGGATATGATCTTCATTCCTACGCATTACATGCCCATACCACGACAGACGATTACTCTTCAACCTCTCCGACACCGGCGCCACTTTCATACTTCCTCTGATGTATTCATTCTTTATCTTATCAGTTGTACCACATTCGTAATATATTAAATCATTAATAACTGTATTATTAACTTGAATTTAAATGTAAAATTATAACTGTCACCCGCACCATGGTAGAGCGCACATGGTGTACACGTCTAAATAACAATGAGCCGGCCCCGAGCGGGGGGCTTCTACCAAACAATCACGCCCCGACGCATTATCACTTTGACAATAGTATCAGTGTAGACTCAGAGTGGTGTAGTTTCAGTTGTGTAACAGCTTTCAGCCGCGACTCATGACTATTTGTTAGCGTCAATTGTATAATACAACCGTTGGTGTGTTTGTTATTTGAACTGTTTACCTGTTACGCTATTTGTTGAGGGTAATATAAATGTGCTGACTGGCTAACGGGCGTGTCATTGGTGAATACAGGGGGTTCTCAAAATGTGGATTATTATTTATATTAGTAACCGGGTCTTAACACGAATAATTTTTATGGCAATTAATGGTATTTACCTCTCTCGACGTTTCGACTAGGTTGCACTATTTGCCATAAAATTATTCGTGTTAAGACCCGGTTAATAATTTAAATAGTGTATTATTATGTCGATCAAGATGGTATATAGTAGAAAACAAAATCACCGACGCTGTCTATTCGCTTATATCTTTTAAATTACGCAACGGATTTTAATGCATCTTCAGCAATAGATAGAGTTATTCAAGAGGAAGGTTTATATGTATACATGCCTGTTATACGAGTAGTATAGAACAAGCCGGGAAATTCAAATAATTGTAATACCTCCATGCGAAGCCGGGACGGGTCGCTAGTATACAATAAGTAGATATTGTGTCAACAAACTGATCTAACGGATATATTCATGGTAAAATGAAATAACCTTAACATACGAAATAAATAAATAAGCGTCAAGATACAGCTTATAAATATTAATAAACGATTGGTTTGAGAGTTTCAATTCTTCTAAAATATGTATGCCAGCATGTGCAAATGATGTATGCTCTTCTACACAATACAAACTAAAAACAACTACTAATATTCTTTATAGAAATGCTAATAATGCTCTTCTACTACTAATGTATACCATATCATTTTTTTTAATACCAGCGACTGTATAATCTCAGCATATTTTTTTTTGTGTATGATAATGGAATGGTGCACCCGCCTGCGCTAACGGTTTACGCTGGCGGGGCACCAGTGAGGATGATAAGATGAACATGAGGTCAGGTCAGTTAGCACATCGTGACAAATTCACCAGGAATTTATCATGATAGTTTTTAGAAGAAACAGCGTGGAGGTCAACCTGAATTGGTACATTGCTAGCAATTCAAAAATCATTTATTCATGTAGGACATTTTAACCGGTTATGAAAGTCAAATTTTTACATTATAATTTTATTTTTTCCTTACCGTCCAGTTCGGTATAGATCGGCAGTCGAGAAACTCAATTGAATTACTTTTTTTTGTAAAACTCAGTTCATTTATATAGGTGTCTATGTCTAACATTAAATGAAAATCCCGTGCATGAACAACTATTGCCATGCAAGCTCGTCATTCAAGTAATCGTTTAGTTATTTAACAGATGTTTTGAATTTATTTAAGGGTAACTCCAATATATCCTTTGGTATCTTATTGTAAATTTTTATACCTATTCCTATAAATCTATACCTATTGACTTTTTCTAAACGTTACTCGGGGACAGTAAGTTTGTCTTTAAATCTAGTATTAATATTATGAATATTGCTGTTGTAAAAAATATTATAAATGTTTGTTGTTATATACAAAGTGTATGTACTTTGTTATATATAGCAGGTAATATGTAATAATAATATAATGTGTGGGTCTGTATGAGCCGTACTTTATCCCCGGCACGCAATTCGATTTCGGCGAGGATCACTGGCTGATTGAAGCACATAATGTTTACATCCATCATCGTAACCTTCGAGCCACCTTCGCACCTAGTCTCCGCCTCTAATGAATACTATTATATGTTAAGTGTACTTATATAATATGTTATTTTATTTTACATATTGTTATTCCGCTGTAAGAATAGGAATCGAGTTTCATCTGAGGTTTAATCGGCTGAATTTTTTTGTTAAATGATTGACAAAACTTGTATTGTTAGCTCAATACATATATATATATATATTGAGCTAACAATTTATATATATATATTTATAATATTATATTGTTTTTATATGACATAAGTCATATTATTATACAATATTTTACGACTATACCGCGGCGTTTTCTTTGCTCGTCGTCTTGGTCTCCATCCTTCACACTACCATATACACCATATTATATATTATTTTATTACTAGTTGTGCCCGTGGTCTTACTCGCGTACTTTGTTGTGTGTGTGTTATTCTGATGTATAAACTACATTATTGTAAAGTTTCATTAAAATCTGTTCAGTAGTTTGGCTTGAAAGAGTAACAAACATCCATCCATACTCATCAAACTTTCTCGTATATATTATATTATTAGTAGGATTACCTGTATATATAGTTAGTCTTTAAGATACATATATATATAATATACGAAACTTTGTTCTAAGGGGTAACTTAAGTTACTTATTTAACCTTCAAAATAATATAAATTTTATATAATTTAATATAAAAAAAAAATCTACGTGGACGAAGTCGCAGTTAATAGCTTGTATAAAATTACTTATTTATATCATATTAGTGTACGATATACAAGTACGTAGTTAGTTTAAAAACATGTTAAAGTACATATTCGTGTGAGTCGTTTAGTATTGAAGCTGTATTTATATATAAATGATAAACAATCATGTTTGTCGTCAGTGTAATAGAGTCGTATTGTTAGGATGAATTAAATATAATAACCTGGCGGTGTACTCAAAGGTGTTCTGCGTATTATTGAGGTGCACGGCTCACTGCCTCCGCGCCGCGCCGTACTATGAAATAATTCAGTTTGCTAATATTGTTTGCCGACGCCGCAGCTGAAAACGAAATATTTCAGGCCATTTTCTTACGAAAACATGTTGAGCGCGCGTCCCCATTATCAGAGGACGGGCCCGTGACGTCGACGTCGCGTCTGGGCTTGCCACTCGTACTTATAAAATCATCATCATCATCTCAGCCTGGAAGACGTCCACTGCTGGACATAGGCCTCCCCCAAAGATCTCCACGACGATCGGTCCTGCGCTGCTCGCATCCAATGCCTTCCAGCGATCTTGACCAGATCGTCGTTCCACCTAGCTGGAGGCCTTCCCACGCTGTGTCTTCCGGTCCGCGGTCGCCACTCGAGGACTTTACTGCCCCAACGGCCATCTGTCCTACGAGCTATGTGCCCTGCCCATTGCCACTTCAGTTTCGCAATTCTTCGGGCTATGTCGGTCACTCTGGTTCTTCTGTGGATCTCATTTCTAATTCGATCACGCAGAGAAACTCCGAACATAGCCCTCTGAGTGACTCTGAGCTTGTTTGTGAGGCCCGTATTTAGCGACCACGTCATCACTGGCAACACACATTGGTCGTAAACCTTCGTCTTGAGACACTGCGGAAATTAAGTTATAATAAAGTATTGTACATATTTCAGGTAGTCGTACTCTATACTTTATGTGAATAAAGTACACGAAAATACGTTATTTCGCGTGATTTGATTTCTTTGGGATTTTGTAAAGTTTAGTCGTATGTATCTTTTCATTAAGTGAAATTCATCGATTGGTGCTGACTGATTTTATTAATTATTTATTTTAATTTAAATATTGACTGTAAAGTTGATGTGCAATTATTTAATAGAGATACTAATTTGATACAATATCTTCTAACTTCTTTATTATTATATTTAAAATATATTTTTAAATATAATAATAAAGAAAGATAAATTATACTTTATTTTGATACTATGTACTTTTTTTCTTACCTATAATAACTAATTTATCTGCAAAAAAAAAAGATGGCAACCCTATTCGCGTGACGCCCCTGCCGGCCACGTGTCAACGCGCAGGGAACTAATCGCTGAATGATATTATCACCGTGTGATGACAGAAGCAGAGTGCAGTCGAACGTGTCATGTTGACAGATGATACAGGACACAGGTTATAAATTTACACACCTTATATAAATACCAGCTGACCCGGCAAACGATGTTTTGCCATATAAATTAAAATCGCTATAAAAAAATAAAGGTTTTGTGATAGAAGTGTTTTTTATGGTGAGTCACCCTATACATCATACAGAGGTATAAAAATTAGTCATAAACCTATTCTCAGACCTACTGAATATACATATAAAATTTCATGAAAATTGGTCAAGCCGTTTCGCGGAATATAAATGCGAAACCTGTGACACGAGAATTTTATATATTAGATATATATACTAGCTGTGCCTGCGGCTTCATCCGAATGGAATAGTGCAAATAAAGATATAATATTTAAATATTTGACCCAAACAAGCAAAAAAAAATTACATCGTTCTTCAGAAATGATGAATTCCTATACAAACTTTCATCACCTATTTTATTTTTATTAAGGGTAATATTTACGTTCTTTGAATGTCACATTTATTTATATTTAATCAGTAACCTCAAACATAAGTATCAAGCTTCTAGCTTTAAAATAACGGTACTTCCATACAATCTTTCATCTCCCCTTTCCAATACTTTACAACCATTATTAGTATTAAAAAGTAGGCTATGTCCATCCTCAGGGTCTAGACTATCTGTGTACCAAATTTCATTTAAATGGGTTCAGTAGTTTTGGCGTGAAAGCGCTACAAACAGATAGACAGAGTTACTTTCGCATTTGAAATATTAGTAAGTATATCTACTACGTACATGTGGGACATACTCGTATCTTCATTGCGATCGCGTTGTGACACGCCGCGCCGCGCCGTAAACGTATATTTGCATGTTCATTTTATTCAGGTAGTTATTGTACTCCATACGTAACTAAGCGAATAAAAAAGGGATTCGTAACGTACCGACCGGGAACACAATGTGTCACCGCTCGGTTTTATGTATTGCATCCATATCACGAGGATATAACACAATTACAACGCTGTGAACAGGACAATTATAAATGAAATCGTATGCCATGCCGTATGGCCAGCGTGTTGTAACTGGCTAATACAAATGTATTTTATATTTTAAAATGGTATTTAAATTTAAATAAATTTTGATTGTACATCTAAATATAACTCAAAGGTAACTGACTGACATAGTGATCTATCAACGCATAGGCCAGATGTTATGACGTAGGCATCTGCTAAGAAAGGATTTTGATTAATTCTACCCCCAAGGAGATAAAATAAGGGATGAAATTTATATGAAACTTTGTCAATTTTAAACCGATCAGGCTGAGACTTTGCGTGCATAAACCTACTATAACGTAGGGGAAGGGGATTGTTAGTAATGGGAACTAATAACCCCCAATGCTAACAATGTACCATGTTAGGTCGACCTCCACGCGGTTCCTCCTGGAAACCATCGTTATAAATTCCTAGTGAATTTGTCACTATGGGCTAATTGACCTGACATCATATTCATCTTATCATCCTCCACTGGTGCCCCGCCAGCGTAAACCGTTAGCGCAGACGGGTGCACCATTTCATTATCATCCACAAAAAAACCTACTATAACGTAGGGAGCCGCAGGTAAAAGCTAGTTCTTTTATAAATACTTTCATTCTGTTCTGTTAATTCAAGATAGATCCCGCGTTTCGGGCAGTATAACCGTGAGGCTGGAATGGCCATGTGTTGGTTGGAGGGTTGTTCTGTTATGTCAATACAATACTAACCGAATATATATTTTCTCCGTAAACCAAATGTTGTTCCTTTTACCTATACAAAAATAAAACCAGAACACAGCGGGACAATACTAAATTGTTAATAATAATAATAACCCTGGACAGTTAACTGGACGCCACCTGGTCCCACGGTAAGCAGAGCTTGTGTTATGAGTACTAGACAACTGATATAAATACTTAGATATATTTTTTACAAATACATACATATTATACATAGAAAACACCCAGACCGAGACAAACCATTATACACATGAATGCAAATTTATACCTTGCGAAGAATCGAACCCGCAAATAGTTAGTAGTTATAGGAAAAAGTGGAATCGAAATGAAGAATTAATGTAAAAAATATGATTCAGTAAATATACGATATCCAATAGTAATTAGTTTCAATACCTCAGTACATAATAATGAATCGAAACATAGAGAAAATTAAACTATTAAAATATATAATACACTGCAATACAATTATACTATACTAGCGACCCATCCCGGCTTCGCATTACATATCTTTGAATTTTTCAGATTGTTTTATACTATATTCCACATATAAACCTTCCTCTTAAATCACTCTACCCATTGCTGAAAACTTTTTTTCGGACTACACAGTTAGATTGGTTATTTCAATAGTCCAAACAGACACTCCAATATTATTTATATGTATAGACTTAGTGATTTGCGCGGTCGTAGCGAGCGTAGTCGCTCGTAGACGCTCGTAGACAACCCGTAGGGCGTCGTAGCGCTGAGCTACGCCACGCTACGAGTATTCGCTGATCGCTTGCAGGTGATTGCACTGTAGAGCTATTCTGTAAGCATCACTTACGAATTCGAAAGCGGAATCCGCGGTGAGATTGTACGTTGGTATTCTGTAAAACTCGATAGCGACTGGAGCGCCACACACACACTCGATAGCGGGATGGAGGTAAAACAGGTACTAGTATTTTTTTTATAAATAGGCAAACTCTATGGCTCAGTAGAAACTTTATATCTGCAAATGTATACGAGTCCGTTGAGTGAAGTGAGTCGATAAAACTCTTACTGAATACCAATTCTGCACTTGTAGTGCAGGCTGCACACTAGTGTTACTATTCGTGTGATATATAGTTCGATCTGGATGTTTTTTATGTTATTGTACATAAAAAACATCCAGATCGAAACAAACAATTGTATGTATTCAAAAAAAAATTAATCTATGTATTTGTATCAGTTGTCGAGTACCCATAACACAAGCTTTAGCTAGCTTAGTTTGGATATAGATCGTTGTATATTGTTTGCTTTACTATTAATAATGGACGGTTCCTCACGTCTTTAATAATTAGTAATCATTTAAACCAAAATGATCGGATGCCTCAATGAAGGAGTTACGTTTTTCTTACATTTGTTTTTAATTTCTAATTCTTTCAATTTTGTAAGTTTTGACTACATACTTATTTCTGTTACAAATATATCTTTATGTTACACACTTCAATAAAACTAATTAAAAAAAAATACATATTTATTTGTTGTTATCAGAATTATGTACAAAAAAGACTTAAACTATACAGACTGACTGACTGACTGTTACTTACTAATAATATCTCGCCTTGAATTGTATACTTAATAAAAAAATGTAATGACACACCGATACCAGGTTTTATAGATTTATTATGGATATATATATTAAAAAAATGGACTCAATAAATACAAACTGTCGTACACACATAAGACTGCTGAATTTATATGAAAAAAAGGTAAGAAAGTTCCAGACAACCGCACGTAGTGCTCGGCGCAGGATGCGAACCAAGTCCGATCGCCCATTAGTTTTACGCCGAGTTTTCCCAGACCGCATGCCCACCGGTGGGTCACGCCGCAGCGAAAGTAAATTTACACGTTGCGAGCGGGCGACCAGCCCAGGGCACTTTAATTGAAACAATTCTTGTTAAATATTGTCTACCTCAAATTATTGTACACTAAAAACATACGGAAAAATAAAATACGTAATTAACAATAAAAAATGCAGGTCCCTAGGTGAGAAATAGATTCTTCAATGCTGTCTTCAACGTGTTATACCGGTCAGGACAACGGGAATTACAATTTTCTATATATTCGTTAAAATTTGATATGTCCTACCTACATACATACATACATACATCGTAACTCTTTGTTAACTACTCTCTCATTCCGCAAGTATTACAATTAAATATATTTACATACTAATTTTATACATTCATGGACATTATTATATAATATCTAAAAGTTAACTGTTCGTTGCATTTAGAATTTAATTATTGTAAATTTACAATTATATGTATTTACTAATATTTACAACAAGCGCATATTTTGTAGAGTTCAACGAAATTATTATTCAACGTTATTGTTGATTCGAGAAATAACACTTCATTCAGTGAGTATAGGACGACACAGTAGAGTCACATTTAGTCATTTGAATATATTATTGTATATTAAACTTGACAATTATTGTTTTCACCAAACCAAAAGCAATTTAAAACATTGCACACAATGCACAAAATTAGAACACACTCATCACTAACTGAGCGAATGAAGGAGCACGATCCAGAGGAAGGCTGACAGTTCAAAGTGGCGAACGTCGAGCGCTTTACTGGAGAGCGCGCTGGCGTGGCACTCGGACTCGTCGGCGTCCAGCGCCAGCAGCGGCTGAGCGACGGCGGCGGCGGAGGGGCGGGCGGCGGCGGCGGCGGCAGCGGAGGGGGGGGCGCGGCACGTGCTGCGCCGCGCCGCCTCCCGCGCGCCCCGCGACCCCCCGCCCACCTCCACCGTCCACCGCCGCAGCCACGCGCCCACCCACGACACCGAGCACCCGCACCGCAGCGGATTCCCCGACACCACCAGCCCACCTGTTGCATACACGATTACACGCTATAGTCCTACAAATCAATTTAACCAGATTATGATTAGATGGCAATAGCGACTGGTTGTTATTGTTCCTTACCTGGCAACAGTCGGGTCGCGAGACGATTCCATCCAGTGAGATTTGGGTAAAGCGTCGCCGGACTAAAAATGCTGAGTCGGTTATTACTGATGTCTAGTGCTAGATGAGGCACGCGCACCAGGGGACGCACCAGTCCCGCTGGCAGCGCGTCGATGCTGGACTCCGTCAGGCGCAGCGCGAGCGCACGCTGCTGTCCCAGCGAGACGAAAGCGTCCCCGGACACTCGCTTTAGTGCCATACCTCTCACTTCGATAGCTCGTAATTTCATTGCTCGCACATCATGAAATTGCTTGTCCAAAATTTTATCCCGCATATGCACTGAAAGTGACTCTACTGCAACAGTGGATGCCATTATATCGGCCAAGGTAACGTCCCCTCGCTCGGTGCTCGTAGGTGACTCGAGTGCTACCGTACGCAGTGAGCACAGTGACAGAAAAGCACGAGGTTCGATAGTCTCGAGATGTCTCAAGTGGTCCATACGTAGGTGTAACAGACGATCGAGTCCGTCGAATGAGCCCCGTGTTATACGAACTATTGGATTATGAGATACATCGAGAGAAGTGAGCTGTCTGAGTGTCGACCACATGGCCGGCTGCAGTGAAGTGAGTCTATTGCGGGCTAGGTTCAATATCCGTAGGTTAGCTAGTCGACGTACGTCGTTTTCACGAAAAGAAAATATATGATTATCACTCAGGTCGAGTTCTGTCAGATTAGCGAGAGGCAGATGTGGAACAGACTTTAATCCGGTAGCGGCGAGACCGAGTCGACGCAAACGCGGCAAATTATGAAACAATTCCTTAAAATTAGTTTTAATCGCGTTAAATGAGAGCTCTAATAGCATCAGACGTGAAAGGCCAGCGAAAGTATTATCCGAGAGTACAGTAAGAGCATTGTTTGCCAGATTCAATTCGTGGAGGAAAGAAATGGCGTGAAACATGGCGACGTCTAGGTATTCTAAATGGTTATGCGCCAGTTCTAAACGCCGCAGAGTAAACCCAACATGTGTGAGCGCACTACTCGGGAATATACTTATCTGATTTTTGCTAAGATTAAGATGTTCCAGCACAGTATTTTTAAAGGAATCTCTGGGTAGCGACCTGAGTTCATTGGCATCAAGGCGTAGGTGCCGTAGTTGCTGCATATTTTGAAATTGTTCCGCCGAGAGTTGTGTCAATTTGTTATAGGACAAGTCGAGCACTTGCAGCGAAACCATTTCGGCAAATGCTTTTTTTTTCACTACAGCTATTTTGTTGTTATTCAAACGCAATACATCCAGTTTCGGTAAAGAGCCGAAACTGAAGTTATCTATATTCGTCAATACATTATATGACAGTACAAGTTGTCTCAGACTCGATCCTAGATAATTGTAAAAATTTTCAGATATACTTTCAATAAAGTTGTGTGATAAATCTAATACAGTAATGTGCACCATGTGGCCACCGCTCAAGTATGATATTCTATTATAACTCACGTTTACTGAGAAGTTAATATCCTCCTTGGATACATTCTCAAAGTATTCGGTGGAAAACTCAGTTAATTTATTCTGTTGCAAGTCTAGCACTTCTAATTTCGGCAAATTGCAAAACGTTCTCTCGGAGACGTACTCGACGACATTTCCAGCTAAAGTTAAATAAACTAAGTTTGGCAGATTTGCAAAACTACGCTCGCTAATGTTGTGCATGCGATTGTAAGACAAGTCTACGCTTCGCAACTCTATTAGACCTGCTAGAAATTCTGAGTTAATTTTACTTACATAATTATACGATAACCTTAACTCCTTCAATATGAAAGAACTATTCGTTTCGATTGCTTCTGTGGGAAATTCTATAATCTTATTAAAATCTAGATCGAGATATTCCAAAGAAGAGAACATTTCTATTTCCCTTGATGATAAGAAGTGAATATTATTGTTATTTAGACTAAGCCAACTCAATTTGTCTATAGGTGTAGTGATGGGGAACTCTCCGCTGAATAGAGTCGATGATAGTTCGAGCACTTCTAGCGTTGTAAGGTTCACAAAAACATCCGCGTCCACGTTGTAAAGGTCGTTGAAACTAAGCACGAGTTCGCGAAGCGGCAAAGTTGCCGGGAATGCACCGGCTTCGAGTTGGGACAATCGGTTGCCCTTCAAGCTAAGCGTCACCAACGCATCTGACCAAGGTCCGAACATATCGCCCGATATTACGGATATTTGGTTGTAGCCGAGGTCCAGATATGCGAGTGTGGCATCCGCCAAATCACTCAAAGCTACCGGGAAGGACGTTAGATAGTTGCTCGTTAATGATAGTGAATGGAGATTAGGCGGTAGACCTGTCATGTCCTCTAAACGATTATATGCCAACGACAAATGCCGCATACGGGTCATTTCCCGTAAATTTGCAGGAAGCGATGTCAGATCATTATGATCCAAGTCCAGTTGCTCCAGATTATGCTTTAACAATGCTATAGTCGATTCCGATACGTATTTAAGTCTATTATAAGACACGGACAGTTTTTCGAGGCGACCACTATCGAGCACGAACGAAGGTATCACCGTGAACTGGTTCAAGTCTAACATCAGTTGCTTTATTTGAATTCTATTTTGAAAATCTAACTGAAACGTGTCATCGAGTTCGTTGTGGCTCAAGTCTAGGGAATCAATTTTGGAGTAGTGTGCGTGACAGGTGCGGTTGAAAGCGGCTCGTAATACGTTGTTACGGAGGTGTAGGTGTTGGAGGCGCGGCAGGCGCTCGAGACTGGCGCACGGCACGTGGGGCAGCAAGTTGTCGGACAAGCGCAGCACGGCGAGAGCGGGCGGCAGCGAGCCGGCCGCCAGCGTCCGCAGGCGGTTCCCGTCCAGGTGGAGCTGCGCCAGCCGACGGAGCTGCGACAACGCGCCGTCGCGTAGCACCACCAGGTGGTTGTTACTGAGAGATAAGCTGCTCAAACACTCTGACAGGAATCCCCAGTCCATCGTCGGGTCTATATCGCTTATGTAGTTGCTGAAATATTGCAGACAACATTAATAAAAACAACATTTTGTATATATTAAATGGCAATGTGCCGTGACATACTTTTGTAAATTAAGCCAATTCAGCACCCGCAGTTCTTGTAAAGCTTCTATTGGTATTTCAGTAAATTCATTGTGTCCTAAATCTAGAGATGCCAGAGTGGCAATCATTGACCTGCGAATGAAAAGATAATGTTTATATATTATGTAGAGTCAGAGATGTGGTGAATGTCATGTTGTTTGGGTGTACGTACGAGAAGGCGCCGGTGTCGAGGTGGTGGAGGCGCGATGCGACCAACACCAGCGTGCGCAGACGGCGGGAGTCGAGCGCCGCCTCCCCGAGCGAGCCCAGCCGCGCCTGCGACACCGACACGTGCCACGTCTCCGCCTCTACACCCAACATATCACCAACAACATACGTGTACTACGCCACTTACGTAAAAAAGTTAATTATGATGATTCTGAAAACATACTCACAGTAATCTTATAAAACACACCAACCATATTCATGCACCACCCACACACAGACACCGTACACTCACACGTACTCACTCACCTTACTCACTCACTCATTCACACTTAGACTTAATTTTTACAATATAATTCGTATTCTGGCTCGTACAGGACAGATCCGGCCTAGTGTAGGAATCAATGCTATTGTGTACATATGAAACAATTTTGATAAATTATTATTATTATTAAGTCCTGTTCGGACATCGTCGTCTCGCCGGACTGGAGTCCGCGAGGGTGGTGGTGCGGGGCGTGCTCGTGGGGGTGCGCATAGCACCGCACCGCACCGCCCGGACTCACTTCTGATCTCACCACCGAATACGACACGCGCGCTCAATATTCCATTTAATTTAAAAGTCCTTAGTGTAGGACCCTACAGTCCAGTCCATATAACAACAATATTCCCTATATTGTTGTTAAGGCGCAATCAATCACGGGGTCTCGTGATTAACCCATCCCACATACTATGAGTACATTACATTAAAAATATAGTTTATATCAATGACACTAAGCATATATGTTATTAATTTGTCTTATGTATCGTATGTAAATATAACACGAAATGTAATAAAAATTGTCGTCCTTTCTGTGTGATCGAGTGTTAATAGAAACATTCCTTTCTCTCAATAAAAAGTAGATGATGATGACAAACTCCAGTACTGACGTGACGCATCACATCTGAGCCCCGCAATCCGTTGTCTAGTACTCACAACACACGGTCTGTTTGTACTATCCTTTTGTTGTTGTGAAAATAAAACAAATATTTTGTACTAATGTAAAGGATCTTGTATTTTCCCTCCAATGATTCAGCTCAGAATGACAAATTTAAAATTACAGTGTTCTGTGTTCTTTTTTAAAGTTATATACTACAATGCAGCAAAATGAGGCTGCATACATTTATAAGTAACAACACCTAACGTCTTAGACACGGCCTGTTTATCTTAGGAACAGACTTGACTAGTATGTCAATTATTGTAGATTATTATTATTGTTATACAGCTATGGTTGAAATGCAATACAACTATAGCAAACTAACTAGTATTCCTCTATATATTCACTGTATATATCAAACTAGTCTATAGTAACGTCCAACAAGTAAGAATTTGAATAAGTTAACTAGTTTTAATATTCATAGATTTATTTTCCAATAGAATACCTTCAGTTAAAAACATGATGATGCTTCATTCATGCTTATAGAAATAGAAATAATCTTTATTCAAATAAACTTAATATAAACACTTTTAAATAGTCACATTTATTTATTTATTCTACCGCTCATTCGGAATGCAGACACAAGAAGAATGAGCATGAAAATTGTGTTGTTGCTCTTTTAAATAAATATTATTTTAATTATATTTACATTAACAAGGATTAGGCATGCGACAATCAACATAGAAACCGCTACCCACTTAATCTCTGTTCAATCAGATAACATTGTCAGCGCTATGAATTTTATGTTAGATATTTTCTACAAAAACATTATTTATATAAATAAATATGTGTACCTGTGTCGGGGAACCTGTGGAACGGTACGTGGTGGCAGTCGAGGTGGTCGCCGCGGCACACGCAGAGCGCGTTGGAGGCGCAGGGCCGCGCGGGCGCCGCCGCCGGCTCCGGGAGCCCCGCCGCCAGCAGCAGCGCCGCCGCCACGTTCAGCACGCGGCCCCCGCACCACCGCCGCATCACGCGCCGCCACTAGCGACCAACACTCATTGGAATTCATGCCCACACGCTGGTACCTGAGTGGTCTCGGACAGTGCGGTTTCAGTGGAGATTCCTCCCACGTTTCATAAAGGTCGGCAACGCGCACGTAACACGTAGCGTTTTTTTTTATGTAATGATTTGTATTGTGTTATTTCTATTTCATATAAATAAAATTGGAGTGTCTGTTTGTAATATTGAAATAACCGTTTTCTACTACATGCATGTGAATATAAATACGGTGCATACCCCAAAATAACTTTTTTTACAATTTTTGTCTGTTCCTGTCTGTTTGTTCCGGCTAATCTCTGAAATGGCTGGACCGATTTTGACGGGATTTTTTTTGGCAGGTGCTGATGTACATAATAAGGAGTAAGTTAGGCTACTTTTATTTTAGAAAAATAAAGTTAAATTCCACGTGGTCGAAATCGCGGGTACAGCTAGTATGTTATAATAATTTATATGGTGCTGTGCTGTGCTGTGCTGTGCTGTGAGCATCGTCATTGTTGTGTTGTGATGTGTGATTGTAATAAATATTATTCTATTCTATTCTATTCTAACCAAGTCAAGGTCATTATTCCACGCGAACGAAGTCGCGGGCACACCTAGTGTGTAATAAAACTATTTATAACGGAATAAATGCTTTAATGGTAAGATGGTAGACAGTGAAGTGACATATTATATAGAATTTGTTTTATATGTTTTTGATTAAAGAATACACAAAATAAACTTTGGATATATTATCAAAAGAGTTTCACAACAGAAATAAGCAGAAAATATATGGCCCTCCTCTAGAGCTGCCTGAGCTACGCTCGTAGCGCTGTAGTACGGCAGCACACGGTACATGGACCACACGGCACAGCCGCCAGAAATTACAATCTTCATTTGTCATATCGCAGAATACCGCGCTTTACTCACGCTGTACCCCAAGTCGTCCCAACTTCGCACGGATGCATTACAAATCTTTGAACTTCTCGGCTTGTTCTATACTATAACACGCATGTATTACATAAACCTTTCTCTTGAATCACTCTATCTTTTGCTGGAAACAACATTAAAATCCGTTGCGTAATTCAATACCGCGAATTAGCGAACAGAGTCGGCGACTTTGTTTATACTATGAGTAAAAATGAATTAATATAGAGAGGTGCTTCTAGAGACGTCTATTATAGCAGAGCACAGTGACAGAAGTAATAATAAAACAATTGTATAACAAAAACTATCATATTTTAAATATGGATAAACGAATATAAAAACTGCCGGTGACTCTCATTGTAGGTCCAACACTATGTGAAGAAAAAAAGTTAATTCATTAATATCAAAACCGCCTACAAACTTATTACAATTATGGACTGTTCAGTTTCTCTAAATCCAGAAAATATCACCAAGATATGTATATATTGTACTTTTGTGACTCTTGAGATATTTGCTATATTTAAAAGAAACATAAAACACTTCAATAGTTAAAATAAATTTTAATGCGATTTTGATGACGAGCGTGCATTCCAATAGTTGTTCATGCACAGGATTTTCATTTAATGTTAGACATAGACACCTATATAAATATACATTGAAAATAAACTGGCTTTAAAAAAATAAGTAATTTAATTGAGTTTCTTGCCAGTTCTTCTCAATTGGATCTATATACTGAACTGGACGGTAGGGAAAAAATTAAAATTATAATGTAAAAATTTGACGTTCATAAGCGGCTAAAATGTCCTACATGAATAAATGATTTTTGAATTTGATGTGTATGAATCTGAGGAAATTATTAAGCTAAGACTCGTAGATATATTGTGAAGTTCTGAAGTTCCACCTCGTGTCACTATACAGACCGCTGCACACTGTCGTTTCCATGTTTCCAGCTACTGCTTTCTCAGTACAAAATAAGTAGTTATATGCGCTCTAAATATATTTATTGTACTTAACGTTATCGTAAAAGTTTACGTTCTAGGCAGCTGACTAAGATTCCCGAGTAATCACTCGCATGCCGTCCCAATTGTATTGGTAACAGTGGCGGTGGTAGCCGCATGCCGTCCGCAGCCACCGTCACCCCGTCACCGAGTTACTGTCCCATTATTTTTCTGTATAATTCTCAAATCTTCGGCGAGGGTCGGTGTTACGAGAAGTGGATTTAGTGTAAGGGTCGGCAGTTAGGCAGGACTCGGCGCCCATATATAATACGCACATTATGCTGCCACTGCGTGTGTGTGCGTCCGTTGCCAGACCTCTGTGCGTTAGTGCACCTGTGTGCGTGTGCGCGTGTGTGCGCAGGTAACAAACGCGTGTAATGAATTATTCATAATGTCCGGGATATACGCGAACTATCGCCTACATTCGCATAATGTTGGTGTCCCACTACACAGCTGCACATAACACAATTATAAATGTTTATACATACATTTATTGTATGGAAATGTTTATGTATTTTTATCAAAATATTTTCGTAACATGCGTGTTCGTTCAAGTAATTTAGTTATAAAATCCAGGCCTGCTGGCTGTAAGGTGCACTAAAACTTATACGCTCCATGTTCGTATCATAAATATATATGGTGCCGTAAACAGTCGAAAGTGAATTAATGGCGGGGCTCAGTACTCTGTACGTTGTGACAATGTAACGTGCACTCGATTGTAATCTTATCTTAATATAATATTATAAACGCGAAAGTTTGTGAGTGTGGAATATGGATGGACCGATGTTTGTTACTCTTTCAAGCCAAAAATTCTTAACGGAATTTGATGAAACTTTACAGTAATTATAGTTCATACATCAGAATAACACACCTTATCATTACATAGTATAAAACAAAGTCGCTGTCGCTGTCTGTCCGTCCCTATGTATGCTAAAATCTTTAAAACTACGCAACGGATTGGAAGCGGTTCTTTTTAGTAGATAGAGTGATTCAAGAGGAAGGTTTATATATATAACACATGTACACCCGTGCGAAGCCGGGGTGACTAGTTATTAATATTATAAATACGAAAGTTTATAAGGTATGTATGTATGTTACTCTTTCACACAAAAACTACTAAACGGATGTTGATGAAACTTTACAGTAATATAGTTTATACATCAGAATAACACATAGGCTATGTTTTATATTGAAATTTACAGCACAGTACAGCTATAATTTAAAAAGATATTATATAAATTGGGTGTAATCTATCTATCTAAATATATTATATATAACTCAAAGGTGACTGACGTAGTGATCTATCAACGCACAGCACAAACCACTGGACGGATCGGGCTGAAATTTGGTACTCAGGTAGATGTTATGATGTAGGCACCCGCTTAGAAAGGATTTTGATTAATTCTACCCCCAAGGGGATAAAATAGGGGATGAAAGTTTGTCAATTTTAAACCGATCGGGCTGAGACTTTGCATGCATAAAGCTACTTTGACGTAGGCATCCGCTAAGAAAGGATTTTGATAAATTCCACCCCTATGGGGATAAATTAACGGGAGCGAAGCCACGGGCAAAAGCTAGTATAATGATAAATGTAAAGTAAGTGTAATGCAGACAAAGATCCGTGGGTGAGGTAGTGAGAGCCTAACATAAAAGTAGCTATGTCCTTGTTGGTGTGTTATCTATCATCTACAAATACGTACATCCCACGTTACATCTACAACTATGAGTGAGTATTGAACAATAACTAACTACGTGTAGGTATTGTAATTACTCAACAATTATTTGTTTCATTGCGAGACAGTACTCAAAGGAGTGTAATTATTATTTTGATCAAGTTTTGTCGTTCGTATTATAAAGTTGATCCTGGGTCCCTCACTAATACCTGGCTTGTCATTATGAATACTAAATAACTTGTTATTGTCTTCTTCAAATTAGATACAAACGTGTGTGTTTCGGACAGCTACCACTACTACAGGTACATACTATCACCTCACCACTGTAGCGTTATGTTATATGTTGTGATGAGGTGTCACTACATAATATATTATTTATTGTGGTATGTAGGTAGTGAGTAGTGAGTATACAGCTGTAATAATTGTACTATTTATTGTACACTAGCTGTACTCGCGACTTCGTCCGCGTGGAAATTGTCTAAAATAAAAGTAGCCTAAGTTACTCCTTATTACATCAGCTAATTGCCAATAAAAATCCAGTCAAAATCGGTCCAGCCATTTCAGAGATTAGCCGCAACAAACAGACAGACAGACAAAAAATGTTATTTTAGTTTATGTACCGTATTTATATTAATATGCATGTAGTAAAAAACGATTATTTCAATATTACAAACAGACACTCCAATTTTATTTATATGTATAGATTAGTAAGTTTATTGGTGTGTTCGCGTTCATTCGACACGGAGTCGAGACGTAGACTGATTTTACATTGAACTTATATATAATATATAGCAGTAGATACATAAACTAATGGAAGGGTCTCAAGTGTTGAGAGAAATATTACAAGTGTAGACACAACATGATATAATCGGAATTAAATTTAATAAACGAAAAAATATACGAACGAACTACGAATATGTACCTATGAAGTAAAGCTACGATATTGTAGCAAACAGGTATGTATTCCTCTTTACGACCATACAACACTATTATCTTTTACAACTTATAAGGAATAAATATGGACAAAAAAATTTAATCTTTCAAAGTATTTTAATGAGTAATTTTTGTTTAGTAATATTTGATATAATATAAGTCATTCAATTGAGTTTTCTTCTCAATTGGATCTATATACTGAACTGAATGGTACGGAAAATAATATATTATAAAAAATTAGACGTTCATAAGCGGCTAAAATGTCTACTTGAATAAATGATTTTTGAATTTGAATAAGATTTCGAATTAATATTTAATGTATTAAATAAATCTTAAAAAATCATATATGGCAATGTATATAAAAAAAAAGATTTATATACATTGCCATATATGAGTTTTTTACAATTTATATCTCAATATAAATTGTTTTTAAGAGGTAAAAATTTTTTTATTTCTTTCGCAATTACAGTAATTGTTCTATTTTGCAGATAAATATGAGTTTAAATTTTAGTTTTAATCGGCCATAGAATAGAATAGAATATCATTTAATTAAAACTTAATATAAGCACTTTTAAATTATTATTTAAATTTGATTTGAAATGCATATCTGAGCAGTGTAGACAAGACATCAAATATGTCGTTTGTTCGTTCACTACCAACTATATGTAGAGACAGCTCATACAGGCAGCTCGAAAAGTAATTTTAGAACAAAATAAACAGTACGGGCTCGGATTATTGGAACATAATTATAATATACGAGCGAGCTTAGAATGTTACCTGAATAGAAACTATTATATGTAGACGGCAACCACGATTACGACAAGTAACAAAAGACGCCATTGTTTCGTATATCTACGTGATATCATAATTATCGTAATTTAACATATAGTCGTTTATAAACGCTGTTTATTTGACGGTGAAATATAAAAATATATACATTGTACAAAGTACAATACTGTACAGTGGGACACGGAAAATCTATACAAATAAATATATGTAATTAAAATATGTAGGGGTTGTTCCCTTGTACACTTGTTGATTATGATAATTGATAATGTACGGGGATGACAAATAAAGAGATACGTCCCGTAGTGACCGCTCGATGTTACACACTGATTTATTGTATAGTAATAATATATTATATATGCTGCGTAAGTGATAGTTTATAAGAATATGTTTATTATAGTACGGTGTTCCTTACAAAGTGTCTGTTTGTAATTTCAAATTAACTCCATATGTTTATTAAAAAAATGTTGTCTGTCTATTTGTTCTTGCTAATCTCTGAAGCGGCTGGACTTATTTTGACAGGACTTTCACTCGCTGATAGCTAATGTTATAAGGAGTAACTCAGGCTATTATTTTAGAAATTTTGTTTATTTTAAATAAATGAAAAGTCAAAGGAATTCTACGTGAACGAAGTCGCGGGTAACAACTAATTAATAATATAACCCCGCATACAGGCGGACCATGACGAGTTGTTGTGCAAGTGTAGGTACATAGATAAATATCTATAGTTTTATTCAAAACTGGCATTGACTACGTATCCCAACAAATTTACACTCCTTTTTAATGTACATAGTCTGATAAAAAAAAAGTAGTTAGGTTTAATAACAATGTTAAAAAACCGACTAATGAAATCAATTGATCATACGTTGATTTAACAGTTACTTACATAGTAGTCATTATAGAATGCAGGTTACTTAAGAAACTTAAGAAAAATTGAATGATTGAATGATTACCAAACTGTATCTTGTATGCATAAGTTGTAAACTTGAAGACTGCAAAATATTGTTAATGTTATTCTATTGTATGTTACAATAATTTTTACAATTTAATTTAATTTTTTTGTACGCTATGCGATGTACTTCATATTAATCAAGTTATATATAAATAACTTAATCTTTTATATGTACGAGTAATCTATAATTCTAACTAAATATATTGCAGCTAATAGAAAATTCGGTGTATTTTATTATTTTTATATAATTTCTCATTTACAATAGATCTTCTTAATAAACACATATTTTTAAATAGCTCTACTCTGCCATACGCAGTGATGTGTACACGTTTACTTTTTAACCGGCGTGTAAGTACAATATTTAACTTACATGTACAAACGAGTAACTCTGTCCGTACTTATTGTATAGGATATAGGAGCACTCGGTCACTGTTCGCGTGCGAGCACTCGTGTCTCGTCACAGTAGAGGGGTCCGCGGCCGCCTCTCGACCACCGCTCGCTCGCCGGCCGGAGGCGGACTGCCGCCGACTGCCGCCGACTGTCGTCGTGTCGCCGCGGTACTCCACAACCGCCGCCGCCCGTCACTTGCACCGTCGCCGTCGCCGTTAGGGTTACCACCCGTACTTCATAATAAAATATTGTACGTTATTTCAGGTAGTTGTACCTCTATACATTATGTGAATAATAAAGTACAAGGAAATACTTTATTTCACATGATTTGATTTGAAAAGTTTAGTCCTATGTATCTTTTCATTAAGCGAAATTTATTTCCGATTGGTGCTGGCTGAATCGATGTTATTCGTTAGGTATTTATTTTAATTTAAATATAGACTGTAAAGATGTGAGACACTAATCTTATACATTACTTTATATAATATACTAAACGAATAGTAATAATTGATAGTGTATAATACTTTGTATCAAACAACCTGCAAAAAAATATGTTTTTAAATATAATAATAAATAAAAATAAATTGTACTTGATACTATATACATTTTTATTACCTATATAATAACCAACGTATTTTAACTGCAAACAAAAGGTGGCAACCCTAGTCGCCGCGCCGTCCTAGTAGCGCAGTGATCTAGTCACTGCGAGTAACGAGCGAACGTAAGTACATAACGATAATCATTTGTAAAGACTTCGCAAAGTTTTTTAAGAGGAGTGTCCATGCAATTAAATTACTTGTTACCTACATCGTTTCTTTAGTATTTTAATATTCTTTTTTGGATTATTAAAACGAGAGAGCTGAGATAGGTCCTTTTTATGGTGAAAATCGAGTTTTTTCAGTTGCACGTCATTTTGTATAGCTGTTAATCACAATTATCAATTGTAAAACTTAAACTTGAAATTAGTTAACATCATGAGACATCTTTCCGAATGAGCGGTAGATTAAAAGAATGATAAAACTATGACTATTCAAATGTGCTTAAATCACAGACAACATAATATTACATAGCTTAAATTAAGTTTATTTGAACAAATTCATTTCAATTCAAAATTGTAATTCATTCGAGTTCTGAATACACAGCTAAATTGCACGCTGCACAATTGCAATTGTAAAGTAGTGCTTGAATATAAATATTTCAAACAAATGAGAATTGTTATTCAAAACTGATCAATTTAAATCGGTTTGATTTAAATTGATCAGATCTGAATCAATTTCAATCAAACCGATTTAAATCGATCAGTTCTGAAAACATTGGATACTAATATTGCGTCGAAGCCAACAATGTCGGCTGTATAACTTTATACGTTTGTGCTCAACAGCTCGTAAACTAGCTGCAGAAAGCGCCTGATATTGTAGTAATAGCAAATAATAAACACGAACCAAGAGCAGAGAGCTGCCGACGGCAGCCTGCCTACCTAATATAATCAACAAACCACTTCGGCGAAAATTGTCCGCATTCTGTATGGAAATTTTATATGAAATTTAGAGCAGAGTCGCGTTGAATTGAACATCACTCACCACCATCTTGAGAGCAGTACACCGATGCGACCGTAAAACTATTCATACAACCATTAGAAGCTCCAAGACTGTTAGTTGTAATTTATAAAGGAAGATTTTTTTGTAATCGGATTAACCTCCACGCGGTTTTGTTAATGTATCACAACGCTTTCATCATCTGCTTATTCCTTATCCCATTTACTTGAAGTCAACGTAATATGTTTTTCTCTACCATTCATCCCTGTTCGCAGTCATCTCGTCATATTACGAGAGAATAGTTCTGGCTTCAGTTTTTTTATGACCGGCCGCCTGCCTGACGTCAACCTTCCTAGAGCATACTCGTAGGCTGCAAGTTATTTAGATTGTGTATTACAATGCTTTAACTGTTCTTTATTTAGTCATCGTTCCTTCAGCAACTGGTGGCATCCTTACTTCAACCAGTAGTAAATGAAATAGAGCAGCCGCGATCACCATTTCATACTCACCCATGTGATAATGAAATGATATGGTAATGACATATTGGAAAGAACTTAGTAACATCGTTCTATAGCAATGTCTATTATATTATAGACATTGCTATAGCGATGAAGCACTAGTTCTTTCCAATATAGGACATATTGGAACCGCTTGGAGGTCAACCTAATATGGTACATTGCTATTAATAACCCTATTACGGTTCGCCTGGAGACCATCATAATAAATTCCTGTTGAATGTCAGGATGGGCTAACTGATCTGACCTCATGTTCATCTGTCATGTTCTCATCCTCTCATCTTCACTTCGGGGTGCAAGTAACCATTATAAAGCATTATCGCAGGCGGGTGCACCATACCTTCAAAATATCTGTCCGTCAGTAGTACCGGCTGACACTTATTTTAAAGTTAACGCCGTCCTTCACGTAAACAGCCGTGTACAGGCGGTTCAGGTAAGAAATGAAACTGAATAACAAATGGTATAAAAATATTATAGAAGGATCTATGTATTTATTTACCTACAGTACCTGTACCTACTTCATCAATTCAATCATCATCGTTTTCAATTAAATGCCAGTTGTAGCTATTTATGTGCAGTTCTTTAGCTATTTATGTGCTTTTTACAAATGGGCGAAAATTATAACGAATGGCAAAAATATCAATCATATCTGTAGGTTGAAAATCACAATCGAACTGACAATATCTAAACTTAACATTGTTCAAAATTTCGTTAGTCAAGGATTAATAGTACTAGCCAAACAAAAGGCAAACGTACTGTATAAGTGTCAGCTGCTTGTAGGACTGGACAAACTGGCGAACTGGTAAAGGCTCTACTACCGTTTTGATTCCCTATACACTATCAAATCATTGTTCGTTTTACTGACACATCCCATGCATCCATGTGTTGGTGTTGGATGGCAACTGAAGTTCGCTTAACAAACTATTTCTTCTATTATTAGTTCTATTATATTATCTATTATTAATATTAGTTTTTTTTTGTAATTATTTTGTATTATTTTGTAAAACAAAAAATAGAATAACAAACAGTGCGACACTGTTTGTTATTCTATTTTTTGTTTGTTTAATGAGTGTTTTAGTTTTTTCTTCTACTGAATAAATATCATTTCATTTCATATTATATTCTTTGACGGCTGAGTACCTGGTGATATAATTCACCACAATGAATTATATCACCTGTGTGGTGAGTGAGTGCACTGTGCTATATATTATTTATAAGCAGTGCGCAATAAATTAGAAATGTTAGTAAATGATATTAATATTAAACTGTTGGTCGATATTTAGTGAAGTTTTACAGTAGCACTCACCACACTCTACAACGAAGTTATCGCGGGCATCTCCGCAGGATACTACTAGTGGTAAATGAAACGACAAATGGTATTTTATTATTTTTTATTTGCACTTAACATCACTTAACTTCTTTAACTTGCAGACCTGCAACAAAATAATAACAGTATATTAAAAATTAAATATTTTTTTCACTAGAGGCCAGACTGCCGTGTGGAACTTTCAAAATAACACTATTAGATATATGAATTATTTACTATGGAAAGATTTCCTTTGGCAGAGTTAATCAATGACCTCTGCTTCATCTTAAGCTACAAGAATTTTCAGGGTCCAGACCTTTGTCCTGAGTAATGAAAAGACATGACAATGTTATTGTCTGGCCGGTATTTAAGAAAGTTCTAAAATACAAATACTACATCATCATATTATAAAATTAAAGCTATGTGAATAGTGTTGTTTACATTCTACAGCATAATGAATATAGGCAGTATTGCTACTAGAAAGAAAATAAAATTATTTTTTAATAATATTTTTATTGGGTCTTTTTAGAAGTCAACTCACTGGTATTTTCTAGATTATAGGACTGTGACAGACAGATAGACAAATGGTTTGGTTTTATTTTAACTTTCTTGGTAGAAACCCTATAGCAGGGTAGGCGGACCTTTATGCATCAACATGCAATTTTTCAAAAAAATATTCAATGGGGTCATTGATGTGCCATCAAATAATTTTGACTTTCTGATTATTTGGAAAATAATAATAATAAATACTATCAAAACTCTCTATGAAATAAAGTAAACAAAACAGGTACATTTTGGATTGTTTTCATTACAGGCATAAATTAAATTACTGTAATATTAGTGTGACTTCTGTTGCTGCAGGTTACAGTCAGGCTTGTACGATGTTACTTTTAGCAAAATGCATGCTGAACTGAATTCATCTGTCAAACGGTTTCTAACAGTTTTTAATGTTATTCATCTCTGAAAATAATGACTCACAGGCATAGGTAGGTGAAAATATTGTTAAAATAGCATGAGCCAGCTTCTTCAAACAGTTTTATGATTGACGATGTGCTATTGACGGCACGCGTGCCATGGGTTCGCCTTCCCTGCCCTATATATTACTTCAAATAATAACAAAAAGTAAATGGCATGGAATTGAAAGTAAATGTAGTTCTTTTCACTAAAATTAATCCAAAACA
Source organism: Achroia grisella (assembly GCF_030625045.1). Classification (NCBI taxonomy): domain Eukaryota; kingdom Metazoa; phylum Arthropoda; class Insecta; order Lepidoptera; family Pyralidae; genus Achroia; species Achroia grisella. Next base: position 34,547 of record NW_026713018.1, on the reverse strand, counting down.
GTTGATTTAAACATTTTCCATTTAGTAATAGGGATGTAATCTATAATACCTGGTGGCAAGCTCTGCTTGAGCTTCTCTGCCTTCTCCTTATCTGTGATGACCAGCGTGTACAGAAACCGGGAACAGCGCACTTTGAACTTTACATTCTCTGAATTCTTCTTTATTTTCACAGCTGAAATATAATATGACCTATTAGTTATACAGTAATAACACCTACATGAGCACTCACTTTAAAGACATATACATTGTAGTGTATCAATGTTGGCCCACAAGACGAGAACAGATCCTGATGACCAACTTCCTCTCGGCCGAATCTTCTAAAATAGTTAAGATATTTGTATTATGAAACTTAGTGAACATCTATGACGCCTGATAAACAACCACAATTTGAACCTAAAGGAAATTGATGCTCCACCACAACCCACACTCAGAACAGTCTCAGGCAGAGAGAAAGCAATTAATGAAATTGGGGTCGGGGCTCATGAACTCTATGTATTGTTGTGGGTAATAATATGCCGTTATCAGTTGAAATTATGTTTATTAAAGATGATGATATATTGACATCATCATCATCATCATCGCAGCCCGGAAGACGTCCACTGCTGGACATAGGCCTCCCCCAAAGATCTCCACGACGATCGGTCCTGCGCTGCTCGCATCCAATGCCTTCCCGCGATCTTGACCAGATCGTCGGTCCACCTTGCTGGAGGCCTGCCCACGCTGCGTCTTCCGGTCCGTGGTCGCCACTCGAGGACTTTACTGCCCCAACGGCCATCTGTCCTACGAGCTATGTGCCCTGCCCATTGCCACTTCAAAGTCGCAATTCTTCGGGCTATGTCGGTCACTCTGGTTCTTCTGCGGATCTCCTCATTTCTGATTCGATCACGCAGAGAAACTCCGAGCATAGCCCTCTCCATTGCCCTCTGAGTGACTCTGAGCTTATTGATGGGGCCCATAGTTAGCGACCACGTCTCTGTTCCGTAAGTCATCACTGGCAACACACATTGGTCGTAAACCTTCGTCTTGAGACACTGCGGAAATTTGGACGAAAAGATATATCGGAGCTTCCCGAACGCTGCCCATCCGAGTTGGATTCGACGATTGACCTCTTTCTCGAAATTGGATCTACCTAGCTGGATAGTTTGCCCTAAGTATACGTAGTGATCGACAATTTCGAGTGTAGAATCTCCGATTTTTACGGGAGCAGGTACGACATGGACGTTTGACATAATTTTCGTCTTGTCCATGTTCATTTTAAGACCTACTCCTTGTGAGACTCTACTGAGGTCTTCGAGCATTTTGCTAAGGTCTTCCAGGGTCTCAGCCATGACCACGATATCGTCGGCAAATCGAAGGTGATTGATGTACTCGCCGTTAATGTTGATGCCCAGCCCGCTCCAGTCCGGAAGCTTGAAGACATCTTCCAACGCAGCGGTAAACAGCTTTGGCGATATGACATCGCCTTGTCTGACACCTCGCTGCAGTTGGATAGGCTTCGAATTCTGGTCGTGGAGGCGAACTGACATAGTGGCGTTTTCATACAAACATTTCAACGCTTCGATATATCGATAGTCAATTTGGCACCGCTGGAGAGACTGTAGCACAGCCCACGTCTCGATCGAATCAAAGGCTTTTTCATAGTCCACAAACGCCAAGCAAAGTGGCAGGTTGTATTCTTCGGTCTTCTGAATTACCTGCCGCAGCGTATGAATGTGGTCTATGGTACTGAAGCCTTTTCGAAACCCGGCTTGTTCGGGAGGCTGGAAGTCGTCAAACCTGCGCGCGAGACGATTCGTGATGACTCTCGAAAACAACTTATAAACATGGCTCAGCAGTGTTACGGGTCTGAAATTCTTCAGAAGCGATTTGTCTCCCTTCTTGAAGAACAGAACCACCACACCCTTTGCCATGCTTGAGGCGTTTTGCCCTCGAGGATGACGGAGTTGAATAGCTTCTGGAGGATTCGTAGAACAGGTCTACCTCCAGCCCTCAGAAGCTCAGCAGTAACTCCATCATCGCCCGGCGCCTTGTTGTTTTTAAGTTGTTTAAGAGCCATACCAATCTCGTACAGGCTGACGTCCGGGATATCTTCGGTATAGTGTCGGGTTAATTTGGCTCTAGGGTCTTTCGCCGTGTTGTTAACAGGTGCCCGTGTTGTCGTGTATAACTGTCCATAGAACTTCTCAATTTCCCTCAAAAGTTCGGGTTTAGACGAAACGATCCTGCCGTCATCCGTCCTAAGTCGCGTCAGCTGGCTCTGTCCGGCAGCCAGATCCCTGTTAAAGACTTTTGAGCCCTTGTTTCTCTCAATAGCCTCCTTTACACAATTTGTGTTAAAGTGGCGTAAGTCACGAGTCAAGGACTTAGAGATCTGCCTGCTAAGTTGCCGATACTGAGAAGCGTCAGTCGGAGACTGCAGGACCATACTTCGCCTTTCATCCATCAATTTGAGGGTAGAGATAGATATTTTTCCGGTTCTTTCTGCGCGGCGGGTTTTAAAGTGCTTAGACCCAGCCGCACGGACAGTTTCCACGAACCTGTTGTTGTAATCGTCCACGTCAACGCAGTCACCAAGGCTTTCGAAACGGTTTTGCAATTCTAGCTGAAAGCTTTCGGGGTTTTGGATCTGTATAGGTGTAGGGCGGAGCGTAGATTTCATCAGTCGGGATCGTTCGAGTTTCAGATTCAGATTCAATGTGCCTCTTACAATCCGGTGATCACTTCCAATTTTGACGGCATTGATCACAGAGACATCATTGAAAATCTGTCTTCTCGTTGACAAGATGAAATCTATCTCGTTTTTTGTGGCACCATCGGGACTAATCCACGTCCATTTCCGGTGTTCCGGCTTCCTGAAGAAGGAGTTCATCATAAAGAGGTTCTCCTTCTCCATGAAGTCGGCCAGCATTTGACCTCGGAAGTTCCGATCACCGATACCAAATTGCCCCACTCTCAGCTCATCACCGCTTCGTTTGCCCAATTTTGCGTTAAAGTCCCCCATGATAACGCTATAATGAGTCTTTGTACTATGTATGGCTCTGGAGATATCCTCATACATAGCCTCAACCTCATCGTCGGAGTGCGTCGAAGTTGGAGCGTACACTTGGATGACCTTCAATGAATACCGTTTGGTAATTCTGAGTATCAGGTACGCTACCCTAGTCGACACGCTCTCGACCTTGATAACATTATTCACAAGGGACTTGTGGACGAGGAACCCGACACCGCCTTGGGACAGTTGATCGCCCTCCCGGAAGTAAAGCAGATTGCCGGATTTCAGGACTATCGAGTCCTCCCCCTTTCTTCGGACTTCAGATAATCCCACGACATGCCAGTGCAATCTGCTCAACTCTTCCTCCAGTTCAATTAACTTTTCGTCGGTCCGCAAACGTTGTATGTTGCCAGGGCCAGTGGTCGTCGTTTGTGGTAGCCTGGTCTTACCTGGGGATTCTTCGCACCCCTGCCCCGCCGTTTCCATGACCGCTACCATGGTCAAGACTAGCGGGGCCGCCGGGGACTGGGGGCCGGGGCCTTGGGTGTAAATTCATTTGGGGGGATATTGCCATAATCGCCACGCTTGGCATGCGGGTTGGCGATCGCAGTATGATGGTAGGTACTCAGTAGGACGCTGCTGCCCGTCCACTGGTCGATGAATCCCTTAGTCGCCTTTTACGACACCCACGGGAAGAGAGGGGGTGGTGCTATTCTTACAGCGACACCACACGCTTTATATTGACAATTGTACATAAAATATTGATCTTACATACTAAATAACAATAGCAAAATGTAAGGTGGGGTGACACAGTTTAGATGTGGCAGTGCTCAATAGACATGTTATGAAACTAAGTTTAATAAAAAGTTGAAAATAATAAAGTAACTCACACTTAGCGTCTGGTCTCCGTGCCTTTAGTAAAAAGTCTTTAATGTCTTTGATTTCACGCGGCTGAAAATGAAAACAATTTGAGATTAAACATAAAGAGTGACTACTCGAGCTAGCTCCTCACACCCACACACTATGGAATGGCCTCACTAATGTTTTTCCAAAAACTAAATTATGCTGTTGTAACTTTAAAAAATAAACAATAACAACTGTTGACCAATGCTTTTTGAAATAATTTGATTGTAGAACACACCACAAGTTATCTTCAAATTTGGTTTCAATTGGTTGTAATAAAATATTATAGATGTATAACAGTGATATACTTAATAAATAATACTAGTATATACTACCAAAATACATAATACATATTTAATAGGAATGGACCTTGTTTTACAAAAAGATTAAATATATGATTTTGTTCAATACTTAATAAATAAGAAGCTGCAGAAAATGTGAAGTTAAGTCTCAAGACAAGGCACATTTTATAAAATGTAACTGCTAGTGTAACTCATGAATATTACAGAACAAAGATAGCAGAGTACGTGGTAGTCATGTTAATATCCGGAGTAGTACTCGCTACGCTATTCCTGAAGATTCTGGTCGGCACCAGTCTTCAGTTTTGTAGTAATCTCGTGGATTGTATTGACACTTTTCAAATCGGACCAAAACAAATTGTAGTTTTTAACCGTACTATACTGGTGTTATCACAAAAATTGATACGTGCATATTTAGGCGAATGGCTCAAAACTGTTCATCATCAATTATAAACATTTTGATACACTTCTCCAAAATAAAAACAAAAAATATATTCTTACCATGGTGAACAATCGGTCTGACACTTGCACTGAAATAGTAAAACACAGAATATAAAAATAAAAGTTTCAACATATAGATATATACGTTACACAGAAATGTTACTATTTCATATAAATAAATAGTATTTTGATACGACGATTTATTACGATTATTAAAAATTTCAAAACATCACTTTACTCACCTGTCAAGAAGTTGAACACCAAAAAAAGAAAGACATTATTTTTTTTTTACTTTATTATTAGGAACCGGATGAGAGTCCTTCAGCCGAGATATTAAAAGACAATGCAAATTTTTATATAAGCAAAAGTAATAACAAATAAAGAATTATCAGCTACTATTATATCAGAAACAAACATTTCTTTAGTAATATTTAGATAATCTTAAATTTTATCTACCAGTGAAATAAAATTATAAATAAAATATGCCAACCGTCGCGTTTACCTCCACTAATTTGCCCAAAATTCCCCTAAATATTGAAGAATAATACATCGAATAACAATGTGATTGTGTCTTATTTATTAAAATAATATTGCAGTATGAATATTTATATTAATATATATTCGATTATTTGTTAATTCATTTTTAGTGGAACAAAGTGACTTAAAAAGCAGAAATATCTACAGAAGGAATTTAAAAAATAGGTTTGACAAAATATTTGTGAATGACTTTCCATAAAATCGATTATCTATAGAAATACATTTTCATTTAAACGATTATTGTATTAATAAATATATAAACAATTATTAAAACGCAAATTACAAATTAGTCCATATACTTATACTAAAATATCATTCCACACTCAGTCTGTACGTGTCTGTACCAGTCTTTATTTTTTTTTATCTGTGAGGAACCCAAATTTCCTATCCCGTTACTTTGTTATATGATTTCATTAGAAATGCATACATACAATTCTTTACAGAGTAATAAGACTTAGAATATCAATAAGTAATGAAAAATTGTTAAACTCTAAAACGATTTTACAGTATAGATGGATCAGTGTAGTCTAACATTATCTTATCTGTGGTTCAACTAAAGCGAAAAGTTATCTGTGGATGTGACATCTTTGGCAGTCTGTGGAGATAAGTGATCTGTGGAAATAATATTTATTTGAACCTATTTCAACCAATCTTAATTGACACATTTTATTGTTTTCGGTCATGAAACCCAGCGACATACATATTACTCCACAAAAAACGGTTAATTTCGTTTAGAATGAGCGAGTATAAGTGAGAACCGATAGCCAGAATGGAGGCTCGTGGCGGGCTGCGCTGCAGCGCGAGACTCAACGGTGAGGCGAGTCGTTCCTCGACGGGTACGAGTAGCAACGGAGGCAACCTCACCGTAAACAAGAGACCGCTGGCGGCGGCGGCGGCGGCGGCGGCGGCGGCGCTGCGGCGGGCGCGGGCCGCCGAGCGCGCGCGGGAGGTGGAGGACAGCCCCAGGGTGCTGCGGGACAAGTGCCGCCGGCTCGCGCGCGCCCTGCGCAACGCCAAGCATCTCGTCGTGAGTTACTCTTCGTTGCCTCCTTTGTTCGCTCACATTTTTGGTATACCGAGTGCCTGTAACGTGATGCAATGTGTACAGGTGTACACCGGTGCGGGCATCAGTACGGCTGCTGATATTCCCGACTATCGTGGGCCGCACGGAGTGTGGACGCGACTACAGCGGGGCGAGACCGTAGGGTCAGTGTTTTGATTTCATATTATATTTATTGGATGATAACTATAAACAACCTGTTGGTGCACCATCTGTAATGAAATGGTAACTGTACGGCTCTTGAAAAATAAAAACACACAGATATATATCAGCGATTGAAGAATTTTGCAATCTATCATTATATTTCACCATATTTACATAATATCTTTTAAAATTATACCCAATGACTTATGAGATGATTAGCATTCTATGTATTCACCATGCAGATGCCGGGTCCATCCTCTGGGAGTTCATAATGCTCTTCATGTGCCCATTAAAATAGTCCAGACATGTGTAATACATAATATTGAAATTGTATTTTGAGTATCAAGTTGAGCCTTCTTTTATAAAATTAATTTGTGTTTTGTTGTTAATCATTTTTGGTCTGGCTATTGTAAGATTTATAGCTTCACATATAATTAGAAGTACTCTATCAAGGCGTCAGAGTAATCCCTCTGATAGAGGAGGACCTTTTATTCATTTATATGCTGTATTACTGTAAAGTTTTCTAGCATACCATGGATTCACTATGCGGTTGTCAGGCATGAACCTGTAGCAAAAAGGGAGTAGTTCCAGGGAATTGGAACTGGGTGTAGGTTTATAGGGTTCCTTGCTCATGGTGTTGATGTATACACTCACAATTTCTCTCTCATGACAGATAGAACTGCCAGTAGACTGATAGTGTAGCTTTAGATACACATTCTAATATATAATTTACTACAGTTCCCTAGGATCTACTAAGATTTTTTAAAAATTGTAGAAAAATTTTGATGGCATTGGTATTTTTTTGTTCCATTTTGACTGCATTTAAATGAATCATGTAGCTTTTTACTTATAAACAAAAGGTTGTCCGTAAACTAATATTCTATAATATTCTGTATTCACAATTATCCCTTTTTCCACACTCATTACAGCTGCTCACAGACTGCTTACAGCACACTAGATATATTTTAAGAAAAAGAAATAGAATATATTTTAAGTTTTTCATTAAGAATAAGAGGTGTGGCCATGAAAATGCACTGTGGCATGTTATTGGTGTCATAAATAATAATAATAATAAAAACCTTTATGTATGTATAATAATAATAAAGTCATGTTAGTCTATAATTTAGTAATTTTTTTTTTATTTCCACATCTGAATATCAACAGTCTGTCATGTGATATAGGCCTCCTCCAAGTATTTCCATAGCATTCATTCCCTTGCACTCTGAGTCTAAACTTTCCCTGCTACCTTCCTATTTTTTGGTCTGTCTGCCTCTGTTTCTTTTGTGTCTTTGGGTACCACTCTGTAATGTCTTTTGTCCAGTTTGGTATTTTTTCCCTCATCATGTGCCTAGCCTGTCCACCACCACTTCATAGATTTAACAGTTGTTTCTACATTTTAAAATTTTGTTTTTTCTTTTATTTTTGTTAGGTTAATTTCGTCTCCTAGTTTAACACCGATAACACTTCTTTCTATTGAGTTCTGCCATACTCTTGGTCTCTGCACGTTTCTCTGTAGCGCTCCAAGTTTGGCACCCATATGCTAGACAGGGACTATTCTGTTGGTGTAACGTATCGGTGTGGCGCAGGCGCGTGGAGGTGTCCCGGGCGCGGCCGACGTTCACGCACATGGCGCTGACGGCGCTGTGGGCGCGCGGCACGCTCAAGTTCGTGGCGTCGCAGAACTGCGACGGGCTGCACGTGCGCGCCGGCCTGCCGCGCCGCGCGCTGGCCGAGCTGCACGGGGACATGTTCGCGGAGCTGTGCGCCGCCTGCCGCCGCGTCTACCTGCGGGCCTTCGACACCACCGAGCGCACGGCGCGGCACGCGCACGCCACGCGCCGCCTGTGCCACGACTGCGGCGCCGAGCTGCGGGACTCCATCGTGCACTTCGGGGAGCGCGGCCGCGCCGCCTGGCCGCTCAACTGGGCCGGGGCGCTGCGGCACGCCGCGCGCGCGGACGTGGTGCTGTGCCTCGGCTCCAGCCTCAAGGTGCTGCGCCGCTACCCGCGCCTGTGGCGCATGCACGCCGCGCCGGCCGCGCGCCCCGCGCTCTACATCGTCAACCTGCAGTGGACGCCCAAGGACTCGGTGGCCGCGCTCAAGATCAACGCGCGCTGCGACGCGGTGATGCGGCAGGTGGCGCGGCGGCTGCGGCTGCGCGTGCCGCCCTACCGCGCCTCCCGCGACCCCCTGCTGGCGCACGCCGAGCCGCTCGCGGAGCCCGAGGCGCACACCTCGCGCCGCCCCCCGCTCCGCGCGCCGCCCGCCTCCGCCTCCGCCTCCTCCGACGAGCCCTCCTCGCCCTCCGCCTCCGACTCGGACGAGGAGCTGCCGCTGCGCCGCCTGGCCGACCGCCTGCGCGGCCGCCCCCCGCCGCCCCCCGCGCCGCCGCCGCCCGACCTGCTCCACGCCTTCCAGGTTCTACTCCCTTTCACTCGATTAGCGTGAGCTATACCAGATGACGGCAGATTTTTTTAGGTTTATATTGAGTTGCAAATGAGATATTATTAAATATTGGACATTTAATTATTTTATAACACTGTCCGTATTAGTTATTTCTATATCTTAGAAAAAACGGTAACAATGTTTTAGTAGAAGAAAACCCTCAATAGGTAACTATGAATAGTGGTTTATTTGTTATATATATAATATATACAAAATTTATCAATAAAGACTTCATAGATTAAGGTTTATTTGTGTATACTATTTTTAAATAAATCATTGAATCGAAAGTTGAATTATGTTACAGGTCAACATGCGGTCCGGGGAAGCGACCATTTTGTTGCGTGCCGAGCACGCGCCGACTCTGTGCAGTCAGCGTGCGACGTCGCCCGAGCGGAAGACCACGAGCGCGCTGCGGCAGTACAGGAGGCCGCGCCCCCCGCCCCGCGCCAACGGATCCCTCGCCGCCCCGCCCACCGCCGGCACCGCCTCGCCGCTCCTCATCGAGCCCAAGAAGGAGGAGGACGAGGGCGGCGGCGACGCCCGCCGCGCGCCCTGGGACCTCGGCGGCGGCCTGCGGCGCCTGCTCCACCGGCCCGCGGACGCCAACGGACTCGCGCCCAAGACGGAGTTCAAGGCCGAGCCCGAGTCGGAGTCGGAGGGCGAGGTGAAGTCGGAGGCGGGCGAGTGGGAGGAGCCGTCGGCGGAGGCGGCGGAGGCGGCGGCCGGGTCGCTGGCGGCGGCCATCATCGCGCGCGCGGTGCTGGTGTGCCGCGCGTCGCTGTACCCGGGGCTGCACACCATCCTGGCGGCGCCGGCGGACGCGGTCGAGTGCGCCTGGTGCCGCGGCCGGTACGGCGCGCGCCGCTGCCTGTGGTACGGCCCCCCGCGGACGCCCCCGCCCGACCGCCGCGTGTGGCGCCGCGCGCGCGGCCGCCGCCTGCTGTGCGCCTGCTGCGCCGGCGACGACGCCCCCGCCCCCGGCACCCCCGCCGCCCCCGGCACCCCCGCCGCCGCCGACGACGACGGCGGCGGCTGGTACGGCAAGGGGTACCGCAAGGGGCGCCGCCGGAGACGGTAGCGCGACACACGCTCCCCCTCGCCCCCCTCGCCCCCCTCGATCCCTCTCCCCGCGACGTCGCACGTGCCCGCATCGCATCGCACCGACCGAGAACGCGACCGGCGCGGCAGTATTAAAAATGTTTATATTAAAAAGAATTGTGAATAGTAATAATGTTGAATTGTACATATGAATTATTTAAGTCGACCGACGACCGTAGCTCGTAAGATATTCATATTTATTTTTTTTACCGTGGACTGGTACTGGTGACGTAGGTGTAGTGCCGCGAGTGAGGCCCCGCGCCGCCTCGACGTGCGGTGTTCACCGCAGCCGACCGGTGATGAGGTGATGAGGTGATGAGATTCCATTTGTAGGCGTGGACCGATCACCGCCAGTTAAGAATTAATTATCTTAGAATAATAATCGTGACTGAATATTTTATACTTCACATTATTGTAGCTTTAATTTAGTCAATTGTTTTACAGAAAATAAATATCGAGGTAGTCGATGGCTCCGTTCCCCGTGACAATGAACGACTTGATGAACATTCTGTGATAGTTTACGGAACAAAACTCGTTTACACAAACCGCCGCTAGTGTCGCAACCTAGTAGTAATCATATTTGTTGTGTCAGAAGTGCACTCGACTCGTACTGATCTCAATATACAAATATAAACATAAATATATAGATTATCTGAATGTACAATAACAATGTAACCACAAACCACAACTTGAATACACTGCTCGCACAAATTTTCTTTAAAACCGTACTCATGTTTAGATGAATCATGGTTTGGTTGATTGGACTGTGTTGCCAAATATTTAGTTAATAATTGCCTCGATTGATGGAAAATAAAATTAATAATTTAATTGTTTAATGCATTCTTATCGTGAACAGGTAAAATAACTTAAAGCACATCCTCAAAGTGATACGGCTCACATATTAGCTGAGTTAGATTCATTTGTACCGTTGTAACTGTAATTGTCATCACATGTTAGGTTATTTATTTTAGAAAATGAAAGTTGTGAACACTCACTTCTACTGCCGTGATGTATGACTATGTCGAACATATGTATGTGTGTGTATATCGACAATAACGAATGAACAAAGACGAAGTGTTAGTGTTGGTCGCTGGGAGGCCGGCGCCGCGGCCGAGTACCGGCCACAGTCTCTACAGACCACCTCACAGTAATGTGCGGCCGCTATGACTGCCAGGCGGGAGCTGGCCTGCAGCCGCTCCAACTCCTTCCTTTGGTTTGGAGTGCCATCTGCACTCGCCCCCTATCGTCCGGTGAAGCTGTAAAGGCCAGCTGCGGCCGACAGCATTAGAGTAGTCCGAAAAAAAAATGAGTGACGGTACAATAATGCGTTGGTAACGTTTGGTCTGCTCGCTGTTACTGTTGACTATGATACTGTCACTGTCATATGGCGATATTTTTTATGTAGTATTAATTTGTGCATCACCAGAATACTCGTTGCCCTAGCTTAGAGTTGCCAACCGTCCTGTTTTCCCAGGACATGTCCTAGTTCTTATAGTGTCCTGGATAGTTTTAAGAAGCGCCCTGGGTTTTTCAAACGCTCTGAGAAGATGATGTATTTTATTTAAAAAATACTTTTAAGTATTGAAGACTGATTATGACCATTACTTGAATTTTATTAATTTAGCCTATTGACATTATATAATAATATCATTATAACAAGTATATTACTGAGTCCTGGTTTTATATTTGGTGTTGGCAACCCTACTCTAGTTTCCGTTGCAGTTTGCACAATAACTGAATAATTGAAGGTTGTGATGTACATAATTAGTTGTATAAGTACCGAACAATAATTATAAGAAGAACACGGCCAGTGTGTCGCGCACGCTCCTCCTCTGTACCTCCAATGTATTGTAAATATAACACAACTGGGACATACATGCACACCAATTATACTCCTGAACGAGTGCCGCCCGTAGGGACCGGCCGGCTCTGATCACTACGACTCATATACTCTTATATAGTTGCTCAACCAGTTGGTTGGATATTTAATTTTTTCGCATTTAATTGAATTAGTGCTAATTGGTAGTTTGTATTCACACACGTCAACTTAACGTGATGACTATTCAAAAGTACTTCAATGTAAGTTTATTTGAATAAATTATTTTTTATTCTATTATAATAATAAACAACAAACCAACATACAAAATTATTACATTGTCCCAGGTACTTATAATACTATTTGAAAATTGTAACAGTTTTTGTTTCAATGTTTTATACTTTTTTTTTTTTATTATTTAATTTTATCTATCGAGCCACGGTGCTGTGCTTGTGCTGCTATCGCGCCGTAGTGGCCGCACGTCGTGTAGAGTCGTTAGAGTACGTAGAGCGGCTGTTGACACACTGGAGTGTGGCGGCGACAGTCCCCCAACACTATTGTATAGTTTAATATAATTATGATATGTATCTATGTAATGTGCTGTAGATAGGGTGACGCGACATCGTGTCGTGATGTTCAATTGATGACTACCGTTTATAATTATGTAATTTGACTAATATTGGAATAAACAAATGAGCTGAATTTTGTATAGTGTGTTTCTTTTTATTGAACCCACTGACCCATAGAGTATCACATTTTAAAAATTGAAATGATTTTGTATTGCATCACAACTTTAACAGAAACGATTTCATATAGTGTTATATAATTAGCCCACAGATATCGAAAGTATATTCAATAGGCGTATCTATATTTTTTAATTTTGTATATTGCAAAACTACAAAAATGGGAGGAGCAAGCACCAACAGCACTATGTAAGATGTGTATGTCACGCTATGAGAACGGCGCGGAGATCAACTCGACATGGTACATTGAATCGACGATACTTTCCCCCAATTGCAACTACTGCTGATAAGACTGTCTCGGATGGTATGTGCAGGTATATGTGACCCTTACTTGTAGTGACGACATCTCCAGGAATTAACTACGATGGTTTCTAGACAGGATCACGCAGATGAACAAAATGTATAGTTGCGTAAGGCCACTAAGCCCCGTCGCTGAAAACCTATGTTCTTTTTGATTTGTAGTTGTATATATTTACTTATATCGTGAATAATCATGGGATAGGGATGGACTTGCCCTAATGCTTATGATTACTTTCGTTAGTGCTCACGGCTGTCTATTTCCGATGAGAGTGCTATCTCGTTTTATAGTTTTAGGTCGTGTTGTGTCAGTAATCGTATATGTAAGTTGTATAAAATTTTCTATTACAATTAATTATTGATTCGACATACATACAATGTCGGTGTATATTTATATTTCTTTGTGTTTAATGAACCCAAAAGATGTTCGTCCTGTGCTATAAATAGCGACTTATTTAATACAGTTGCACGGCACGTGTGCCGCGGACTGGGTACCGGCGCGCTAGCGGGAGAGCACCCGCGAGTGTCGTCGCTACAGCACTGTACGTGTGTGTGTGACCGGACATACCGGACATACCGGACGGCGCGGCGGCGGCACGCTAACTCACACGCTATCTCATTCTGAGGCGAGGGTCCAGCCCCGTATAAAAATTTGTTTGGGAACCCTTATACGAAGGGTAAGGATTTCAGCCTTACCCATTGCGAGGCCCCGGGCGGCAGTCTTTGCGAGTTCCCTTTGTCCTTCGTTTTTTTTTTACGTTTCTTTTTTCCGCCATTGCATCATAATTATATGCCTGTCACTTTTTTCACAATTTTTACAAACAATTAAAATTACATAACACTCTTCTTGCCTTTTCTTTTCTTTTCGGCAACTGATTTACTAAATCATTAAAATAAAAAAATTGCTTTTTTGTTTTTGTTTTTTGTGAAATAATAAAAAAAAAGGTTTGCAAGTTAATTTTGGTTTACGCACGTTGGGGAGCCCCGGTATAATTGGGTTCCTGCCTGACCCCTGGGTCTAGTCTTAAATCCGCTTCTCGGCCATGAGCGCGCGCGTCTCGTGTCTCACACCGCTAACCTAATACTCCGCGCCGCCCCGCCCACAGTGCCCGTACTAGAAGCTCGCTACAGACACGTCGGATGCTGTTATCTGAAGCGGCTTCCGTAAACGAGTACATTACTCTGCGTGAAGTGGACACCATGTTTACATTACCACCATTTATAATTAAAACGTCTGCTGCAGTGGAACGCGTGTTCATTAGTGTTCTCATTGCGTTCAAAATATAGTATTCAGAACATGTAGATTATTGTGGACATACATTTTCATTACAATTATTGATAGATAGATATTATAGAGATTATTATAGAGGTAAGTGTAAATTGTTGGTAATGAGTGATTAATACTATATAATAACAGCGTGTTGTATATCAATTGGGAGTAAATTTCTGTCTCTGCAACTCATAAGTAGTGGGTAAATGATTTCAACAAATTGTTTCAAGTTGTGAATAATGCTAGACTCAGGGGCCGACTAAGGTGTAGCAACCTAGGCACGTGGATAGGGCTCCTAAATTTTAAACTATCAAACTTCTTTCTACAGCATGCAATCAAATTTCTTTTTAAACCATCAAACGTAAACGTAAAGTATGTGTAAAGATTGAAAAATAGTCTTGGCATTTCAGTGATGCCTAGGACCCGGTCTGGACTTAGTCCGCCGCTAATAGTACTGTACATAATTGTGAGCTAGTTAATTACGGTTAGAGTCGGTGATTGGTAAGTATGCAGTTGTAATGATAACAATGGTGGTGCGGTCAGGGCGGGGCGATGGTGGTGGGCAGTGTACGGCGGCGGCTGGGCCGGCGGTGGTCGCGGGCGGCGGCGCTGGTGGCGGCGTGCTGCGCGGCGGCCGTGCTGGCGGGGCTGCGGCCGGCGCCCGACCTCCTCACGCAGGCAGAGTTCCCCGGCGTGCGGCCCGCGGCGGTGGCTCACCTGCTCGCGGACTACTCCTCGCACCCGTTGACCCAACGGTATACATTTCTTATTTAAATAAGTGCTTAGTAACCCGCGCAACTTCGTCTCCGTTTCTTTTGCAATATATTTTTCATTGCAGCTCCGCTCCCATTGGTCGTAGCGTAATGTTATATAGCCTAAAGTCGTCCTCGACAGTATGGATTATCACCGATTATCCAACACAAAAATATTTATTCAATTTGAACCAGCTCTTCAGCTTTATAATATTAGTTAGATAGGTAAATATCGTGGAAGGTCATGGACCTTACCATTCATGTGTTGTGTTGATTACTTGTAGCGTGTACTTGTAACATTAGTATTGAACTGAAACTTACGAGTCACGAAAAAGAGTTACCGTCGCGTGGAGGACGTCGCGTCGATATATCGCGTTGTGAGACAAAGACAAAGGCTGGTGGCGGTGGCTGAGAGAGGACAACGGCAGTCCGTCAAGTTTCTCTTCTACGATATGACCCAGTACACATTTCTTATTTTAGTGGCACGTGGTCCGTGGAGAAGGAGTGGAGTAACTACACGTCGTGGCAGTACATCGTGTCGTACGATTGCGGCGCGCGGTGCTCGGGCCGCGCCACCGTGGAGGCGCACGACCCGCACCACGACCCCCGCGCCGGGGCCCATGCTGGGTCCCACGCCGGGGCCCACGCCAGTGACGGCGGGGAACACCGTGTGCGCGTGGTGCACGCACACTGCACCAGACTGCCGCTGCTGCCGTGGCCTCAACTATGCGGTACATGTAGTTGAATTATTAATAATGTGACCAATGAACCCAATGCATGTACAATGTCAGCTCGATCTCTACGCGGTTCATCCTGGACACAATCGTGATATGGTATTCGCGAATTTATCACGATGGGTTATAGCTCATCTTATCATTCTCCACTGGTGCCCTGTCAGCATATTTACCATTAAAGCAAGGGGGTGCAATACAAAAAAAAAAAAGGAAAGAATTATAAAGTCACTACTGTAAGGATTTAGATAGAGATATTGACATAATTGAACTCCTACAATAATAAAACTGTCTATTTATGTAAATTACATTAGTAGATATTATTTATTACGCCTTTACTAGGTTACACCATATACAACACAATCTATATATATTTTATAGTATGAAATGAAAATGAAAAGATATTTATGAAAATTCACAACTATTTGCACTGCGTACAATCATCAACGTCGTATCACTCGTAACCATAAAAAAAAACCGACCCATATTTCAATTTTATGCAATAGCAGTACATGGGCTGGGACAAAGTCAAACATTAGCGTGTTTAAATTTTACTTTTTTTTTTTTTTTTTTATTTACGTTTAATACATTATTTAAATTATTAACCGGGTCTTAACACGAAATATTTTTATGACAAATAAAGGTATTTACCTCTCTCGACGTTTCGACTAGGTTGCACTAGCCGTGATCACGAGCTGACGACCACGTCGTGTGACACCACGTGTTAAGACCCGGTTAATAATTTAAATAGCGCCATCTAGTAACAGACATGAGAAACAAACCTTACTAGGTAACCATTAATATACAACTCAGGTTTAGTTTGTGGATACACATGTATACCTTTCCGACCGTAACCTTGTAACGGTGCACTACAATTTCTCGTTTTGATAGTGAATTAGGAAACTTCTTATAAACTTTAATTAGAGTGTTCATTGTGGTTTCGTAGGTGAGACGGACACGGAGACTGTGGTGCGGGGCGGGGGCGCGGAGGGCGGCGCGCGTGTGAGCGAGCGCGCCCGGTCGCGGTGCGTGGGCGCGGCGGCGGCGCTGGCGGCGCTGGCCGGCGCGTGCGGCGACCAGCGGCTGCTGCGCGCGCAGCGACACCTGCACCTGCAGCACCTGCGACGAGCGCTCGCAGCCACCGCACCGCACCCACCACTCTGAATAATGTACTTGGGAATATAAACAATAAAGAATACAAATTCAATTTTTTTTTTTTTTTTTTCTCAAAATATAGCAAAACGGGAATTTTGATATAACTACCAATGTAACGATCGATATTAATGTAACGATCAGCCCCTAAAAACCAGCAATATATACATTACAAGATGCAAGTACATAATATTTAACATACTAGATGTACCCGCAACTTCGTCCGTGTAAAATAATCATGACCAAAAAAAAAAATATTTAATAAACTAACCCAATAATGCCAAATAAAAAAAAAAAATAAATAAAAAAAGTTTAAACGTTAAAACGTTAGTTTAAAATGACGACACTTCCATACAACCTTACACCTACTCTTTTAACAACAGCCTATGTCCTTTCTCCGGGTATAGACCTGTGTACTAAATTTCATTGAATTTGGTTCAGTAGTTTTGACGTAAAAGCGAGACAGACAGAGTTACTTTCGCATTTATAATATTAGTAAGGAGTAAGGATAGTAAGATGTTATACATATACACACATATCTATGTTTATATATGTATAAGATGTTATACATATACAAACATAGATAAGGAAGTAAGGATGTTATACATATACACAGAGTTATTCCGCCGAAGGCACTGAGTCTACCAAAAAGGTCTGTTCTGTGTATGCATGGACCTAAAACCTTTTCTCCAGATCTACTCCACACTGTAATACGTCGATTGTCAATCGAAAACTTATGTAAGTTTACATCACCAGTAAAGAGCACTGCAGCACTGTCCTCAACATTAAGTACAATCCAGGTATTGTCTTGCATACCTTAGACGATCTGCACAATATACTGCACTTAACTGAATACGAACTAAACATTTTCTCGAGTAGTTGTTGGTCTTCATGGAGTCGATTTCATACAGTTTGGTCGCTCACATGAGTAGCTCGGCATAACACGTTTTGTACGGTCCGCGCCGTGGACGTTCGCTCTTTTCGTTCTCGAGCTGTTGTAACCCGAACTCTTCCTGAACCACGACGTCTGGCGACCGATGTAATAACCGACTCCATCCAGACATTTCAAACTGCCCGCCGCTACCTAATACCTTACCTTACCATTAAACCTTCAGCGCGCAGACTGTGACCCTCCTCGGTTAAAGTTATTATTACCCTAGCGGCTGTAAGTACATCCATATCACACCCCGAATTTTGAATACAAAGACACAATATGAACCTGTTAGTGCAAGAAACCCTAATCAAAAGTTATAAAATTAAATTTCACAAAAACATAATACATATATTCAAGAGTTATCAACTTAAGTGTTAAAAACAACACAAAAAGTGTACCCACCAAATTGATTTCTTACTATAAATATTAGTGACACACTTTAAAGAACCCATAATTTAAAATTTACAGAGTATTACGAACTTTATATATAAGTTGTTAAATTGTAGATCGCAGCTATCTTCATGGCTTCATTGGACTCCTTCACTCCTTTTTCTCTGTTAAAGTGCCGAGTTTTGTAGCAACTGATATCATCTGCTGTCGTGTCGCCGCGAGTACTTCCTCGACCACGAGTAATTTATAATATATAATTATAATTGTCCTAACAGTAACACCATTGCACGCTAGATGGCGCGGCCTACAAAGCAAAGCAAAATAAACGAGCAATTTAACGCAGTACGTAGTACTACTATCGCCCACTAGATGGTGGGTAAGGTAAATGTAAATGGCGATAGAGTTTCGATTTGGAAATAGCATACTTATATCTGAAGTCCTTGCAATACCTCCGGTTTAGGTTTAGGTTTAGGTTTAGGTTTAGGTTTAGGTTTAGGTTTAGGTTTAGGTTTAGGTTTAGGTTTAGGTTTAGGTTTAGGTTTAGGTTTAGGTTTAGGTTTAGGTTTAGGTTTAGGTTTAGGTTTAGGTTTAGGTTTAGGTTTAGGTTTAGGTTTAGGTTTAGGTTTAGGTTTAGGTTTAGGTTTAGGTTTAGGTTTAGGTTTAGGTTTAGGTTTAGGTTTAGGTTTAGGTTTAGGTTTAGGTTTAGGTTTAGGTTTAGGTTTAGGTTTAGGTTTAGGTTTAGGTTTAGGTTTAGGTTTAGGTTTAGGTTTAGGTTTAGGTTTAGGTTTAGGTTTAGGTTTAGGTTTAGGTTTAGGTTTAGGTTTAGGTTTAGGTTTAGGTTTAGGTTTAGGTTTAGGTTTAGGTTTAGGTTTAGGTTTAGGTTTAGGTTTAGGTTTAGGTTTAGGTTTAGGTTTAGGTTTAGGTTTAGGTTTAGGTTTAGGTTTAGGTTTAGGTTTAGGTTTAGGTTTAGGTTTAGGTTTAGGTTTAGGTTTAGGTTTAGGTTTAGGTTTAGGTTTAGGTTTAGGTTTAGGTTTAGGTTTAGGTTTAGGTTTAGGTTTAGGTTTAGGTTTAGGTTTAGGTTTAGGTTTAGGTTTAGGTTTAGGTTTAGGTTTAGGTTTAGGTTTAGGTTTAGGTTTAGGTTTAGGTTTAGGTTTAGGTTTAGGTTTAGGTTTAGGTTTAGGTTTAGGTTTAGGTTTAGGTTTAGGTTTAGGTTTAGGTTTAGGTTTAGGTTTAGGTTTAGGTTTAGGTTTAGGTTTAGGTTTAGGTTTAGGTTTAGGTTTAGGTTTAGGTTTAGGTTTAGGTTTAGGTTTAGGTTTAGGTTTAGGTTTAGGTTTAGGTTTAGGTTTAGGTTTAGGTTTAGGTTTAGGTTTAGGTTTAGGTTTAGGTTTAGGTTTAGGTTTAGGTTTAGGTTTAGGTTTAGGTTTAGGTTTAGGTTTAGGTTTAGGTTTAGGTTTAGGTTTAGGTTTAGGTTTAGGTTTAGGTTTAGGTTTAGGTTTAGGTTTAGGTTTAGGTTTAGGTTTAGGTTTAGGTTTAGGTTTAGGTTTAGGTTTAGGTTTAGGTTTAGGTTTAGGTTTAGGTTTAGGTTTAGGTTTAGGTTTAGGTTTAGGTTTAGGTTTAGGTTTAGGTTTAGGTTTAGGTTTAGGTTTAGGTTTAGGTTTAGGTTTAGGTTTAGGTTTAGGTTTAGGTTTAGGTTTAGGTTTAGGTTTAGGTTTAGGTTTAGGTTTAGGTTTAGGTTTAGGTTTAGGTTTAGGTTTAGGTTTAGGTTTAGGTTTAGGTTTAGGTTTAGGTTTAGGTTTAGGTTTAGGTTTAGGTTTAGGTTTAGGTTTAGGTTTAGGTTTAGGTTTAGGTTTAGGTTTAGGTTTAGGTTTAGGTTTAGGTTTAGGTTTAGGTTTAGGTTTAGGTTTAGGTTTAGGTTTAGGTTTAGGTTTAGGTTTAGGTTTAGGTTTAGGTTTAGGTTTAGGTTTAGGTTTAGGTTTAGGTTTAGGTTTAGGTTTAGGTTTAGGTTTAGGTTTAGGTTTAGGTTTAGGTTTAGGTTTAGGTTTAGGTTTAGGTTTAGGTTTAGGTTTAGGTTTAGGTTTAGGTTTAGGTTTAGGTTTAGGTTTAGGTTTAGGTTTAGGTTTAGGTTTAGGTTTAGGTTTAGGTTTAGGTTTAGGTTTAGGTTTAGGTTTAGGTTTAGGTTTAGGTTTAGGTTTGGTTTAGGTTTAGGTTTAGGTTTAGGTTTAGGTTTAGGTTTAGGTTTAGGTTTAGGTTTAGGTTTAGGTTTAGGTTTAGGTTTAGGTTTAGGTTTAGGTTTAGGTTTAGGTTTAGGGAAACGTATAGGATAAAGTAAACGATTAGGATGACGTTTAGGTTTAGGTTTAGGTTTAGGTTTAGGTTTAGGTTTAGGTTTAGGTTTAGGTTTAGGTTTAGGTTTAGGTTTAGGTTTAGGTTTAGGTTTAGGTTTAGGTTTAGGTTTAGGTTTAGGTTTAGGTTTAGGTTTAGGTTTAGGTTTAGGTTTAGGTTTAGGTTTAGGTTTAGGTTTAGGTTTAGGTTTAGGTTTAGCTTTAGGTTTAGGTTTAGGTTTAGGTTTAGGTTTAGGTTTAGGTTTAGGTTTAGGTTTAGGTTTAGGCCGAGGTTTAGGTTTAGGCGGAGCCGCGTAGGCTTAGGTTTAGGTTTAGGTTTGTGTGTGTGGGTTTAGGTTTAGGTTTAGGTTTAGGTTTAGGTTTAGGTTTAGGTTTAGGTTTAGGTTTAGGTTTAGGTTTAGGTTTAGGTTTAGGTTTAGGTTTAGGTTTAGGTTTAGGGTTAGGTTTAGGTTTAGGTTTAGGTTTAGGTTTAGGTTTAGGTTTAGGTTTAGGTTTAGGTTTAGGTTTAGGTTTAGGTTTAGGTTTAGGTTTAGGTTTAGGTTTAGGTTTAGGTTTAGGTTTAGGTTTAGGTTTAGGTTTAGGTTTAGGTTTAGGTTTAGGTTTAGGTTTAGGTTTAGGTTTAGGTTTAGGTTTAGGTTTAGGTTTAGGTTTAGGTTTAGGTTTAGGTTTAGGTTTAGGTTTAGGTTTAGGTTTAGGTTTAGGTTTAGGTTTAGGTTTAGGTTTAGTTTTAGGTTTAGGTTTAGGTTTAGGTTTAGGTTTAGGTTTAGGTTTAGGTTTAGGTTTAGGTTTAGGTTTAGGTTTAGGTTTAGGTTTAGGTTTAGGTTTAGGTTTAGGTTTAGGTTTAGGTTTAGGTTTAGGTTTAGGTTTAGGTTTAGGTTTAGGTTTAGGTTTAGGTTTAGGTTTAGGTTTAGGTTTAGGTTTAGGTTTAGGTTTAGGTTTAGGTTTAGGTTTAGGTTTAGGTTTAGGTTTAGGTTTAGGTTTAGGTTTAGGTTTAGGTTTAGGTTTAGGTTTAGGTTTAGGTTTAGGTTTAGGTTAGGTTAGGTTAGGTTAGGTTAGGTTAGGTTGGGGCGTGGGTCGGGCAACCTCCTAGTATGGGCCTGCCATTGGGAGGCTTCCCCATCCTCGTGGATACGTCCGCGGGGAACGGTGGCCGAGCAATGGTTTGGTTCTGGTACGCCCCGGGCGGGATAGTAGTCGTTCCTTCGGGATACGGCTACTATGTCGGCCAGTAGCCCGGCAGGTTGGGCGGGTTTAGGATTCCTATGCCTCGACAAAAGTCGAGGACCCCGGAGTTAGGAACCCGCCCAACTTTTTCTTTTAGTCTTCTTTTTGTTTGTTTCTCCTTCTTTTGTTTTGTTTGGTTTTTCTTCTCTTTTGTTTGTGTTTTAATTTATTTTTGGGTTTTTGGTTTGTTTTTGGTTTATATCTGTCTTTGTCTGTCTGTTTGTCTTTTCTGTCTTTTTGGTTTTGTCTTTCTTTTTCTTTTCGTCGTTCGTGGCAGGAGTCCGGGACCACACCCGTAAAAAGGAATCAATCGAATGAATGGCTGAACGGAAAAATAGATTACCCCAGGGAGGTACCGGTCGCTCTGCGGCCGGAGAATCCTCCTCCACCGCACCAGATTTGCTGGGGGTGGACTGTCCCGCGTCATCTGGGGGGGACACGCTCAGTCGCAGGAAGGAGTGGGAAGAGGAAGTAAGGAGGTGCGTCGAAGCCGTACAGGGGATTGAGGAGTTCGAAATCCACGTAGCCGGCATGGACTCCGAGTGCACGGGGTCCGCGCTGTCGGCTGCGTCGGAGGACTGCCTCAATTCCAGGTCGGCCACATCGGAGGACTGCGTCAACCTAAGGGTGAGCACTTCACCCAAACGGTACCGGCGGAAGAGGCGCGTCGTCGAGAGGCCACAAGATCTCGACTCCGACGACGACGTCGAAGTGATAGAGGTGGAGAGACGGGTTCCAAGCCCGAAGACCAGGAAAGGGAAGAGCAAGCATGCCGCCCGAATGGAGACAGAGGGCTCGGCGTCTGACGCCGGGCCTTCCAAATCCGTCTCCGTTCCAGCGGTTGCCTCCCACTTTACCGGCATGGAGGTTCGTCGCGCTGATGAGCTCGGCGCCACCATCGAGGATAGTGCCCGGAAGGTTCTTGCTGCGATCAAAGTATCCGGCAACCTGAAGGGCACTATCATAAAGGAGATCAAGGACGCCATCACTAACATCATGACGGCGTCCGAGATCCTGAAGGAGAGGTCGGCGGATGTCGAAGTGACCACTCTCAGCCGAGAGAACGCACGTCTGCGGAATGACCTGGCGCATGCTAGGCTGATGTCCAGCGGAGCCATCGAAGAGGCGAAGGCCGACAAGCGGGAGATAAATGCCCTCCGCAAAACGGCACACTCTTCTGCCATTCTGGCCGAGGAGATTGCCCAACTCAAGGCAGAAAGGGAGGAGCTGCAGCGGGAGGCCCGGGAGAGCAGAAGGCTTCTTGAGGAGCTGAAGAAGACCAACGCTCAGACTCAGGCCTCTCTGCTGCAGGCGCAGCGCGATTTGGAGGAGGCGAGGACGGCCATCGAGCTCCCGCCAATTACCATCGGGGGGACGGCGGCGGAAGCGCCGGAAGGTGCCACGCCCCTCACCCTATCGGAGACAGCCGAAGACCGGATTATCCGGCGAGTAGGCGAGATTATGGACGGCCGCTTCGCCGAGATGGAGGAGCGGATCTCGGCGAAGCGTAAGCGGCAACCCAAAGCTGCCAAGAGTTCGCCTGCTGCCGGATCATCCGGCCCAGCGGCCAATAGGGCCCCGCAGAACGGGGAGCCCATCGGGGGTGGAGACCCGCAACCGTCGACCTCAGCCAACCGGGAGGGCTGGTCGACGGTAGTCCGGCGAGGGAAGCGCAAGGGCGCTGGCGCTAGCCAGACGGCTCCTGCCAATGCGCGCCCGTCGAAGGGGCCACGCGGCGGCCCAACAGAGGCACCTCCGCAGCGGAAGGCACCCGCGCGGAAGAAGGTAAAAGCACGCCCCCTCGCTCATCGGCAGTGGTGTTAACCATGAGGCCGGGAGCCGAGGAGAGGGGCGTCACCTACAGGTCGGTGCTCACCGAAGCGAAGGCCAAGATTTCCTTGGCCCAGCTAGGTATCACCGACCTGAGGTTCAAAGTTGGGAGAACCGGGTCCCGTATCCTGGAGATCCCCGGAACGCACACAGGCGAGGCGGCAGACGCGTTGGCCGCCAAAATCGAGGAGGTCCTGCCCGAGGACACCGTCCGGGTCTCCAGGCCAGTGAAGTCGGCCGAACTGCGCATTGGAGATCTGGACGACTCGGTAATGGTGGCCGACGTGGTCGTAGCCGTGATGCGTGAGGGGGTTGCCTGGAATCCTCGGTGAAAACCGGGGAGATCCGGCGCAACACCCAGGGAACGGGATCCGTGTGGGTGCGGTGCCCTGTGGCCGCCGCAAAGAAGTTGGCCGAGGCCGGCCGGCTTAAGATAGGGTGGGTGATGGCGCGGGTGCAGTCGCTGGACCCGCGTCCCCAGCGGTGCTATCGCTGCCTCCTTACGGGACACGTGGGAGTGCGATGCACCGCTACGGAGGACAGCAGCGGAATATGTTTCCGCTGCAGCGAGCCCGGCCATAAGGCCGCGCGCTGCGCCGCGCCATCGCCGAAGTGTCGGTATTGTGCCGCGGCGGGTCGGAAATCCGACCATTGAGTGGGCGTCACAAATTTGTGTCGCCCGCCTAAGGCCCGAGCCGCGGCACGGGCCACACGCGGGGGGGGGAGTCGATGGACACTTGAGTAAAATCAGGTGTGCATCGACTCCAAAATTGACCCTAGGGTGGAGGATTGTTAGGGCAATCCGAAGCTCACCGGGGAGGCATTAGGGTCTGGAGGTGGCGTGCAGAGACTGTTCCCTGCACGCCTAGATGGAGGTCCCTTCGATGGGAACCATGCCGGTGGTCTTGGTGAATGCTTATGCGTATCCCATGGCCACGGCGATTATGTCGAGGAGGAACAGTCGTCAGGTTTTTAGCAGGTAGGAGTCCGGCAGTATCCATTCTTCCCTAAGGGAATGGTTCTCCATGATGGATTTTCCTGACGTGAAAAAAAAAAAAAAAAAAAAAAGGTTAGGTTAGGTTAGGTTAGGTTAGGTTAGGTTAGGGTAGGTTAGGTTAGGTTAGGTTAGGTTAGGTTAGGTTGGGGCGTGAGTCGGGCAACCTCCAAGTATGGGCCTGCCATTGGGAGGCTTCCCCATCCTCGTGGATACGTCCGCGGGGAACGGTGGCCGAGCAATGGTTTGGTTCTGGTACGCCCTGGGCGGGATAGTAGACGTTCCTTTGGGATACTGCTACTATGTCGGCCGATAGTCCGGCGAGTTGGGGATGGACGATCGTCATCTACGTCCATCCATGTAGGGATGTCGTCATGTCGGAAGCTCCCATGCCTCGGTTCAGCCGAGGACACCGGAGCTCCGAATGCCATGTTGTGTGGTGATGTGTGTAAACACAGTCACATGTGTACATATTTGTACATACTCTATGTTGTATATATTGTGAGGTCTAATTGTTTAATGTTGTATATATATGTTATATAAGTGTTTAATGTTGTATATAGTCTTGTATTTGTGTCGTCGTCGTCATGGGTCGTGTCGTCTTCGTCGTCATTTTGTCGTCGTTTGCGTCACGTTCTTGACGCCGTCGTTTTGTGTGTGTATCGTCGCTTCGTGGCGTCGTTCTCTCTCCTCCCCGTGCTCTCTACCAGTTAGAGGGACACTGTGGAGTGAGGTTGGTCGGGCCCGGTGGGTGCTTCACTGCGCAGCCGGGCAGGCACACTCGTGCCCCCGATCGCAAACCGTAACCCTGACGCTAGGTGTTGGTGTCATGTCTATCAGCCTAGTTAGTTAGGAACGGGGGCCTTGGCTTAACCGCCCGGGCCGCGAGGAGACAACCTCTATAAAAAATCCGTCCATTCCAAGGTCTACGTGCCGAGGGAATGCCTAGTGGTGGCAGGGGCGTTAAACCTGTCGCTAGCGTAAAACCCGGGAGCACCTGTCGCCCTCCCGGCGTACAAGACCGTAGGCAGTAGCAGGGGGCTACGCTGTCTACGCAACCCATCCCCCTCACTCGTGGGAACAAAATGGAAAAATCTAAATCAACAAAACAACCGATGTTGGAGGAGGATTCGGATGACTCCGGATCAAGTTTGGTGTCGGCTCGCTCAGAGCCAGAATCGCCGATTCAAGGTATGCAGCCGAACAAGACCAGGCCGCTGCGCAGAGCGAGAGGTAGACCCCCAACAACTGGGGACTACGTGGGGTTGGCCAAGGCCAAAAAGGAGTTAGCTGAGGTACAACGCCAAATGCTACAGAATGAGGCCGAAAAGGAGCTGCTGGCTGAGACAAGGGCGGCCAGGCTGAGCAAGGTAACACTTGATGGGGGAAACACCAACCCCAATGATGTAACCGTGGATGGCCTGCAGAGGCAGGTGTTACAAAACATCCAGGTGGTGCTCAGCGTGGCCTCCAAGTCGAAAAACTTGAAGGGCACGTTCGTCAATGCCCTGAAAGAGTCAGCGGCTTCTATTAGTGAGGCGGCCCAGGTTCTGGCCAAACGAACGGCCAACGAGGAGAACGAGCGCCTAAGAACGGTCAACTCCCGCCTGGAAGAGGAGGTGCAAGTTCTCCGGAAGCAATTGGAGGAACTAAGAACCGAAGTCGCCCACATGAGAGCGGAGAATGAACGGGCCTCCCAAGCGCTGCAGACCCAGACCTTGCAGACGAGCTCAAGCGGGTCGGAAGACCTCAAGCGCACCATAGCGGAAGAGGTCACTCGGGTCATGCAGCTCAGGTTCGACGCTTGGGAAGCAAGACACCCCACCGTCAGGCAACCAACCGCTACAGTGAGGGTGGTAGATAGCGAGGTGGATCCGGCCTTAGAGGCTGAGATTTCTCTCGAACTACCTGGGCCATCCGCCGCATCCTCTTCAGCGGCGGTAGTAAAGAAGACCAAGGCCAAGAAAAACCAAAAGGGGAAAAAGGCGGCCCAATCAGAACCTGCCGCCTCAAAGAAGCCGGGGCCGGGGACTGGATCCCAGAAATCCAACCCCACGGGACACACTTGGGCGACCGCGGTAAAGAAGAACGGTCGCATAACGGGCCGACCTGAAACCAGAGCCGGTCCATCCAGTGCCCAATCAAAGAAGGCTGACGGGCCTCAGAAGAAGAAGGGGGTTCCATCCCCCAGCAAGCTTCGAGCCCCCCGCTCTGCAGCGATAATACTCGCCCTCCCACCAGAAGCAGAAAAGTCAGGGGCAAGCTATGCCAACATCCTCAGGGAGGCAAAATCAAAAATAGATCTGCCTTCCCTGGGGATATCGGAGGTGCGCTTTAAGTCGGCCGCAACCGGAGCTAGGATCCTAGAGATCCCTGGCTCCGAGAGCGGGGGGAAAGCGGATGCGCTCGCTGCAAGGCTCCGCGACGTTCTGGGGGACAATCCCGTACAGGTCTCCAGGCCCACTAAATCAGCAGAAATGCGAATCATGGGCCTGGACGACTCTGTTACAACAGAGGACGTGGTGGAGGCGGTCACCAGGGATGGACAATGCAGACCCGAGGACGTGAAAACAGGAGAAATTCGCGTTAACGCCTCGGGTCTCGGCACTTGCTGGGTGCGGGCTCCCATCCTGGTGATAAAGAAAATCACCACGGCAGCCCGCATCCGCATTGGCTGGGTGTCGGCCCCCGCGGAGCTCCTCAAGCAGAGGCCGCTACGCTGCTACAAGTGCCTCCAAAACGGGCACGTAAGAACTCGGTGCCCGCACGAGGGGGACCGTAGCGGCCTTTGCTACCGGTGCAGCAAGCCAGGTCATAAGGCTGCTGACTGCACTGCTGCACCGGGGTGTGCGATCTGCTCCGAAGCAGGAAAACCGGCGGGCCACTGGCTGGGGAGCAAAAGCTGCTCCTCACGGAAGCAGATCGCCAAGAAGGGGCCGGCACCCGCACCTCCTGCGACCGCCGCCGCCGTAACCACTAATAGTTACGCAGGGTTGGAAGAGGAGACGGCCGCTTAATGGCTCCCAGGTCCCTCCGTCTCCTTCAGGCAAACACGAACCACGCAGCCGCAGCTCAGGATCTTCTCCTCCAGAGTGCGGCTGAGTGGCTCGTGGATCTGGTCGTAGTCGCCGAACCATACAGAGTTCCGCCATCTGTAAATTGGTTCGGCGACTCCGACGGCCTGGTTGCCGTCATCCGAGTCGGGGGGAGTTCTGCCTCCCCTCCCTGTTCGCCCCTTTTCAGGGGCCGGGGCTACGCAGGTGTGAGTTGGGGGGAAATCGTCGTCGTTGGAGTGTACTTCTCTCCCAACAGGACCGTCGCCGAATTCGAACAGTATCTGAACGGGCTGGCCACCGTTATAAGTGTCCATTCGGCCCGTTCAGTGCTCGTCATGGGGGACCTCAATGCCAAATCCATGGCTTGGGGTTCCCCCAGTACTAGTGCGCGAGGCACGGTTCTGGAGGATTGGGCGGTGGCGTCCGATCTCGCAGTTTTAAATGTGGGGTCGGTCGCCACATGCGTGCGATGGCAGGGGGAATCTATAGTGGATATCTCCCTTGCCACTCCATCCATCGCACGCCGGGTGCAGAGCTGGCAGGTGATGGACGAGGTGGAGACCCTGTCGGACCATCGTTATATCAGGTTCGACATTCTCCCCCGTCCGGAGCTCCGCACCCGGATCGCCCGGAGAGAAACGCTCCGACGTTCCCCAAATGGGCACTGAAGCGTCTCAATAGAGACTTGCTGGTGGAGGCTTCTATAGTGCAGGCCTGGTCACCATCTCCATCCAGGCCTGTGGAGGTAGAGGAGGAAGCTAATTGGCTCGGGGAGGCTATGACCCGCATCTGCGATGCGGCCATGCCCCGGGCCCGCCCTCCCCCTCCGAGACGTCAAGTGTACTGGTGGTCCGAAGAGATAGCGGCCTTGCGAGTTGAAAGCATGGCCGCTAGACGCCAGTACACTAGGCACCGCCGTCTTAGGCGGGGCCGTGACGCCGCTATAGAAGCCGAGCTGCATGCGCAATACACGCTGAAGAAGAAGACGCTGCAGCTCGCCATCAGCAGGGCCAAAGAGAGAGCCAAGGAGGAACTCCTGGAGACTCTCAACAAAGATCCATGGGGGCGCCCATACAGGAGCGTAAGGGGCAAACTACGCCCCTGGACGCCCCCCGTGGCAGAGAGCCTCCAGCCCCAGCAATTGGAGGGGGTGTTGACAGCTCTGTTTCCAGAGCAGCCGGAGTTCACACCCCCCCCAATGGGGCCGCGCGGTCGTCAACAAGACGGCGGCGGCCCCGTAGATGCTGGGGTGCCGGTAATAACGACGGCGGAGTTCTCCACGGCCGTGGACAGGCTCCGGGGCAAAAACACCGCCCCGGGACCCGATGGTGTCCCCGGCCTCGCTCTCTACTTGGCCCTCGGTGCCCTTGGGGACCGACTCCATAGCCTCTTTAACGAGTGCATGGAGTCGGGACGATTTCCCAAAAAATGGAAAACGGGCAGGGTAGTCCTGCTCCGTAAGGAGGGACGCCCCGTAGATTCCATCTCTCCCTCGGCGTTCCGCCCGATTGTGCTCCTTGACGAGGTTGGCAAACTATTCGAAAGGGTTATAGTGAGCCGCCTCGTCAAGCACCTGGTCGAAGTGGGTCCCGATCTTTCCCCGAATCAGTTTGGTTTCCGAGAGGGCCGGTCCACAATAGATGCGATCGCGCAAGTCCGTGCCCTCTCGGAGAATGTGGTTGCCAAAGGGGGTGTTGTTGGCGGTATCCTTGGATATCAAAAATGCCTTCAACACCCTCCCCTTCGAGTGTATAAGGGAGGCACTAAAACATCATAGAGTGCCTCCCTACCTGAGGGACGTGATCGGGGCCTACCTTCAAGAGCGGAAGGTGGTGTGCATCGGGCGGAATGGCGCGATGGTAGAGAGAGAGATGCAGCGCGGTGTTCCACAGGGATCGGTTCTGGGTCCGGTCCTGTGGAACATCGGCTACGATTGGAATCTGCGGGGCGCTCTGCTCCGGGGTACCAGCGTCGTTTGCTACGCGGATGACACGCTGGTCACTTCCCGGGGCCAGGACTACCGGGAGGCTGCCCGGTTGGCTACCGCCAGTGTGACGCAAGTTGTCGGCAGAATAAGGAGATTGGGGCTCGAGGTGGCGCTCGACAAGACGGAGGTCCTGTGTTTTCATGGGCCCCGTAGAGCGCCGCCGCCAGGAGCCCGTCTCGTGGTCAGCGGCCACAGTCTGGAGGTCAGGCCGTACATCAGGTACCTCGGGCTTGACCTCGACAGTCGCTGGGATTTCCGGTTCCACTTCAGGAACCTGGCTCCTCGTCTTATGGCGGCGGCCGGCGCTCTAAGCTGGTTGCTGCCTAATATCGGGGGGCCGGGTGGCAATTGCCGCCGTCTCTACCTGAATGTGGTGCAGTCGATGGCCCTATACGGGGCCCCTATTTGGCATGGGGCCCTGTCCAGGGAAAACACAGCCACGCTCCTGCGTCCGCAGCGAGCGATGGCTGTGAGGGCCATCCGAGGATACCGCACCATCTCGGGCGAGGCGGCGTGCTTGCTTGCGGGCTCTCCGCCCTGGGACTTAGAGGCAGAATCCCGCGCGTCTTTATATCACTGGCGCGCGGAGGCCAAGGCCCAGGGAGGGGAGCCTTCTGGAGTGGAAATCGCGGAACGGAAATCCCATCTTCGGCGAGTCCTCAGGGAGAAATGGCAGGAGAGGCTGGCGTATCCAACGGCCGGCCTGAGGACCGTCGAAGCTGTCCGTCCTGTACTCAAGAAGTGGATGGGCAGGCGGCGTGGACCGCTGACCTACCGACTTACGCAGGTGCTGTCCGGACATGGCTGTTTCGGGCGGTACCTGTGTAACGTCGCGAGGAGAGAGCCGACAACTTGCTGTCACCAGTGCGGATGCGACCAGGACACGGCGCAGCACGTGCTGGAGGAGTGCCCTGCTTTTGCAGAGGAGCGCCGCGTCTTGGTCGCGGATGTGGGGGACGACCTCTCGCTGCCGAATGTAGTTCGGGAAATGGTCAGGAGCGAGAGGTCGTGGCTGGCAATGGTGGCCTTCTGCGAAGCAGTGATGTCGCAGAAGGAGGCGGCGGAGAGGGAGCGTGAGAACGACCCATCCGCCCCAGTGATCCGCCGCCGGAGGACCAGGCGTAGACGTCGGGACGAGCCCAACTCCGTCCTGACTCTACCCCCCACTGGGGCCGGGGCGATGCCTTGAGGGAGGCGTTGCCCCATAGCCAGGCCCCTGGAGGTGCGCGCGTGTACCCACGCGCCTCCAAGAGTAGGTAGGGTGCGTCCAGAGCACCCTAACCAGAGAGAGGGGGCCCGTCCTACAACATCTACAGGACGGGCCATGCCGCCGGGGTCAGGGTGGAATGCAAATGCGAACCCCTGTCCTCGGCTCAAAGGCACCTCGAGGTATACCGTGTGGTTTTTTTTTTTTTTTTTTTTTTTTTTTTTTTTTTTTTTTTTTTTTTTTTTTTTTTTAGTGAGTCAAGTCTCACACACCACCTCGCCATCCCTCCGGCGGGGTGACGGTCTTTTGAAGATTTTCCACACGTTAAAAAAAAAAAAAAAAAAAAAAGGTTAGGTTAGGTTAGGTTAGGTTAGGTTAGGTTAGGT
Organism: Achroia grisella; assembly: GCF_030625045.1. Taxonomy (NCBI): domain Eukaryota; kingdom Metazoa; phylum Arthropoda; class Insecta; order Lepidoptera; family Pyralidae; genus Achroia; species Achroia grisella. Next base: position 3,517 of record NW_026713018.1, on the reverse strand, counting down.
TAGGTTAGGTTAGGTTAGGTTAGGTTAGGTTAGGTTAGGTTAGGTTAGGTTGGGGCGTGGGTCGGGCAACCTCCTAGTATGGGCCTGCCATTGGGAGGCTTCCCCATCCTCGTGGATACGTCCGCGGGGAACGGTGGCCGAGCAATGGTTTGGTTCTGGTACGCCCCGGGCGGGATAGTAGTCGTTCCTTCGGGATACGGCTACTATGTCGGCCAGTAGCCCGGCAAGTAGGGGATGGACAATTTCATCGTCATCCATCCTGGCGGAGATGTCGGCAGTTCGCTAGTTCCCATACCTCGGTTCAGCCGAGGACACCGGAGCTTCGAATGGTCCGAGTCGCGTTGGGGGCACGTGTCACTCCTGGCACATGCCCGTGTACATACCTGTACATAATTGTGTTGTCCATACTTGTAAAGTCAATGTTATATGTTATATGTGTTGTATATATTTCTTGTTGTCTGTCGTCGTTGGCATCATTCGTTTCGTGTTCTGTCGTCATTTTATGTCGTAGCCCACGTCTCGTCCGTTGTCTTCGTCTATCCTGTGGTGTTTTCGTCGTCGGCGTCTGGCGCCGTCGATTGTTTCCTCCTCTACATGCCCTCTACTGGTTAGAGGGACATCGTAGAGTGAGACATGGTCGGGTCCGGCGGGTGCTTCACTGCGCAGCCGGGCAGGCACACTCGTGCCCCCGATCGCAAACCGTAACCCTGACGCTAGGTGTTGGTGTCATGTCTATCAGCCTAGTTAGTTAGGAACGGGGGCCTTGGCTTAACCGCCCGGGCCGCGAGGAGACAACCTCTATAAAAAATCCGTCCATTCCAAGGTCTACGTGCCGAGGGAATGCCTAGTGGTGGCAGGGGCGTTAAACCTGTCGCTAGCGTAAAACCCGGGAGCACCTGTCGCCCTCCCGGCGTACAAGACCGTAGGCAGTAGCAGGGGGCTACGCTGTCTACGCAACCTATCCCCCATGCTCGTGGGAACATATATGGAAAAACATCAACCAAACAAACATCTGGAGCAGGAAGAGGAGAGAGATTCGGATCATTCCGATTCAAGTATGGCATCGGCTCGCTCAGAGCCTGAAACACCGAAACGAGGTGCGCTGGCCAAACAGACCAGGCCACTGCGCAGACCGAGAGGTAGACCCCCCACAACTGGGGACTACGTGGGGCTGGCAAACGCCAAAAAAGCATTCGCCGAAGCCCAGCGACAAGCACTACAGGTAGAAGCAGAGAAGGAGCTTATGGCTGAGTCCAGAGCAGCCAGGCTAAGTAAGGTCACAATTGATGGAGATAACACCAATCCAAACGATGTTACTGTTGAAGCTCTGAACAAACAAGTACTCCAGAACATCCAGGTGGTACTGAGTGTGGCTACTAAGTCCAAGAATTTAAAGGGCACTTTTGTCAACGCCCTTAAGGAGGCGGCGATATCAATTAGCGAGGCTGCTCAAGTTCTGGCAAAAAGAACAGCCAACGATGAGAACATTCGCCTCAAGCTAATTAACTCCCGCCTGGAAGAGGAAGTGCAGACTCTACGCGCGCAGGTAGAGGACTTAAAAACAGAGGTCCGACAAATGAAAGCCGACCAAGAGCAGTCCTCCCGCGGGCCACAGGGCCCACAGGTGAGCTTGAGTGGGCCTGACGAATGGAAGCGAACCATCGCTGAAGAGGTAGCCCGCGTCATGGAGTTGAGGTTAGACGCATGGGAAACCAGGCGGGCTGCAGTGGAGCAACCGACGAGAGCGGTCAAGGTCACAGACCGAAATCCCCCAGCGTCGGATGCTGAAACTCTCCCCGAACTGTCCGAGCCGGCTGCTCCCTCCTCAACGGCACCTGCCGCGAAGAAGGGCACGGCCAAAAAGAAAAAGAAAGGGCAAAAGGCCACTCAGTCCCAACCTGCCCTCTCTAAGACGACTGGGCCTGAAATAGGATTGGCCCCTAAAGCCAACAATTGGGCTACTGTCGTGAAGCGAAAAGGACGCATCACGACGGTTCCCGCTGCGAAGGCGGGTCCCTCTGGTGCCCAGACCAAACAATCAGGCGGGACCCAAAGCAAAAAGAAGGGGCCTTCCCCGAACAAACTGCGTGCTCCTCGCTCTGCGGCTATAGTCCTCGCCCTCCCTCCAGAAGCGGAGAAGACAGGAGCAACCTACGCTGCGATCCTCTAGGGAGGCAAAGTCCAAAATAGACTTACCCGCCTTGGGGATAGAGGAGGTCAGGTTCAAGTCCGCTGCAACTGGGGCGAGGATTCTCGAGATCCCAGGTGCCCAGAGCGGTGATAAGGCAGACGCCCTCGCCGAAAAACTGCGCGAGGTGTTGGGGGAACTTCGGTGCAGGTCTCCAGGCCCACGAAACCGCTGAAATGCGGATAATGGGCCTGGATGACTCCGTTAGCACAGAGGACGTAACGGCGGCGGTAGCACGGGATGGCAATTGCCCCCCCGAGGAAATAAAGGTAGCTGAAATACGTCTCAATTCCTCGGGGCTTGGCACTTGCTGGGTGCGGGCTCCAATTCTTGTCGTGAAAAAGATCACAACGATAGCCCGCATCCGCATCGGATGGGTGTCGGCCCCCGTAGAGCTCCTGAGGCTGAGGCCACTGCGGTGTTACAAGTGCCTGCAGAATGGGCACGTGAGGACAAGGTGCCCGCACGAGGGGGACCGCAGTGGCCTTTGCTTCAGGTGTAGTATGCCCGGTCACAAGTCCGGCGGCTGCACAGCCACCCCGAACTGCGCCATCTGCCGCGAGGCAGGGAAGTCGGCGGACCACTGGCTGGGCAGCAGAAACTGCTCCCAGACCAGACAAAAACCTAAGAAGGGGCCGGCACCCGCACCTCCTGCGACCGCCGCCACCGTAACTGCAACATCCAACAGTTACGCAGGATTGGATGAGGAGACGGCCTCTTAATGGCTCCTCGGCCCCTCCGTCTCCTTCAGGCAAACACGAACCACGCAGCCGCAGCTCAGGATCTTCTCCTCCAGAGTGCGGCTGAGTGGCTCGTGGATCTGGTCGTAGTCGCCGAACCATACAGAGTTCCGCCGTCTGTAAATTGGTTCGGCGACTCCGACGGCCTGGTTGCCGTCATCCGAGTCGGGGGAGTTCTGCCTCCCCTCTCCTGTTCGCCCCTTTTCAGGGGCCGGGGCTACGCAGGTGTGAGTTGGGGGAAATCGTCGTCGTTGGAGTGTACTTCTCTCCCAACAGGACCGTCGCCGAATTCGAACAGTATCTGAACGGGCTGGCCACCGTTATAAGTGTCCATTCGGCCCGTTCAGTGCTCGTCATGGGGGACCTCAATGCCAAATCCATGGCTTGGGGTTCCCCAGTACTAGTGCGCGAGGCACGGTCCTGGAGGATTGGCGGTGGCGTCCGATCTCGCAGTTTTTAAATGTGGGGTCGGTCGCCACATGCGTGCGATGGCAGGGGAATCTAGTGGATATCTCCCTTGCCACTCCATCCATCGCACGCCGGGTGCAGAGCTGGCAGGTGATGGACGAGGTGGAGACCCTGTCGGACC